>NW_023458555.1:45261852-45308109 GCF_013731165.1 Rhagoletis pomonella
ACATACATACTACAGTTTCGCCCATAAATGGTCACTTCTGCCTTGGCATTCATTTGACTATCGCCCGACCGATCATATAATGAACCACGCACACATACACGCACTAAAGCCACCCATCTTGTTCACAGCTTTACTCACTTTTCAATAATTGTCTCCAATTTCCCAAATAAATCGCGCCTTGAACGTCGTTTCACCACCGCCTTTGTCTTCTTCATATCCTGATCCTTTTTAAAGCCTCGCGTATGCTCCTTAACCCAAGTGTAATTGGGCAGATCGTAGGCCACACCCCAATTTTCTGCCCAACTAAGAAAGTCCGTATTGGGATTGCCAATAACTCCGATGGTTAAACAAATGGAAGCCTTAAAAACAATTACGATTATAGTAGGCGCGAAAAAAAGCAATTAAAATTGCTATAAAAATGTCACTGTTTGCCACTCTTTTTTGTGTTCTTCACTTTATACCCGTTGATGACCTTTCATTCGCTACCTTTTCGCTCGGCACTTTTTATCACTTTTAAGCGGCAAACGTTTTATTTTATTTCACTTTACTTACCGACAATGAGGAACCGTCCGGAAAAGCGACATACCGCCTTTTACGCGACAACACCTTATCGGTGTTCCTCTCTGCCCGTTTGGGTGGGCTGAGCGTGGCGAGTGCGCCGCTGATGGTCAGCAGCAGGAGCAAAAGCGATAAAATTGTTTGCAATTCCCTGTTGCCACTACGGTGGCGGTGGCGGTGGCACATTTTGCGTGGTGATTACTGACACTGAGGTGACTGGTTGATGGGTTGACCGTTCGGTTGGCTGCTGGTGACTGTTTGCCACCTACGTACGTTTGCTGCTGCTGCGCTGTTGTCGAATACTTTTTTATGGACCATTTTTACCTACTCGTTGGATTATTGTTGGCTATTAAAATGCTCGAAAATGCAGTCAAAATTTAGCCGGCGTGTGTGGAAATGTGCGACCTACATACGTTTGTGTGGCTTTACGCAGTTATTGTTGTGGTTTTTTTTTTAATGTTAAACATTCTTAAAACGTCTTTTATAGCAGCGCAAAGGTGTTATTGACTTAACGTGTTAACATTTAAAAGCATTAACCGCATTCACTTAACGGTAATTATTCGAACTCATTGTTATTGGCTGTTTTCGTCAGCAATTTTTTCGTTTTCGACAGCAATTTTTTCTACTTATTCTTGTTGTTGTTTTCTGTTTTGTGTTAGCACTTAAATAGTTGCTGCTAGTACAAAAGAATGATTGACGGGTGTAAAATGAACTAACTTATGACATGTAGTTTCGTTTTCCATTGATGCCAAAATATATGGGCGCAATAAATATTAGAAAACGGTAAAAAATTCTTACTTAAGTATATACACATAGATAGTTGTTACAAGCACCAACATACAATTTAGCGCGAGTAGAAAATAGTTAATTTTAAATAACTATGTATTTATGTATGTGATGTGTGTATTAAAAATCAAATCAAACTCTTAGCCACTTGCAACTTGCACATTATTATACTAAAATTTAATTATCTAAAAACTTCATACCCAAAATTTTGTTACAAACCAAAAACAACAAATTTAATTTTAATGAAAATTTTTTATAAAATTCAGATTTTTTTTGTCGTTTTTGTGAAAATTTTTTTCAACTACATAGTTTTCATTTCATATGTAACATTTGAAGGGGTTAAAATCAAAATGATCTAAGTAAGTCTGACATTGTGTTGAGATAATTAAGGTTAAAGTTGATTAGTTATTGTGAAATCTGGGTAAATGCATTTGAAATGATTGTTGCCTAAATTAATGCAGGTTAATTAACGAATTCAAAGAATGCTTACTGCAGATGGAAAAAAACTGAAAATTTTTTTTTTGTCCTTTTACTTCTGAGTACCTACTTAGGTAAATTTCTGTAAGGAAATAAATGGAAAAGCTAATTTTTATGAAAATCTACATTTTATTATGTAAAAAAGTTATAATTTACAACATTAACTATACTAAAATATATCTATTCATCGTAATCTGACAAAACGCTGCCGTGGACTTCATCCGATTCTGTATTTTCTTCTTGAACTATAATCGTCTTTTGACTTTGCTTCTTAGAACTTTTGTTGTTTGCTTTTGTCTCATGGGGAATATTTAAATAAAAATCTGAATGAATAGGTGGCATTTTAAGTACGTAATCTTCGGTGGAGTTGGAGCCCTTATGGCTAAAAGACATATTCATGACTTGAAATGACTTGCATCTCATTGTCACCAAATAAACACTATATTTACATAACTATACAAATATGGGCATAACTTATATTTTCAAAAAATGTCACTTATGATTCTAACCCCTTTATTTATTAACTGGAACAGGAGAATCGATTTTTTTCAAAATTGCTACTTTTTCTGCATTTTACACTAAACAAGTAAAAAGGTCTAAGTTCGAAAGGAGCCGAATATTAGATACCCGGCGGAAGTATCAAATACAGTTTTTTCACTTTTCCGAAAACTACCGCTACATGGTAAGCAGGGATGCATCGCTATTTCAAACATCTTCGATAAACTTATGTATGTAGTTATATGTGTGCGGTATCACGCCCATTTTCCAAAATTCCATAATAATGCTACTTCTTTTCAAGGGATTGTAGTTAGTATCAATTTTGTTTAATTTAGCGTCCTTAAATTTCAAAATATCGAAGTTTCAAGCATTTCTGAAATTTACCGTTATATAAAAAGTGGGCGTTATTTTAGTCCGATTGCAATAATTTTCAGCGTTTTGCTTTTATGTGGCAAACACAATAATCATACCGAGTTTGGTACATTTTGCTCGAACGGTTACCGAGATACACATATGTGGTTATAAGTGGGCGGTACCACTCCTATTTTCCCAGATTGTTTCATAAACGTATATTAACTTAGATTAATGTATTAAATGTATGTCTATGGATTATATGTATAAAACTGCATACCGAAAAAGTTTCTTAATGTTTTATTTCCATCGACAAATATCGATGTAAGTTTCGATGCATCGATGCGAGGAAAAATATCGATGTATTTTCGCCACTGATATCGCTATTTCTTTATGAAAGAGGGAAGAATTTTGAAGTATGAGTGCTTTTGCTGTTTAGAAAATAATTTATGCTACCTCACATACGCGGTTTTGTACTTTAAACGACGATATGTATGTTATATATATTGAAAAAATTTTCTGTAACTAAAACAAAGTTCACGATAAGTCAGCAATCTCTATTTTTCGTTTATATCTACGCCTAAAGCAATTCTTTGAGAAATAGTTTAATATCACCACGAGAAACATATGCAAATCCCTTAAACATTTAAGTTGATATTCTCCAGAAATATGCAGCACATACTCGTACAATCATGCATTCATTTCTTCTTGTGTGCTCTTGAGAAAAAATCACACCGTTTTCAATTGCCCTTACTCCCATCGCCAATTCATCATTGCGGTTATTTACATACATAAGCGACTACTATCACAAGAATGCGCACACCAGCGTTGCCACAGTTTTTTTTTTGGGTGAAGTGGGATTTTCAAAACTTTTGGGTAAAATTGCAGTGATGCGACTTTTTATGCACGAAATCAGTACGTTGGACTTTTTCACGTTAAAAAAATCAGTAATTTTCAGTAGATTTTTGTTCAAATAAATTTATGAATGTAAGTAACAGATAATACTTTAAAACGCAAGAGAATATAAATAAAATATAGTTCATAAAAAAATAAAAGCGTTATTCATTTTAACATGACTGTACACATCATTATACACAGAAGACAATAATTTAATTTATATTTATGACATTTTTGAATAGCAATAATGAGATCATTTTCATCTTCATTCTTTAAATAGTCAAAGAATTCTATACATTTAAAAGTTTACACTTAAGATCCTCTCAGTTGCTTCGTTTGAGTGTCGTATTGAAAAAATAAAAATACAAATTACATATTTTTTTTCAAACTGTGGAAAAGTACCACTATTTAAGGACTTCATCTACAATTTGTCATGGCTTAAATTAATTTTCTCAACTACGCAAAAACTGTAAAAGACTAAGAATTCGCTAAAAAGGGTATCTAACTCTATGTCTTTTATGCAAAACTCTTTTATAATGTCAGTAAATTGTGGATCAAAGAGTTGTAAATTATAGGCAAACGCCATTCGAATGTTCAAATTTGTTTCTATAAAACTGAAAGTTATTTTCGAGATAACTAGCAACACTCGGAAAAAACC
Source organism: Rhagoletis pomonella (assembly GCF_013731165.1). Classification (NCBI taxonomy): domain Eukaryota; kingdom Metazoa; phylum Arthropoda; class Insecta; order Diptera; family Tephritidae; genus Rhagoletis; species Rhagoletis pomonella. The sequence continues at coordinate 45,266,078 of NW_023458555.1, forward strand.
ATCAGCCTCCTTTTAAATAATTTAAGCTCCATCATGAAGAAATTAATAAAATCAGTACAAGAGTTGAAAAATCAGAACTGTACTGATAAAATCAGTACGTCTGGCAACCGTATTTCAGGCCAATGTACAAGGGTGGAATTTTTAGGTATTATAGCTTAAATATTAATTTAAGCCTTAGTGGAAGTTTCCATCACCTTTTGTTTCTTCGCCAGACACTCCCAAAGAGTGGATTTTTTTACATTTTGACCTTTTTTTTCTTGAAACCTAGAGCTGATAGAAACTTCTTATCTACGAATTCGTAACCATCAGCAGAAAATCCATCCGAAACGGATTTACCATTATCACACAAAAATTTGTTTCCATTTTTGTTACCTTGTGGTATCAATGGAAATGGTTTTAAAAGGCCTTTATTTATAAGAGTAAAAATTTGTGAAGTGAACCACCATTTCTTCGAAGGTCGAGCTTTTTTGGTGCAATTTTCTGTTTATGCTTTACAGCGATAAAAGAAAAATACAAATTTCAAAATTTTTCGAAATTCCAATTATTTTAGAGGTTAAAGCTATTAATTTTTTTCGAAATTGTTTAGATTTTATTTATTTTCTCGCGATTCGTAATACCGAATCTGCTCATTTTTTAAACCGTTAAGAATGGTGATGCTTTCTTTCCAGTTTCATTTTTTAATTGGTCATACAATATTTTCATAAAAGTTATTAAAATCTTTTAAAATATTACCGACATCTCAATGGCTTTAATAGCTAATATTATTACATGTTCTATTAGCAATTATTTTGAGGAAAAAAAATTTGAATGGGTTTGAAAACTCTTTATTTCTGACCTTTATTTAGGAGGGTTGCCACGCGTTTGACCAATCAAATTCAACTTAGTTCATCAGTTTATTGAAACACATGTGTATCACATTGTCAGGCGAAAGCGATTTCAGAAGATTTTAGTTTGAAAAGTCGAATTTAGTTACATAACTTATACACAAGTTGTATGTAATATTAAGATAAGATATGTGAGTCAACCAAAAGAGCTCTATGAAAGCTTTATTTTAAAATATCTTTGCTACTGACTAAGTATATATGTATTTATATGATTGGGCCACATTTGTTGCGAGTTATAGACGTTATATTTTTCCAATAGTCCCCAAATTGTATATATATGGTTTTCTAATAAAAGAGAGAGTACGAACTTTATTTCAACGAAATCGAAATTAATTTAATGTTTACGCCCATAAAAGGACGTGGTAATTATCTGGCAACGCTGGAGCGCACATACATACCTACATATTTACTGTTACGCACACTCGCATACGATATGATTCCGCTCAACAACGGCTTTGCGAGATTAAATTTGCTATTTGCTTGTTTTGTGCGAACATAATTGTGATTGTTATTTTTGTAGTTACTGTACTTGCTTGTTTTTATTGCTGCAGCCTTTGCTTTTCCTCAAGTGACAAGTCAAATATGCAAACTAAAGGAAGCGCAGCAATTTTCGCAATTTCTAAAGCTTGTGCGGTGGCTAAACTCGATGACAAACTGTACGAAGGAGGCAGTAAAGGCAGCCAACTGGAAGCCAGTTCGCACATGTGTGTATTGGATGCGTACATATGTGTGCCTTTCGAACCCACATGCAGTATACATACACACTACATAAATAATATGTATAGGGTGATCCAAGGGCGATGCAGATCTTTTACAGCAATCATTTGTGATATGTTAATGTGTTTGTTTGAGTAAAATTTTGCAAAAAAAATTTACCAGCTGCCCGCTGATGTCGACACATGAAAATTGAAATTAAGCTGAGAACCCGACGACAATGCAAGGTAAGGTTAGGTTAAAGTGTTTGCCCCAGGTAAGGGACGCAAATCATTCTGATTGGAAAATAATCGGGCTCGATTGATACAGAGGCCAAACAGTCATACCGATTTGTTACCGATTTCGGCCATAATAGCTTTTAGGGTCATGATGGCCGCCTGGCTATCAGAGTATATTCTAACCTCCCTTACCTATCCGAAGTCCAGAAGCCTGAACAGAGTTTAGATAAAGATCTATCGGAAAAAGTCAGCTCCACCAACACTGCCTCCAATTCCTGATTTGTCCGTTCACTGCTCCCCCCCCAATAAGCATTTTGAACTCACGAAGGGCAGTTCCTAGGAAGACAGACTGATAGGCCTGAAATCCTTAGGGTAAGCATGAGAGCCGTTACCGCTCTTAGAGATGAACGCGACCCTGACGACAATGCAATATTCAGAGTTAAATTAATCATCTTCGTGGCGCTGAAGTCCAGATATTTCAAAAACCCGCATTTATTGTCCAATTTGGTTCATATTTCGAACGTATATTACCTACATGAAAGGAAATATCACAACAAAAATTGTTGACACTACACTTCAAAAATCTGTTTTTATGTTTATATTTATAATATTAATGACTTACACTAAAAATAATATTTTATGAACATGGTCGTTCTAGCAGAAGTGCATTTCTCCGATTTCATTATTTTTTTCAATCAATGCAACCGGTCATCTGAGCCAATAATCATCCGAACTGTCCAGGACGCATTATCTCACGAAAAAAGGAAGTCAAATGGTCGCCGAACTCATGCAATTTGGCACCACCGGCCTTCTGCTCTGGGGCTAAGTGAAAAGTATGGTCCATGCCAATAGCCTAGAGACAAATCCAAAGCTGATGAACAAAATCATACGCATTATAAATGATTTACAGTCCGAACATTGCCAAAATGTCATGTAAAATTTTGATATACGCATCCTGTGACTAATAATGATTAAAAAACATGATTAAACAAAAAACAGTAATTTCAACAAATTTTATTTGATTTTATTCATAAAAAATCTGTGGTCTTATTGAATCACCCAGTAGCAACTATGAAGCGAGGTATTCAACCATTCAGGTGTAATACGCCAGTATGTAGTTTTTTTCTCATGTATGTATGTGTGTATGTACCCTTCCTAGTAAACATTTTACTGATTCGTTCCGCAATTTTGTTGTAGCTGGTAGTTGATTACTCACAGGTGGCAGAGTTGACTGGAACTGCAGAAACACAAGATTGCAGAAAATCACAGTTTGGCTGAATGTTGCGCCGCTGCTAGTTAAAATTGTATGACAAAGAAGCTCATCACACGAACGCGCACACACCCACAAATTATGCACGCACACTTGTACCGGATATTTGAATACGAGGCATGATGGATATCCTTCGAGGCTGGATGGGCAGGAGAGCAGTGCAAAGTTTAAAGTACGAGCAGGGTTGCCACTTTGGTAAATTGTTACCAAAATTGGTAGAAAAAATTTGGGTTGGTAAAAAGGTAATTTTTTCTCATTTTGGTAGATATTTTTTGAACTCTTCGTTACCGATTTATTTTTCGTAGTTATCTTTATATTATAAATTTCTTTGCATACTTTTTATATACTTACATACGTATAAATGTATATCGATATAAGGCGAAGATATCGTGCTCCATTCAAAACTCATTTTACTGGAATCCCGGGGAGCTTTTGATTGCCTAAATATTTTAAATGATTATTTAAATACAAATAAAGAAAATTTACAGGTATGTAATGACGCACTATACTTGTTCGCAAAAAAAATTTAATCAACGTCACATTTTATCAATAGAAATTGTTAAATAAAAAACACAAAAGACTGGTGGCAAAAAATTAAAAAAAAAAAACAAGTAAGAAAGTCTAAGTTCGGGCGGAGCCGAACATTAAATACCCGGCGCAAGTATTGAAAATTGTTTTCCACCTTTCCGAAAGCTCCCGCTTCATGATAAGCCGGGGTGTATCAATTTTGATTAAATTAGCGTCCTTAAATTTCGAAATATTGAAATTTCAAGCATTTCTGAAATTTACCGTTATACGAAAAGCGGCCGTAATTTTAGACCGATTTCAACAATTTTCAACGGTTTGCTTTTATGTGGCAAGCACAATAACCATACCGAGTTTGGTACAAATTGCTAGAACGGTTAGCGAGATACATATATGTGATCACAAGTGGGCGGTGCCACGCCCATTTTCCAAAATTTTATCATAAATGTATTTCTTGGTAAAGAATTGTTGCAACCATCAATTTTGAATAAATTAGCTTTAATATTTACTGATTTATCGAAGATTTTGTATTTCTCGAAATTACCGTTATATGGGATGTGGGCGTGGTTATTGTCCGATTTTAAAAATTTTCGGCCATTTGGTATGCTGTACCAGGGCCAACAACTGTGCAAAGTTTGGAAGAAATTGGTGTAGCGGTTACCGAGATATACACATGTAACCATAAGTGGGCGTGGCTACGCCCATTTGCCAAAATTTTTTAATATTCTTATTTTTCGTCTAAAACTCATTGTAAATATCAATTTTGAGTGAATAATCTTCTGTAGTTACGAAAATATCGCAGTTTTCGTATTTCTGAAAATTACCGTTATATGGGAGGTAGGCGTGGTTATTGTCAGATTTCGCCCATTTTCAATACCATCCGTCCTACGCACAAAAGAGGTTCACGTACCAAGTTTCGTTAAGATATCTAAAATTTTACTCGAGTTATCGTGTGCACAGACGGACGGACGGACGGACGGACAGACAGTCACCGCTTAATCGATTTCTCTTTTCATTCTGATCATTTATGTATACATTTGTCTATATCTATCTCGATTCGTTTTGCCTGTTACAAACAACCGTTATGTGAACAAAGTTATAATACTCTTGTGCACAAGTGCGCTCGGGTATAAAAATCAACGGGAACCACAGTGTGAGCTACACTCAAGTATTATTTGCTTTAAAACTCGGTATCTTAAATTGTTCTAAAAATTCAGAGTAAAAAATTCGAAGTTTGGACGAAATTTTTTTGAATTTTTCTAAATGTTGTATATAGTTTGAATCCTTAACTTTTATGAATTTAGTTAAAACAACAAAAAAATTTTACTTGAAAAACATTGCGAATAATAAAAAAATCACCAGGTGCTTTTTTGAGTCACTGTATTTGTCAGCCTTGAAATCCAACGGAGAATCACTCTTGCCAAAAAGTGCTACGCTGGGCTGAGTAGGCAATTGAGAAGTAAAGTACTCTCTCGTCGTACAAGGTTCACACTCTATAAGTACTCATCATGCCTGTGCTGGTGTATGGCGCGGAGGCATGGACAATGAAAGCATCTGATGAGGCGGCTCTTAGAGTTTTCGAGAGAAAGATTCTGCAAAAGATTTACGGACCTTTACGCGTTGGTGATGACGAATATCGCAGACGATTTAACGATGAGCTGTATGAGCTTTACAACGATATAGACATAGTGCAGCGAATTAAAATTCAGCGGTTCCGCTGGCTTGGCTATGTCGTTGGAATGGACAGAAACGCTCCTGCTCTGAAAATTTTCAACGCGGGCCGCGATGCTGATAACAGAGGAAGGGGAAGGCCTCCTCTGCGTTGGAAAGACCAGGTGGAGAAGGACTTGGCTTCACTTGGCATTTCCAATTGGCGTCAGTTAGCACAGAAGAGAAATGACTGGCGTGCTGTTTTGGACTCGGCCAAAATCGCTTAGGCGGTTACAGCGCCAATAAAGAAGAAGAAGTATTTGTCTATAATAACTCGAGTTGAAGTTTTTCAAATTATGAAGTTTCGTTGTTGCCTTTAGTTTCATCACTTCCGCTTTGAAAGAAACTGCGAATATGCTAATAATATGACTCAAATACCGTATAATTAGCTAAATAAAAATTTCCTTAAAACAACTTTAATTCTTATTGAAATAACTAAAAATTAGCAAAACTTTAGTTTTAATTGAAAAAAAGAAAAAAATAAAGCTATAGTTTTTATTAAAATAACTATAAAAAAATTTATTGGTAGATATTTTTTAGATTTGGTAGATTTTTCTCAAGTGGATGGTAAATATTTTTTTTCGTCAGTGGCAACCCTGAGTACGAGTATAAGTGAATAGAAGCGTAGCTTGTGAATGTTCTAAATTTGTATGTGTGAGTTTTCGTGTGAGCGGGAGTGGATATGCGTTTATGAGTTCCATTTGCATATTCGTGTTTGTATGTAAAATTAAGCGGTAGATAATACACATGCATTCACAAACATAGATATATATGCATGTGGATTTATGTACATGTATGCATATGTATGTACTGTACGTATATTTCCCGCCTGCTTGCGGTGATGAATATTCAGTTAAATTAACCAGCTGTTGACTGGTTTGTAGCCACATTTGGAGTTGTAATATTCGTCGGCAACAAAGCTTCAATTTGTATTAACTGTACACTAGGGCGTATCATGAAAAAAAATTGGCGTGTATCAGTTTTATTTGAGTATTTACTTATGTTGAGAAAAAATTTTGGGTGTACATTTTTTTTATGCACCCGCTAAAATCCGCTAAATCGAGGTTTTTGCTATAAATCTTTTTTGGATTATAACTGAGTAAAGCCTAACCCTTTTTAGCAACGTCGTCATCTTTTTTGTGAGCTTTAGATTTATAGTATAAAAATAAAAATCTAGGAATAGTAATTCCAAACTTGGTGAAGGTATAAATTAAAACGGCTTTGAAGGCTAAAACTGTTTAATGGCCAATTATAGTCCTGATCGAGACGTTTTCAGCGACATAAAGATTTTAAAATTCGGATGTAAAATGAGAAAGTTATAGCAAAAAACGCGATTTAGCGGTTTTTAGCGGTGGCCTAAAAAAGGAATTGTTTTACAACGAAAATTTTCTCTCGACATAAGTGTTTAAATAAAAGTGGCACACGCTAAACTTATTTTCCTTTCATATGTCGTGATACGGCTTAATGTACGCTCACGTCAAATCGCTGTTTCGACAGATTGTTCGCAGCCGATGCGCTATAGCGAATTAGTTTGAATGTCAATAAAAAATATATAAAAACAATAACAGCTTTAGAATGCACTATACGTATAGAGAGAGAGACAACAAACCTTTCTGATAAAGGAAAAACTCTATTTAAATACGAGTAAGTATTTTAGTACCCTGAAATTAAATGCTTTACTTAATTTTTCTTAAATCTTGTCAGAATAAATAATTATATCGTAGAGTAAGATGGTTTATGAGAAAGCAATCATCCTAGCGGCATATAAAAACTTCTCGAAAACTGTATACATTAAAATATTAGTTAAGTCCTGTCTTATTGTCTCTGAAATGAAATATTCAGCTTAAAAATGCTATAAACCCTCTCGGCTTTCCTATGAAAGGAAGAAAACAGTCTTGGTTAAATGCCCCAAAACATTGATGACCACTGCACGCTACTTACAACCTACCAATGCAGAAATATAATTTGTAGTATGAAGTAGAGATAATACGAATATTTTTATTCGCATTCGCTTATGCGTTTAGGCTCAGGAAAAGTTCTGGCAACAGTGAACTTTGGCTATAAGATTAAAACACTGTATAGGTCCAATTTACTAACAACACAGTAAAACAGTATTTTTGGATGCGATCTGATTCCAACTCAGGTTGAAAGACCTAGACCCACAGAATAAAACCTCAAACCAAGATTTTTTATGACAATATTAAGTTACATTTTTTGTCGGAGCGAAATATGTAGTTTGAGTACATATAGTAAAATTTTACCCGGAATAATTTTGTAGAATATCTCAACGCATCAGATTTCTTACGAAGGGGTCACTTGGGTAAGTCTAAATAAAATGGCATTTGAGCGGTCACTAGAGAGTTAAAATGTTGTAGAAAACTATTCGCCAAAAAAAAAAAACAAAAAAAGGGTAGGAGCTATGTGCATTCGCAAATAAGATGCTATTAGAAGGACCTCCAAAATTCCATTTTATTCAGACTCTCCAAAAATGGTTCAAATTACACTTTCGCGAGGGAGCTAATGAGTTAAAATGTTCCACAAAGATATTCCTCGTAAAATTTTTCTATATGTATTCCCAACTACATATTTCTCGCTGAAAATTAATTTTAAGCCTTTCTGCATTTTATTCTAAAAACTCTCAGAAAAAAAAATTTATTTCAATAGTTAGTTGATCATGAAAAAGCAGATATATATGGAACTTTTACGAGACGGGTCTAGATCTTTCATCCTGAGTTGGAACCATTCCGTCGCCAGACAATGACCTTGAAATTATTGAACAGTGTATTTTTTTATATGCTCGGAGGTTTCCCATTGCCTGTCAAGGGGCGACCGGTTTTGGAAATAGTTTTTTTATATTTCCGTTCGAAAAAAAAAGTCCAAAAAAATATTTTATGCAGTCTTGAAACTACATACGTTAATTTAGGGTATTAAGTACTGATTTATCGTAACAGGACATTGATGTTCACTTGCAATATAGGCCGCGCTCGTACACTAAAACGTTCTTAATACATTAATGATAAAAAAAAAATATAATTTAACGAGCCAACATCAGATAATATTACCCGTAGTGTTGCGGAATTTAGTGCTATTCGTATAAACAAATGCAGATATCCACCATTTATCCCACTCTTCATTTCCATTTGAATTGTAAATTTTGTTTTGCATTCGAACGAAGACGAATACTTGTCATGCCTGGCAACCGCAACAGCTGCGCCAATCAAGCCTTCGTCGAATTTGCGGAAATTAATACCATAAAATCATTTACATTCGCCACCCGGTCAATTGTTCTCGCCACAAGGCTTCAACGCCTAAAAGCACGCCTCAATGATCGTGCTGAAATCGGGACTTTACATGCATGCATACATATTCATGCGTAGACATGAAGTCAAGTGTGAATTAATATGAAAATGCTTTGTAATTATAAGCATTCAAATTCTTGCACAGTTGTTTAACTGTCTTAATAATAGCGCAAGAATGTCTGCTAAACTATTTAATTAAAAAGTGCAACAAGCTGTAACTAAATTGAATTGACTTATCGGCAGCTATATAAGGAAACTGGAACACTTAAATGTCTTTCACAAGCCCAGTCTCCCTTTAATTGCATATAAATTTCGTAATTATGTAATTGTTATTGCTCTATGTTCGTAATTGTTTTATTTTTTTAACTTCACCGGAAGCAGCTGGAAATCTAAAAACAGCATGTAATTTTATAAACCCATTGCGAATTTCTATCAAATATCGATTAGGCAATTTTCTGAGTGCAAATTAAATTTCAAATAATTGAATAAAGTCATAATTGCGTACATATGTATATATGTATGCGTGCTTACCTTCACAACCGGGGAAAATTAAAAAAAAAAAGCTGTTCGCATGCAGCCATGTTTTCAACGCGTGACTTCTGAACTTTTCAACAAACATTGCGGAAACACATGTTTTGTAAATTTAAAATTCATACAAACGTATGTGTGTGTAGACACGTACATATGTACGTTAAAAAAAGAGCGCAAAACACAGCAAATACTCGTAAATGGCGAAGAGAAAGTAAGCAAATGAATTGATGATTTATTGACACATTAAGTGAACCTTTCATGTTCGGACATATATGTATATACATACATAGAGTTTTCGAGCCATATATGCAGTTATGCATTCACATGCATACATACATATGTATGTATACATATTTGTAAGCCTGTGTGTATAATAACAATTTAGAATGTTATGAAGGTTTTTATAATTCTTGAAATTAAATATTTACCATACAAATATAGCTGGCATTTAACATTTTTAAAATGATGTACGTTAAGTTTGAGAAGTACTTGTTATGTTTGTTGTGCAACTAGCTATGTTTAAATTTAATTACAAAAGAATCATATTCAGCGCCAGACGAAAATTCCTTACACTAAACTGTAATTCAAACCAGCAAAAACCTTTGTGATAAGCAGTATCAGGATTTTAAGGCACTAAAAACTTGAAAAAAGGCAAAATTAACTGTGAAAAAAAGGCAATAAAAAGGCATATATTTTTAAATTTTGTTATATACATACCTTCTCCAGTAGAATTTAAATATCCAATTACATATAACATATACATATATAAGAAATACATACGGTGGTCTAAATATTATAGCCGCACCACTTTTTGCCAAGTTTAAACACATTGTTTCTGCTATTAATTATTTTCCCTATTTTTTTTTATCGTGTAAATCAAGCTTCCAACTTTGTGCAATATTGTCAAAAATTCTAAAAAAAAACTACCATAATTCTTAGCCATTTGAAATTTGTACTTTATTCTACTAAAATTCAATGGGCTACAATACTGCAGAGTCTTTCTAGGAAATCTTATAAAAAAGGCTCTAATTCTTTACGAAAGTTCGTTGAATTATATTTTTTTTTTTAAATAACTATTGCACACATTTTAAGGCAGTGTCACACGATTGGTACATTTGTGCATTCGTCCTGAAATATACTAGCCATGAATGCGATTGCTTTATAAAAAAGAGAACCATTTTGCATTAAAGAGAGTTTTTACCGTCTGGAAAATAATTTATGCAACCTCACATACGCGGTTTTGTACTTTAAGCGACGATATACATGCATATACCTAGATGACAACAATAACGAAAATCCCAGATCTGATACGGTGGATAAATTATTATCCACATCCGGCTAATATTTTGTCAAAGAAGCATTACTAATCTTGAAGCCTGAAGTCATTTAAAAAATCTAAAATTCTGCTGATCGTGAGAGAACCGCACTTTTGTTGACCTAATCGCTAAATTTCTTTCCCTAAACGATTGCCTAAACAGAATTTGTATAAAAAACTCGAATCAGCTTTCGGTCGGGTAAGACACATGTGGCTCGGTCAATGCAGCCTCTTGAATGCCGATCTCATGGAGATTAGCCTAACGAACCTGCTAAGTTTCACAGAAGAGCTTCAAAGACCCTGGTTGCTAAATACCTATTAATATCTAGATTTCTTGGTCAAACCATATTGTGTCCCTTATGAATCTTCCGATGTATGTATCTTCTAGTTTTGTTTGTTGTGTATTCCTAGTGCTTTACTTTCTTCGCTACCTTCTAGTTGGCACCTGCGGTAAGCTTTATTATTTAGGAGTCCCATTCTCTTTGCGTGTTTGTCTATGTGCTAATGGCTTGGAATGGTTGCTACAATTCTAAATATTTCTACCTTTGACCTATTCAGCAGTTCTAGTGTCTTCGTTGTTATAGTCAGGACAGAGTTCCCCAGCAATTTTGCAAGTCTGTATGCCCGACCACTTCCTCCCTCCCAACCCAAGAAAATGCAAACCAATTTTTCTTTGAACGGCTCGGAGGGAGCATCCCAGTGCAATAGCCTCGTATTCTTCCAAATAGACTCCTGCCTTCGCCAATTTATCGGCCTTTTCATTGTCTTCAATGTTTCTGTGGCCGGGAACCTCGACAAGAGAGACGCCTATTAACGCAGACTTTGAGCATAATTCCATTTTACACTTCTGGAACAGCTGAGATTTGATGACCGGTGATAACTAGTGCTAACAGAGCCGCTGGGCTACCAATGCCTTCTCCTATAGCTTTACAAGTTTCAAGGATGCCTAAGACTTCCGCTTGTAATATGCTTGCCTCATTCCCTAACCAGAGAGAGAGAGAGAGAGAGACAACGAGACGCCGCGTTCCACGGAGTAAACAACTACCAACTTCAAATTTAGCAGCTTTGAGCTGGGGTGTTTTCTTCCTATGTGTGAATAGCATAAGTTCGATATTGTCTGGTTTTACATTTATCTCACTTTGCATGGCTCAAACATGTAACTTTCCCAGTGCTGATGCGAGTGTTTCGCTTACAGTTGAGAGAAAAGGGCCCATAACTGCTAGTACTACAACTTTGACGCCCCTTTCTTCAGGTTTTTCAGTGCCATGCATCGCTATTACCCGTAGCAAGATACTGGTGCTTTACGTAGAGTGTTTGCTCAGTGATGATGATTTCCGGGCTAATCTGGACTACGTGCTTGTCAAGGGGAAGAAACTTTTGCGACGTACAACGAACAGGCGACTAAATGCTTACGGCAATAAGTCGCTCCCAACCCCTGAATGCAAAGATTGTACAGCCCTTTTAATTTCACTTCAATGCTTTTCTCTCAATGCACATTTGCATACGAATTCGGTATATAAAAAAGAACGAAACGATGTCCTTTTGGTGTCATCAATCCTATTTATTTAAATTTAAAATTTTAAATATCAGGAGATTCAGAGCTAAACTAAAAGACCGATCAGAATCACGTAACGCAGCTTACCCCAGTTAAGTTTTCCTTCGAAGTTTCATGCTTGAGAAGGAAAAATGACTCGAATTTTATCACACTGTTATTAATAATTTTGCTACTAGTATTTACCTTTCTTCCCTCTACCATTCGTTGAGCTGTGCTATGGGAGAAAAATTAGAAGTCTATGGCATATTTAATTTGAATTAAATTTTTTATCTCGAGAATGTCAGTTTTTCATGGAATTTGTTCAAAGTTATTCCAACACTAATAAACGGTCAAATAAAAAGTCAGTGCTAAGTATGAAACTTAATCTCAGCCACATCTTTTTTTAAGGGATCTACACTGAAACTTTTTCATAAATTCTAACAACTGCTGTACAGGAATTACTGAAACGCGTACCGATTTCGAGCAAACCAAAACAAATAAATGTAATTATAACAAAATGAAGGGATATTAACCGACTATACGGATAAAAAAATTAACCAATATTACCCTGGTAATAGTAATACTCGGATTTTATCCGTATACACCTATTTAAATACGTGAAGCCAAAGCAAGCCACAGTGATGTTGCCGTGAGCCAACTGAGTTAGTGAATGCGCACCCCTGGTATAAACTGAATATTGAATATGACAGCCATTAATTAAGTATTTGCTGCAAATGCAAATTCTGTTTGTCAACGCGGACGGCAATGAATCCAACAACAGAATCCGCGACGTTGAAGGCAATATGTGGTACTATTATTACTGTGCAGCGGCGATAAAGCGCATCGAAAAGGTCAAATCAAAATATGTACATTAGACTGCACCACTCGCCATACAAAAAAAAACGGTACTGTTTTTTTCCACTGGAATTATAAAATGTATTAAATTTTAAGAACTGCGCCAATATTTTTCAGAAAAATATTAAACTTTACATGAGCTGGTGAAAAACCCCCAAAAATGAAGTTTTTTATGAATAAAAAACGTAAAGTAATTTAAAAAAAAATCACCTCAGATGGCATAACAGTTTAAGCTTAAAAAATCTGCATAGAAATATTAAAAAACGATTGGTTTAAGAAAAACTTTAATAACTCAGACAAACTTATACCAATTTAAACACGTGAGGTATTTGCTCACGTCATTACAAGTTGATTTAATATGTGTTGGTATTTGAAAAAGAGAAAATTGGGACGTGAATGAGTCTTTTTTGCAAAGATATAAGAAGGGTGAGAAAATACCTTTCCTCTGGTATCTCATAAGTCGAAATCGATATAGTTTTGGCCCAGTTATTCAAGTTTTTTTAAACCAGTTTTTGGAAAAAAAAACAGCTTCAAAAATCGAATTATTATGATTCCGTTGTAATTTTTTAATACATATTTCTAAGCAGATTTTTAATCTGTTTTGTCATTTTAGGTGTTTTTTTTTTCAAAAACTACTTTAAGAAACTATTTTTATTCATAAAAAAACTCAATTTTAAATTTAGTAATCCCCGCGAAAACCCGCAACTTTTTTTGGTGATGCAGTCTAATGTACATATATATGTGTGCATATAAAAAACTGTACGCATACTCGAACACACAAGCGTACGTTCATACAAATATTTTAATGCATTTATGCAATATTTGTAATTTTGTGACTGAAAAATTATGCACTAAATGGTAGCGTTAAGAGGTGAGAGAGCGGCAATGTTTTAATTGCTTACTGGTATCTCTTTTTGCTGCAAGTTTAAAAAAATCCTTTCGAATTTTTTTTACTAAAATGTACATATAAAGAATTCACGCGGAAATAAATTCCATGCAATGCTTTAAAAAATTTGTGGCGCAAAAAAATTAATGCTCGGAAAAAATTTGACCGGCAAAGGGGCTGCGACAAATTCTGTCATCAAATAGACAGTCAAAGCGCACTCTGGCTACTCGGAATTTATTTTATTTACTTATACAGTTACATTGGTTTTTTGACCATGCAATGAAAAGGCTTACATTCGAATATCGTATGTGTATGTATGGGCGTGTAAAAGGTTAAAATGGCACACAGATAACGCGGTGACCGCCAATCAGGCGCTTGTGATGCAAACGGATATTCAACGCAGACTATAACTGTAATAATAATAATAAAAAATATAGCATTTATAGTAGCAGAAATGAACGCTAAAGACAAAAACAAAAACCTGCTAAAAAATCCAGCAATCAACTGCGTAAATACTAAAAATGTCACATACGCATATGAATGCACGCGTCCTTCGAAAGTATATTTAGTCAAATTTGTATATTTTGTACAAAAGCTGCTCGGTTTTCATATCTACATACATACACTTTAAGTATGTATTTTTTATAGTTTTCTTCACAATATGGTCTCTATTCTTCAAGCGATTGAAACGTTCTCAGAAAAGGATTTTTATGTTTTTGCACAGATGGGCAATTTGAGTTATTACATTTTGCGATAAGGTGCTGTTCAATAACTATTTTAATACAAAGGTTTTCATTGAGGGAGATGGCAAGACCTAAAATTCACATACTTATAAAGGGTGGTCCATATACCCGCACTCGAGGGAAGGGCCACAACGAGTATCGTATGCTTCCTGGTAAGCAAGACCAGTTCCGTTTTTCTGGGATTTACTGCGAGGCCGCCATTGATCGCCCACCTAGTTACCTGGTTCAGGTAACCTTGAGCCAGATCTAGAAGGTTGTCTAGAAATCGTCCTTTAATCAAAAGTTCCACATCATCTACATAGCCTATCACCCGACAGCCCACTTTTTCCAGTTCGTCTAGATGAAAATACACTTTTTCTCCCAAATAGGTAGATTAGTTTTATCTCAAAATATGGATCATTAACACCGCGATCACGTTGAAACTTCAAATGATACTAAACATGCAAAATGTTGAAAGATGCAATTTGAGTGCAATTATTTTGACCCTTTCGAAAGCTTCGAAAAACTTTAAAATTCAAACTAATAATATTTTGTTAGTTCCAAGGTGAATTCATACAAGGTGGTGTTACCAGAGCATGTGGACGGGAAGCTCATGACCAAAAAAACCTATCATTCTTCGGATCGATTGAACTTTTTTTTGAGCTTTGCTTGTTAATATATAAAACGAGATCCGGCGGCTGGCTGCTGAACAGCGATATTGATTTCGGATTTGGGTGGATAGATCCTCCCCCCTTCGTCAGTGAAATGAAAATTTTTATTTTTGATTTAATAACACAATACTATTTTACCCTTTCGATTTATAATTTTTTTATTTCAGACTGATGACAAATTATCTTTTAATGAATATATAATCGGTTTGTAGATTATGTATTTGAATATTTTCGAAATACACTAGGCCATTTTGCTTAGTTCCCCACAGTGTTGGGAAATAATCCATAATCTATACAAAAACTGTACTTTTCGACTGTAAATTGTATCGACTTTTTAATTTGCTCATATGCATGCATGCATACATAGAGTCCCTTCAAGAGCAATGCTTTGATGGTATTCACGGGAAAGTTTATTTAGGTACATTTACATATTTTACACTTTTAACATAAATGTCAAGGCAGATATTTTAAGATACACTTCTTAACAAACAAAGTTTTTCAAGTTATTATGAATGGATGAAGAATTTGAATTCAGTACTAAAACTTGACATTTCAAGTGCTTATCAAAACTTTATAATAGGGCTGTGCGATTATTCGATTACTCGAGCAAGTTGGTTAATCAATTATTCGGTTAATCAATTACTAGAGTAATCAAGATTTTGATTACTCAAAACGATGATTAATCGAGTTACTTGAAATATGATTACTCAAAAAATATAATTTTGCTCGTTAAAAGAGTTTGCTTTGGAAAATGCTTATTTTCTTTTTTACATTCTGTATATGAAAAAAATTTTGTGTTTTAATTTTTGAAAACAGAAACGTTGTTTTCAAAGTATCAAGGAACTTTAACTACTTTATACCAAGGCATAACAAGGTAGAAGTGATTTCGACATTTCTCTCTTTTGAACTGCGACTGAAATGTCAACTCTTAACCCTATAATATTCAAAATTTTTTTTTTTTTTTTTTTTAATTTAAAATTTCAATTGTGTGACTGATTTTTAATTCATAATAAAATGAAAAGGAATTACGTGCGGTGCGTTGTGTTTGCTAAGAGCCAGGACAACAAACTTGTGCGTTATTTTAAACCTCCGAATTGCCAACTGAAGCGACAACGAGGGGCAAATTGCTGCGAAGATTCATTAGGAGACTCTTCACGTGTGCGCGTGACTTTATTTGATGCCCATCGCAGCCGAATATTTCTAAGCGGACGCGTTTGTTGCCAGGTGCAGGATGTATCATACCGAATATGAAAAGAAAATCCCCCACTCATATACATGGATAGACCAAATTTCAAATGGTGGTCTTGTAAAACCTAAACCAAAATTCCTTGTCAACATAAAGAAACTGAAAATAATCTTTAATAAACTTAATGGAAAGAAAATTTCGAATTGCAAAAATTTAATAGCTAAATTATTGAAATTAATTTCTGATTTAAATTTAGAAGAATCGAACTTTTTATTAATGTCTAATATACTTAAGAATTAAGTATTTGAATAAAAGAATAAATGCTCAAACAGATTGGGATAGTAATATGCAAGAAAATTATCAAAACTGTTTTATAAATAAGTGTGTTTCATTTTATAAATAAGTGTGTTTCATTTAGTGTGTAGTTTTGTGAAAATGCAATAACTAAAATGAGGCTGATTCTAATAAGATTTTATATATTTTTATATTTACAAAAGCTTTCATTTCAAAGATATTGAGTTTTATCAAATGTGGTAAATATATATTAAAGGGTTAATTTCTTTGTTTACATTTTCTGACATTACAGTCAGCTATGAGAGAGCTCGACTGAATTGTCACTTCTACCTTGTTGAATATGCCTTACTTTATACATATGTAAAGAGTTGAAATGTTGATTACTCATTTTACTCGAAATGTTGATTAATCATAAAGCAAATTACTCAAATATATTTTTTTTTTGGTTAATCAAAAATCTTGATTACTCGAGTAACTGAACTTTTAAGTAATCATAATTTCCAATTAATCGAATAATTGAGTTATTTACTTTATGATTAATTAAAATTTTGAGTAATCAATTAATCGCACAGCCTCACTTTATACATGTTAACTGGATTGGCCATTTATCTTAAAATTATATAATTTTAATTATTTGTTAATAAAAGTGCGGTTTACACTTTAACGAAACCCGTATAAATCCAAGGTCCAAACTTTCGTAAAGCTTTGTAATTAGATTTCCTATAAATACATGTTTTGATCGGGCTACAAGATCAATTCAAATAAAGCGCAAGTTTAAAATACATAGCTGCGGCTTATCGTTGATTTTTAATATATTTTTTTTTTATGAAGGCGTTGATCTTTTTCTTCATTAAAAAAATCGTCAAACATACTTAGATAATATGGAAGAAAATTAGCGACATCGTCAAAAATATGCCGTACATCAACTGTAAATCACAGCTACTTTAAATTTGCACTTTATTAGACTAAAATTGAATGAGCTAAAAATCTGCAAAATATTAAGAGATCAAATTGATTGTTCAAAGATAAAACTTAATTTCATTTAGTGTTTGTTAAGGAATAAACTATATTTTTATAAACAAATAATTCATATTAAAATATAATAAAATAAATAGTCAAATCTACTCAATATGTGAGTGTCGTAAAGTTATGGTGTTATGTTGGAAATTCATACAAACTTTTAGGGAAATAAAAACAGTAGTGGCTTGGTTTACGACACTAACTAAGTGAAAAGAAAATTCTTAAAATTTTCGCAAGCAGGAACGAGTACATGCTCTCCCAAATTTATGCAACGATTATTGTTCCGTTTTGTCTTAGCTAACATTTATTCTCTTATACGGTGCTTATATAAGGCGATTGTACAGGCAACTTGTAGTTAGAGGCAACAATCGCCAGGTGTGATCAGCCTTTCAATTGATTGCTTTCAACGAAGTTGGTCGGCAGCCAACTTTTTATTCAACTAATCGCCTCATATAAACAAAGGTTTACAAATGTATATGTATATGCAAGCACTTCTCAAATGATATCCAAAAAAGTACTCTTGACTGGCACTACTACTAGTCTTTGGGAAATAAAAGTGATATTCACCAAATTGAACAAGTTACCTGGAACTCTGGCAAAGGAGCTGATGAGCTCAAGCAACGACTGTTGACAGCGATACGTTGTGAGAGAAATAAGTGAATATAGCCTGCTACTTCATGGTAGTCACCCCTATTCTGAGAACTTTTTTGAGTCGAATTCTGGAATCTGACGTTCTTGAAAAGTTTTCTTCTACAGACTTCAGTGAGACCAATAAACCGAATAAGTCGGAGTGGCCCCACCGAAGCTTCCTCTCTTTCTGCCGTGACTCCACACGGATTGGTTACTGCATCTCGCATCACGTTTCCCGGAGTGCGCGAACGAGAACTCAAGAGTCGGGATTGAGTATAGCCGTACAACTGTAACTGCATACCCAGCACAACGACTATACTCCATTGCACTCTATTTCAGCAGTACATACATTTTTTACAACTAGTTAAAAGTAAAACCAGCTGCCACAAGCCGCCTCTTTGGCTTTGCAATCTATATAGTCTTTTTTTTGGAAACTTTGGCAGTCATCTTTTGGCCTATTTTAATTTTTCTAAATTCGTACCAATTTTCAGCTTAATTGGGCCAACGGTTTATTGAATTTTTGGTGCGCCGTACTTCACACCCAAATTTTGGGTAACAAATTAGCCCTGATTTACACTTAAGAACCT
Organism: Rhagoletis pomonella; assembly: GCF_013731165.1. NCBI lineage: Eukaryota > Metazoa > Arthropoda > Insecta > Diptera > Tephritidae > Rhagoletis > Rhagoletis pomonella. The sequence goes on from NW_023458555.1 coordinate 45,284,929, forward strand.
GTTGAATAATTCACCATCTTAGTAAGTTAATCTTTTCATGGAACCCTTGTAACTATCCTATGGAACCCAAGGGTTCGGCGGAACCTATTTGAGGAAGCTCTGTTATAGAGTAGCTTGGGCCTATAGAGGTCATCCTCTACAAAGTATTATTTCTTTTAAAGTAAATATTCGAACTAGAATCCCGCTTTTCTATGCTTAAAGCGCCTGCGATCTACTTGAAAAAAAAAACATTTTTTATTTATTAATTGAGTGTAGTTCTAGTCGCTGCTATTATTATGTTGATCGTAGTTGCATGTGCGTACATTGCAATTAAATACATACAAGCTCGTAAACATGTAGATATAAATGAAAAAACAATTTTAATGCGCACTGGGTATTTCTAAAAGAAAGAGAAATTGATGTCAAATAAAATCAAGCGTTAGCTTGTAAATAAAAATATTTAAAGCATAACGAAGGAATGAAACTACATACATACATAAATGCAATTGGACGGGAGAAAAATGAATGAAATAAGGCCGACAGTGCCAGCACCAACAGCAACGCCAACACAAACACAAACACCAGCGAGCGCCAATGGTGCCAACTGGCGTGCTATTTTTAATACTTGTCACTTTTATTTACAGATTTTTATTTATGTTTTATTTACATTTTGTATTTTATTGCGCTGACTCGCGCACACACCCATACATTTGTATATAGTACATACATGTCAACGTCGAACTTAAATATTTACTTTTTACTACAATTGTGTTGCTATATTTTATCCAGCCCTTGCACGCGTACTACATCCTAGTATTTATTTATTGCATGCGTGGATTTGTAATTTTCGCGCGCCTGTATGTGAGTGTACATATGTTTGTGTACATGTGCGTATGCTGTTACGCACTTCTCTGCTACCTCTACATCCTGCTCTACCTCCTTCTTGCGTTGGGGTTACATAAATCGCCCATGCACAGCGTCAGTGAAATGTTGTAGAAAACTTAAGCCACAAAGTGTTGCATAGTGTTGGGCGCAGTCGCTTAAATTGTCATGCCAAATCGCTTTTTTATATGTGGCATGACGACGCACGGCCGGCAATGCAGCGCTATGGAAACACACACACAGAAAAAAACATATTTATATAAGGATGTATATGTGCAGTAAGTCCCGCGAAGCAGCCAGTAGCGGTAAAAACAGCAGCAGCCAGCAAAACCCAACATAAAAAAAAATAAAAAGAAACTCGCATGAAAAACATGCAATCAAAGAGAGGACATAACAAATGATATTAAAAGCAATGAAAAATTGCAATGAGTCGCGTTAACCAAGTAATACAGTATATAAAATTTAATTTAATTCCAACAGCCAGCTAACTAATCCTACTGGAGAGCAGCCGTTTTCCTTAGTCCACACTATCGCCCTTTTCTACTAACATTTATGTACTTGCATATGTATTTATCTACTTCGTCTTCCCTTAACACACTCCGTCCTAGACTTACACCCTTCGGCGGTGCCTAGCTACTACCATTTAAAGCTATTTTCCCCGTTAAACTCGACTCTGGGAAGGAAATTGCATCCTTTTCATTGTACTTTTCTAGTGGCTCACGTAAATTATGAGTGACTGTTGAGTGCAGTAAAAGCGGTTAAAAGAAAAAATGCAATGTACAAACAAAATATATAGTAGTATGCGGTTCTCTACATATTTACATACATAAGTACATATAAATACATACATACATAATAGAAAATAATAAAGTCGCATTTAATCGAGTTTCCTGTCCGAATAGACATTCATTAGACTGAATTAGAATGGACAAAGGACGACACATGGACTAGAAGATAGAATGAATGCACGAAAGAGGATTCTGGCGAACATAATGTTTTTTTTTAATAAAGAGATTTTTTAGTAAATTTATTTTTATGAGAAGCAGCCTGATTATGGAGTATAAATACAGAAAAGGAAGCATACGGCTTTAAAAACAAGAGTCCTTATTATTTTAGAGCACCCTATCTTTATTGATTGAGCTGAGACCTTAATTTCAGAAACCGATGAAGGCTTCTCAAAAGCAAAAAAAAAAAAGAGGAGTAGAAGGGAATGACTTGAGATGCTGACAGACAGGAATGAAGCTGAAAAATTCTCTCACGAATAGGCCAGAAAAGAAATGATTTCATTAACGGCGATTGCTCCTCCAGAAGCGGCGATGATTACCTGTCAAAAGACCAGATCTTTGAGAGTACTTAGTTGTGATATGTTAATATTTTTATTTATGTTTGAAGTTGCGTTCGGAAAAAAGAAATGAGTGCAAAATAACGCAGAAAAAACTGTGCTCGGTAGCTTTTCATTTTCCTTCTCGGGAACTCTAGAATTATTAAAAAGCCACTCAGAAAAGTTTAAATTTTTATTTTTTTCAAAAATTTAACTTTTCCACTTTTTGAAAAAAATGTTTTTTGGCATAATTTTGCAGAACTTTATTTTTCCTTATCAGAAATTCTAGAACTATTGAAAAGCTACCCAGAACAGTTTTTTATTTGTCTTTTTGCGTCATATTGCATGCCAATTCTGACTGGCCGAAAAGGCTTATTTATTAACTTCAGTAGGTCGCACCCTGCTTAAAAAGTTTAAAGTAATTTCGGCAATTACGATATATATCACTATTTGGTTGTCAGACCAAAGAGATTTAAAAAGGTTTCAGTTTGAAAATATTTCGAAGAGGGTTACGCGTTACGCGTAGACTTATCTCTCTTATTATGCTTTCCAGGATCAGATTAAAAAAGTCGCACGATAGTGAATCGCCTTGTCTAAGATCTCATTTAGTCTAAAACTTGCACGGAGAGGTTCTTCTCAATTTGAATAGAGCAGAAGGTTGTGCACACCGTAACTTTACATAGCCGTATTAGTTTTGCACTGACTCAAAAACTTAGACATGGCGTCGTGCAGGCAGCTTCTCTATAGGGCTATTCGCGATTCGGTGCATAAGAACTGACAAATTTATGCAATTGCAGAAATATGCCATGGATTGTGAGCGACCTTTATTAAACTGTCATGGCAAAGCTTTTGCAAAACAATTTTTGTGCATCAGCTTTGGTTTTGTTTATGAATGCAATGCATAGCATTTTTATGCTATGGATTTTCGGTATTGCAAATTTGCCAAGCCATGACAAATGCAAATGCGTGTATTTTGTTTGTGTATTGCAAATAATTTGCAATACAAATTTGCAATGCAATGATGCTAGGCCCTTTGCACCGGATCGCGAATAGCCCTTATGTGTTATCAAAAGCGTCTTTAAAATCGACGAAAATATGTGTGTGTCGTCTTCGGGACTTGAAGTTCTTTGAAAATCTGGTCAACGGTGGACTTAGCAGGTCTTAAACCACACTGGTAAGTTCCATTCAGTTGGTTCGCGAAGGGTGTAGCCATCATTACCACCGGTAGGTGTCCCAACTCGATGAAAGAAATACACGTGAGGTCACTGGGGGAAATCTAAAGGAGCGAAAGAGGGATGGGACAGGGCGTGCCCCCAGATAACTCGGACTTCGTACTCTTCACACAAAAGGTCCGACTCTTATTCCTGGTATCCACCCAAACTTGAAAGCTCTTTATGGATAATGCAGCAGCAGCAATAGATGGTTTTCTAATCTTGTACCAAGTAATCTCAATTGCAAAGATATTAGCGAAAAAGTCGGCACTAAGATCGAAAGTTACGTTACAGTTTTCACAGCGACTGTTTGGTTTCAATTTTCAAAGCCTGAGCAGCAGCTCCGTCCAGGCAATTTGTCAGGCCTATTTTAAAAATAGGCCGGACGTAATAAAAGAGCAAAGCGGATGGAAGAAGGAACTTCGATTCGATAGCTACAGCTACAATTTCTTCACAGACGACTCCAAAATGCCGTATAACCGGCCCCACCCCTCCCCAAAGTTAGACTGCAAGATATTGGTTGGGGCTCAACGCTAAAGGCACACTTGAACATCTCTTGTGACATTGTTCGGCTTTTGGCACATCGCAACTCAGCTACCTTGGATCGACGTATTTCGCCTTACTGAAGGATATTGCGGACCAAAGCATCGAAAATTTGCTAAGACTGGCAAAAAAGTACATTGCGGTTACGAACTAAAATCATGCCTCCGCATCCACATCGAGCCCAGCTAATCTAATCTAATCAACATAGAGAATAATTTCGGTAAATTCATGCCCATATTTAGGTAGCTCATAACTAAGTTTCCTGCACTACCAAATAGACTCTTCACTAAATTGCTGAAAAAAACGTGAGGCTAGATTTCAAATCAATATTTATGTGTACACAAATACATAGTTATACACCGCTATACTCACTCAATAAGTATCCTCAGCAAATCATGAAAGAGCGAATGACCTTTCGCCGCTAGCAAATGTTGAGATTCACACAGGCTACGCATTACACAGTAATGAGCCGGGTAATTATGGCTAAGTTGCGAGAAGTAGGCAACAACAGCAGCAAACGGCAATGATAGCAAATACATACATACATACACATATGCACGTTCATAAGTAGGAGTAGGTGTCAAAGCACACGGATGATAGCAGTCCATATGGTAAATAAACGGAAGTCCGATGCAAATCGATGAACCGAAGAGCAGAAGAAGAATAAGAAAATGAATTAATGAAGCAATGAGTTGGTGGGGAAAGGGTACAGGAACTTAATGAAATCAATTAGCAGAGTAATTACAATGCAATTATGTATAACAAGAAACATATGTGCGACAAAAACAGCAACAATCGAATAAATAAGACAGGTATACACATGCAGGTAGGATAGAAAGCTATTAGTGAGTAAGAATAGGAAATAACTCAATGAAATGAAACACGAGTGATCTATGACTAGTGCAGGGTTCGGCAGCGAACTGGATTCGAAGGGAACTGGATTGAGTAGAGAGAATTTAAGTAAATATGTAAAATGTTCAAGTAGCACAGAAATGATTGGAATTGTTGAAAGTGATGGCATTCGAAGCTGTAAGAGCGAGTGAATGTGGAGAAATCCAAAGCTTCTTTCTAAGTGTAGCTGTAAAACAAACGATAAAGGCTATGCTTGCAATTTGTGCTAACACATTAGTACAACATACACATAAACATACATACATACATACATACATGTCAGATAATGTGCCCAGCAAATCGAAGAAGACGCGCTCAGCATTTGTTGCAAAATGGAATTCATCAACGTCCTCATCAATTCGATGGCCTGCGTCATCAATTTTTTTCTTACCAGCACCACTAACACTGAACTGACCTTCAGTGCCACTGCTACGTTTGCGGTCACGCCCAACCGTTCGATGACGAGGCAAACACCAATGCTGCGAACGGTGAAGCCAGCTGCCATAGACATTTCGTCTGGGACATGAAGACTGCTGAGGCATCGTAGACGGCATGGGATGAGCAGCAATAACAGCTGGCATTATTGCAAATTTGCTTGGCAACATGGGAGAGTGAGGTTTTTTCTGCAACTGGTTTAGCGTCTGCTGCTGCTGCGGCACGCTGTGCCAATGACGTCGCACGGGTGCTTGCCACCAAGGTGCCACCACACTTTCATCCACTGAAGGCCAATATGGAGTTGCGTGTGATTGTGGCTGCCATGGATTGTTGCCACTGCCACTGCTGCTGCTGATGCTGCTGCTGTTTTTGTTCAATGTGTACTTGGCTAAGTACTGTGAATGCAGTGTAGTTGCAACTGTTGTAGTTGTTGCCGTGATTTGTTTTGACTTTGCCACTGCCTTGCTATGCTCGCTCTTCTGATGTGCCTTCTTTGCCAGCTGTGGCCTTAGCACATCCAAAGCAGTGGGCAATTCATAGTTGAAAGTATATTCGTAGATTTGGTTGAGGCCTCGCGGTCTCTCCGGCAGTATAGCTTTGGCAATGTTGGTTTGCATCTGTAATTTAAGCACACATACATATGTACACAAGCAAATGCACATGAGTTGTTTAATTTAATTGCTTGCAACACAATGACTGCGGTGCAGTCATATTAATCGGTCGTATGCTTCGCATGCAAGTACGTCCACATTCCCCTCCCCCCTTATGTACTTACTATAACTGTTGAGCCCTTTTCGAACAGCAAATACCTTCGTTGCCTTCGTAACCAGGTATGTGGATCGTTATGTTGATTGGTCGACGTTAAAATGGTAGTGACCGCAGGCACTTTGGTAGCATTTGTCGCTGCAAATGTTGTGATTAGATTGTCCGCAATGAGGTTGCAGCAAATTAGCAGCTTTGTCAGCTTTGCAAATAAGTGCAACATGTTGCGTTTGCGTTTTTCCGAAGCGATTTTCTCTGGTGTCTTGCAGTGTTACTAGCTCATTTGCAACTGTTGGCATCGCTTGCGGTGAGCAGCTTTTAAATTTTACTTTTTTTAATTTCACACAAATCCAGGGTTGTTACTGATGAAAAAAAAACACGATACTTACCATCCACTCGGATAAAATCTGCACCGCTCACTAATGACGAAGTGCTGTATCTCTACGAGAAAAATGCGTTGCCAAGGAGATTTCTATTGAATACGTTCAAACATCAGAAAATGTTGCCGATTTTTTAACCAAAAGCCTGACAAAATAAAAACATGGGAAATCTTGTAAAATGCTAAAGTTAAATAATTAATATGTAAATGTATTTGAGTTGAGCGGAAGTTTGTAAGAAAAGTTATTGAAAGAACTCAACTACACTAAAACTTTTATCTTGCTGAAATGATCAGAGTCCTCTATTAAGAAGTTGAAAACTTCACAACCGTTAAACTAAAACATAGAATACGTGATTTTATTAAGAGCACATTCAGGTGAAAATCTGCACATGAAATATTCGTGTGACACTCAAATATACATATTTAAATTGTCTAATTCCCTTAATTCAAGTTGCGCTTAAAGTTTAAAACGGGTGGCAGCCGTCCTGTGTCCATGTGTTCGTATCGTTGTACATATTTAAATCATCAGATTTCCTTAATTCAAGTTTAATTTAAATTTTAAAACATTTGGCAACAGTAGTTTCGAAATAAAATATATTCAAAGCAGTTTTGATTGATAACCATATTGAAGTAATTTATTTAACCAATTGCATACATTGAATTTAAATTTGTAAACTGGTGGCAACCCTCTTTAAAATATTTTAAAACCACAACCTCTTTCGCGTGGCACTCAAATCGGGATACATATTCATATTTTACGATTGCCTTAATTTAAGTTAAACTTGAATTCTTATACGGGTGGCAACGTTGCTACATGGCGATTATAAATAATCTTTCAATGCCATTTTGATTGAAATTCATATTGTAGCAAATTATTTTACCTATTGTATACATTCAGTTTAACTCTATAAAACACTGGAGGTAACACTGCTAAAAAATTTTCAAATTAAAACCTTTTTGAAACTTTTCCGTCCGAAGCGCATTTTTTTTAACATATTTAAATTATCTAGTTCTCTTAATTCAAGTTAAATTTAGTTTTTCAAATAGGTGGCAACCCTCTTGCAAGTAATTTGGAAATGAAGTTTTTTCAAAGCTCAATACTATAATTTACCATAAAAAAATTTGGTTCAAAAAACTGTTTATACCTTCACTCATTTTGGAAATACTATCCCTAGACTTTTATTTTTAATTAGTAAAGTTAAAATCTCAACGGGTTTTAAAATCGAAATTGTATAAAGGGTAACAATTTTAGTCCTGGGCGAGACAAATATTTTGAAAATCTCCTCAACATTTTTTTCGACATAAGTGTTTAAATAAAACTGACACACGATATACTTTTTTTTCTTTCATATGTCGTGATACGACTTAATGTATTTACATACTACTTACATGCATAGGAAGTTGTTTGTATGTAATGCACGAACTTCTCTGCACGTTTATTATTGTTATTAGCGATTCGCAAATGCTCGACATGGTTGTTGTTTGCATGCTAGCTGGCATTTAGAACAATAACTGGCCACTTCAGCATTGAGAGCTCCGAACTAATTTAATTAACAACTAAATTCTATGCAGAACTTTCTTTGTTTTCAGTGCAAGCCTTTCATTGCGTCCCCACAACTCTCCATGGCTCTTCTTTGTACGCTTTTGTTTCTCTGACGACCATGGTGATTACGCTCACGGACACGCTTGGTCGGTCGATTGGTTGGTTGGTTGATTAGTGGCTTGCTTGCCTGAATTGATTGGATTGGATTGGTTGGGATTGAATTGTTTGGCGTTGTCAACATTTGCGTCATTTGAATGAAAGAGCGGCAGAGGCAGAGCATGGCGTTAGCATTGGCGATGGCGTTGATGATGGTAATAGCGCTGGTTGCGGCCGCAGCCAAAGTATCAGCAGCAACAAACACAGCTTACAGAATGGTAATAGGGCTTGGAAAAACTCGAAATGCGATTACCAGCAGCAATTACAACTACAACAATAGGAAGCACCACTACTTACATACTACTTTCTTTTCTACACTACACTAGAACTACTTATTGAAGGCGAAAAGAAGCTGAGGCTGAGAAGTAGAAAGAGAGGAACTTGCATACAATTTGTGGCTAAAGTGGCATTGCAGTTGGCATGCCAGAAGTTGTTGCTTTGATGTCATGGCATTTTCCTTCTTTACTTTGCTTTGCTCGCAGTTTGCTTATTGTTGCGCTTATTTTCCTCCATCTGTTTGTGGCACTGAGCCGTGAAACAAAAGAAGGCAAACGCCGCAATCGCTGCCGCTGCGAAATGTAGGCGAACAGCGTCTCAGCTCAACTCAAAATCAAAGTGACACTCGAACAAAGTGGATTGCCGCTAGTTTCGAATAGCGTTGCTGCAGAAAGAAATTCCGTCGAGTATAAGAAGAAGAAGAAGAAGAAAATTTGCTGAATGCCCAGGCGGCAAGTGAATTTGTGGCACGTAAAGCTGTAAACAAAATACCCCGTAGAACAATAGATTCAAAATTAAAGCAACAACAAAAGCGTATGCATGTGTTTGCCTAAATGCATATGCATATGTGTGTGAGTGTTTGTGTTTGTGCGACACCAAATTCTTCACTTTACTCTACTTCAAGTTCCGCACAGTTGTGGCAACATTACGCCCTTCAACGACAACGTCGCCACTAGCTCTCAACTCTGCGCGCTTGTGGTCGCCATTTAACGCATTTCGCAAGTGAGTAGCGCAAAGGAGGCGTAACAAAAGTCCAAGCAACAATAGCAGCAACACCAACACCACAAACAACAAAACCACTCGACAGCCAAAACAACAGCAGCAGCATCAACAATTTCTGCAAGTGTTTCAACTTGCAACAATAGCCGCGACTACCAGCTAAGATGTTGCGTGTATTGTCAATGTGCAACAACAACAGCATAAGCCGCCTACTTCTGGTGATAATTCTGTTTGTTTTTGTTGCTCTCGTTGCCACAAGCAATGCCAAGTCAGCCGAAGCGTTGCATTTCGATGCGGCTTTTGCCGCTGAGGAGCTTGGACACTCATTGCAGTACGAGAGGGAAAGTTGCAACAGCAACACTACGAGTATTAGTGGTGCCACAAAGCTAGCATGCATAGCTGATGCGACTATTGCAGAAGAAGGGGAAGAGAAATGGCATACGACTAGAGCAACGACACAAATTTCATCTCGCCACAAACGCTTCTTGGCATTTCCATTGGGTTCATCATTTTCGGTAAGCACTCTTTGTTGACTTTTGGTTTTGAATGTGGCACAACTTGAAATTTAGAAAATTAAAGTTAAAAGTTTCATTCAAATAAGAATCCAAAAACAATTATTTATTCATTATTAGGTAAAGTTAGGCTAGGTTAGGTCAATGTGTTCGTCCAAAGAAGAGAAACACTTAGACCTTAAGCATCACTAGTTTATGATACAACTACGAACGTTTACTGCAGCACCGAAGATATTAAGCCTCATAGCCTCGCTAGGTCTTTTCAGGTTACGGAAAAGTATTGAGATAACTCCACCTCATCGTTCTCTATTTGGGCGCAATTCAACTTCACCACATTAGTATCTATTGGCAAATCTCCTGTCAATGCATCCACCAGATTACCTGACCGCTTTCGGCTCCCATTCGGCCAGAAACACTGTTGAGTAGCTTATGTTCTTCCTCTCACCCTGTGTTCATTGAGTCGGCACAAAACCCGTCAGTCAAAGAATCGACATCAATGTGACGTGGCTGCCTAAACAATAATTTTTTTGCTCGTAGTGTAATAGTAGTAGGACTCGTTTCCGGTTCGCTTGGAATCGATCTTCGGTTTCGGAACCATTTTTCGGTTCTCCTGGAATCGAGTTTCGGTTCTTCCGGACCCGTTTTTCAGTTATTTTGTAATCGAGTTTCGGTTCCTCCGGAACCATTTCTTTATTTTTGAATCACGTTTCGGTTCTTCCGGAACCATTATTCTCTTCTTTTGGAATCGAGTTTCAGTTTTTCGGGAACCGTTTCTTTATTTTTGTTACGTTGGGCCTAGCCGCAACCGAAATTTCTCTAAGTAGTTTTGGGCATTATTGGGATAGTATCCCAGGGATACCCATGGCAACCTGCAAATTAGAACTTCGAAATCACATGATCCAAAAGAGAACAGCCAGGCTGCTTTGGCCGCAAGTAGAAAAGAAAAAGACGAAATACTTGCTGTACCTCTAAAGATAGGATATTCCAAAGGTTACGGCTTGTGTAACCGGTCCTTAGCTATTTGGCAGGCACTCTTCAAGACTAGGAATTTTCTCCCACGAATATTGCAGAAGTTGCGGAGATGAGGAAGAGGAAGAAACCGTGGAGCACTTCTTCTGTAGTTGCCCAGCTTTGGCCAAGAGGAGAGCAGGCTTATTAGGCAGGCTCTTCTTTAGCTCTCTAACGGAATTATCACACGTAAGAATAAAACCGATTGACGCTTTATAAGAGCCTCAAATTGTGTGTTGGTAACTTGAACCGACTGCCACATCAACCTAACCTAAACTAGTTTTGGAAATACCCAAGATATACCCTACAGCTCAGCCAGGGCTAATAATTCAAGATCACGTCAGCCTATTTTGGTCAAGATGAGAGAAAATACTGGGGGATACCACCTGGGAGTGTTGTGGGTTAATATGTGGGACAATAAGTTTCCAGAATATTTTTCACCAGTGCTATCACTCTCGTCCTCGGCACTCATGAATATTCAATATTTGTCCAATGCGGATAGCGGACTACCGAAATAGGATACGCCCCCATCACTCCTAGCGTCCGATAGAATCGAACAGGAGGAAATGCATCGCCTGTTCATGGGGCTTCTTCTCCCTAACATCTACCTTCACCTCAAGAAGCTAAGTGCCATCTCCTCTGGCAACACTTTGGAACACCATTACCAATCAAACAAATTAGTTTAACTTTCTATAAGTCATGGTCAAATTCCATTGTTTAATTATTTTAAAATTTATTCGTAAATACTCATCACATTTATTTATCTGGACTTCACTAATCTTTATAAATTCAGTGCGCCGTGTGTTTGACTACCGGAGTTGTTGGCAATCCGAACTACCAGTACTTAAGCATGGGTTTAAATTGGGGATTCGCCTATGATCTACCAAATGCTACTTGGGTCCTCGATCATGCACATGCCCTGGGACGTAGAAAAAATGATGAAGATATGCAAAAAGTGGAGGAGCCAACTATTAAGCGACGTCACCGTAGAGAACTCTATCACAAAGTGGAAACAATTATGAACAAGTGAGTGAGATATTTATCAGTATAACATTGACACTCGTTAATCTATATTAACATCGATATTTTGGTCGATTTAGAGTAAAAAGTTGTTAAATCCATTTTTTTTTTTTTTTTTTTTTTACATGGGAGAAAAAACTTCTTAGAGTCTTTTTCTTCGGGAATTTTTCAATCTGTGATTACAAAATTTTGCGAGTTTAAAGCAAATCAAAACTCGACACGAACCAGAAGGATTCGATGTTATTAAAAAGATTTCGTTTTATTTTTGCCTTATCGAAAATTCGGTGCCCCCTTTTGGCAAACACATTTGAGGATAACCGGTAACATTTAAGACAATGACTTTAACTCTTTAGTAAAGGCTGATTTTTTAATTTCTCTTGCTTCATATATCAAAATATGAGTTTTCTCAAAAAGTGAAAAGCATTTTTTCACTGCTTTAAGCAGAACGGCCCCAGATACTTTAGAAGGCATATCCTAGCACTAATGGATGATATCAAATCCTATATTAAACAACATTTGGATGCGCCAGGGAACTGGCAAGTTCTGAAAAACATTTCGGAATCCAATGCAAAGTAAAAATGAATACTTTATATTTGATTAACGTTTAAAAATGTTCGTATTTAAAAATATTATTTTCATACCAAAGTTTATCACGCACGTATTTCAATGTCCACATTTGTACATATGTATACCAAGCATGCAGACCCAGTGGGAATATGGGAATGCATTACCCTTTTCTACCAAGAAAATATTAACCACTACGGTTGAACGAAAGGTGCTTCGCAATGTAAGCGAGTGGATAATGTGTGGTTTTGAAGCCACAAACAAACCAACAGCTGCTGTAGCCGAATGGATCCATGTTCGACTGCTGAGTTGTTGGTCACGGCTCCAAAACTGGAGCTCTTTATATTCGATTAATCGAATATTAGAATTATCGATTGACTGCATTCGAGTAATCGCCCACCATCAATTATTTGAATAATTGCTCGATTAATCCAAAATTTTGTTCGTTGTCAATTTTTCGAATAATAACTGGTGCGCGATTATTCGAATATTGAAATATATGCAGATATGTATACATATGTATGTATGTACATATGTACACACTTAACTTACTTGAAATGTATGAATATGGGTTATTCCAGCGAAGACGGCACCACAAATAAAAAAAATAAATTACATAGATTGTGTTTAATTCTGTAAAAAAGCAGATGGAGTAATTCTTTAGAAAAAGATTTCAATGGCTTAATTTTTCACTATTTTCTCTATTCTTATTGATATAAACCCAGCCATAGTGCAACAATCTATGATAGGAAATTTTTTCATCAAGTTGTCAAGGCATTCCACGTGGTGCATCAAAAGTGACAATGCAAAAAAAAATTTTCCAAAAAAAAGTACAATTCACGGACATTAAAATGATGGTAGTAATTACAAAAATACAAAACACAAAAGGGACTTTAACGTTCTAATAGCCTCATACGAGAAAAGTGCCCTGAACAAAATATTAATAGTTTGTCTCAAATTCGTAAACGAATCCAACAACTCAGAGAAGCGGATGTCATCGTAGTCCCACCCGTCAGTTTTGAAAAATGTAAATTTTCTATGTAAATTATATGATTAAGTTTTATACTTTATTAGTTTCGAATTAAATGGATATCTGATTTCAAATTAATAAAATTAATGTTACAGAGACATTACATAAAGTTTGAGAAAAACGAGTTAAGTGTCCCATCCATGATAAAAACATTATACTAATTTGATCATGGTCCCACCCGTCACTTTTTGTTTTGTTTTGAGAAAATATTGTAGATACTAAGCAACAGCATAAATGAGTAGGTTATAAGTTCATATTTTTTTTGTTTGACAAGTAACGCTTATTACAACGGTCGAATATTCGATTTAGTAAGGTATTCGTAGCTTTGCGACTATTCGAATAATCGAATAGTAACACTAGATTGGCAATCGTAAAAATCCAAGTACAATTGGCTGCGGCTGTTTCGCTGTCGCTTAAGCTTTATAGACTGGATTTTTACGATCGCCTTAGCCAGGTGGTTACAGGTGCGGTAGGACCTAAGTTCGATTCCAGCTTCGAGTACTATCGAAAGCGATTGCCTGTCTGAATTCTGATCGCTCCTTGGGGTACTTCTGCCCGGAAAAATCCCTCGCATAAATGCGAGAGCCAAATATGTATTTTCTGTTAGTGTTGTTTTTGTTATATAAGTTATAAACAAAACAATGGCTTCAAGTCCAGTAGTATTCCACTCTTTTCGGTTCTTTAATGTTAGTCTTTCTATTAAAAATTGTTCCTATGCTATTGTATTTACATATATACATAAATCCTGCGTGCAAAAGGATGGAAATTTATAATAAAATTTTATTAGAATGAAAACATATGTACATATGCATGTGTGTGTATCTCTTGTGTCAGGAGCTATTGTGGTTATTGTAGCAAAATATTTGGAATTTTATATTAGTTTTTCAATTGACCGCCACCATCAAAGCGGTCAACGTAAGTAGCTACATATGTAAATATGTTTGCAAGTACACTCGTATGGTTTTGTTTTGTATGTCAGTGATTGCAAGTATTCATACGCTCACTTCATTTATATAGCATAAAAAACATATATGTACACACACTAGGTTGGTCCAAAAACACGGTTTAAAATGATAAGCTCTCACCACCAAGGATTTTTCTAAGTGAAAAAAGCATACCCCGAAAATGCAACGGGGGTCCAAAAAAAATTGTTACTATTGTAAAAATGGTAAAATATACAGTTGAGTATTATTATTGTAAGACTTCTGGAGAGAAACAGAGCTTTCGGTTTGTAAAATATTGATTTTCGAGAATTCTTTATGATTTCTACAAAAAAGTGTTTTCCCCATATAAAATACATGGAAAACTGCAGGAGCTTTGAGGCAGCTCTAAATATCATTTTTTACAAACAATACGGGTATTTTTACAAGCTTTTATTTAACTGGCTCCGTATGTATGTATGTATGGTCCGATTTCGTTCTTATTTAGAAAGCTTGCTTTAAAAATGATAAACCCAGGGGTTGAGAGCTTAACCTTTTAGACTTTTTTTTGACCACCCTAAGCCAGCTTAGAGTGAAAAGTGACTAAGTCCCATTTTATAAGTTTTACGGGAGAGGAAAAACGTGTTATTGCCATTTTCTTCAAGTAGGTATGCAATTCGCAAACATTTTAATACAGCATTTTGCGTGTTTAAAGCAAAGCAAACCCCTAAAATAATCAGAAGGATTCGATCTTTATTAAAAGATTTCGTGCTATTCTGGCTTTATCGGGTGCTCGGCGCTTCTTTGGACTTTATCCTTTTCGGAACGATTCATTTTTAATCTCTCTAATCTGCTGTATCAAAATATGAGTTTTCATAAGCAGTGAACTAAAAAACTTTTCACTAAGCTAGCGATATGTGTATACTAGGGAGGGTCAATTTGTATGTGGGATTTTTTCGACTATGCGCGTATAGCACAGAATGATTTTATGGGTAATTCTAAGCAAATTTTTTCGAAGAAATCCTCCCGACTAAAACCAATTTGGAGTTTGCCAAATTGCGAAAAGAGCTATCGTAGCATTTTGCTGTAGTGTCGCAAAGAAGTGCCTAAATCTTGTATAAAAGCATGCCATAGAGGTTTTTTGGTATATGGGATCCATTTCTGCACTCATATTTTTCTTAGAACTTCCCCCAGAGGGCGGAACAGTGAAAATTTTCACATTTTCTTCGAAAACTATTTTTACAATTTGGCAAGCTTCAAATTGATTTTAGACCCTTAGTTTCTTCGGCAAATTTGCTAAAAAATTACACGTAGAATACGCCAATGCTATACGCGCATAGTAATTACAAAATATAGACCCGCCCTAGTGTAAACGCTATAGGATTCCTTTACATAATGAATATGTATGCGTGCCTTCGGTATCGTCACGCACAAAAATATTTACTCGGGCTGATATGCTTTACTGTGGTTTTTGCGTGATTTTCCAGCCACTGAATAATTCGTAAAAATGTAAATAAAAATTATTGTTGCTTTTATAATCACGCAAGTACGCCTACTTACATGTATTGTAGCACGTATGTAAAATCACATGTATGCATATGTACATAATATTACGAGAATCGGCGATCCTATTGATAGCCACCCGAAAAGAGAAACAAATGAAATAAATCACTTGATCAATATTGACTTTGTTGTGGCTAGGCAATTTATTATTGAAGTGTGCTTGCAGTCACAAAAGCATTAACATATTTATACTTACATACATACATATGTACATACATATGGATGAATGGCGAAAATAGATGATAATCTTCACTTCTGTATGCAATTATAGTTAAATTAAATGCTTATTGGTTGCGCACTGGTTGCCTCGCGTGGAACACATTTTCTTTGTATGAACACATGGCTATTATGTATGTGTAAGTAAGTATGCTACACTGTATGTAATATTCATGAGAAAGAATTTGTCTAGTGGCTGTGCGGTAATGTGATTAGGTCAATATATTTACAATTTTCAAAAATGAATTATTTGCACTTTGTTCCACTTCTAACAGAATTAAACTGGATATTTACTGTGAGCATTTTTTTTTATCTATGCGATTTTAAATTAAGGAATTAAACCTTACTTGTACAATTTTATTTATTTGCTGGTTGCGAACACACCCCAACGGATGAGAGGTATGAGACGCCCAAAGACCTCCTCGTGCTTGGCGATTTCAAATGCTGCGTAGGCCATTCCCTTATATTTATTTGTTCCCAGCGTAGGAGCATTCTGCATCCAAGTTCCATTAAAGTAGATGGCTGTCTCGTGATCAAAAAGAAAAACCCAAATCGATTATATTGTAATAGATGGAAGACAGTGTTTTTGACGTACATACATATGATCGGTCCGCAGAGCAAACATCAATTTGTACCGTGATTTAATAATTAACGGTTCGATAAACATACTGTTGTCTCTTTCCCACCACTCCCTTAGCAGTGGCACCGTGTTGCTTCTTTGCAAATTTTCTTCAAAAAGTGTAGCGTACGTATGAAATATAGTATTCGTTTTTGTGCAATATGTTTATTTGTATATGCATATAAAGCACATTTAACTGATGAAAACATAAATACTGTTTTCAATTCCATGTTTACATAAAACTCATGGCAGTTTTACTTTAATTTTGGGCCCTTTTCCAATTTTTATATCGCCAAATAGCACATAAACTACATAATTCACGTAGATTAATATTTCGTTCAAAATTTCGATTAAAATGCCAAAGTTCCTGCAAATACATTAGAATTTAGAAAAGTGACTACTACCAAGAGATTCAATTTTCCCCTTTCTCCGTCCTTCGTAAATGCAACCTTTTGTAAGGGAGTGTCAAATCGACGCTGTCAATAACTATCTAACCTTCACAACAAATCACAACAGACGGCAATTTATTCGTCGCTCTACAATTCACATCTGTCCTCTGATAGCTCGCTTCAACAAACCGACTTTTGCGATCGGTGGAACCATCAGAAATGGAGTTAGATTTCAGCGAGCCCGAAAGAACAACTGGTACGATGAGGAGTGCCAAGAAGTTGCAATGAAAAAAGGTGCCGCCTACAGGGTTACGCTGTGATCGGGCAAAACTCGACCTACGTGGAATCGATATAGCAATCTGAATTAGGACGCAAGACAAATTTTCCATTATAAAAAAAACGATGAGTGAAAAGGGCTTAGAAAGCTGGCCGATTGGAAAATAGCCGAAAATTTTATTAGAAAGTTAGGCTTATGGAACGCTAAAAGGCCAGTGAGCATCCCCGCAAGAACAAACACGGCAACATAGTCAACGGCTGATAAGCAGCACTCATCATCCATTACATATACGTATGTATATACGGTGACCATTCCTACAGATTTTGGCGGACAGTGCCGATCTTGAGAAAATTGTCCCCGATTTTTCATATTAGTACCAATACGGTGTTTTCTTTACTAATTTAATGAGAGTATCGCTGTACTCTGGTTCAAAAAAGATTTTTCGTACAAACGTTCGTTATCACAAAGAACATAAAATATAAAGGAGCCATAAACGTACCCAGCATTGTTATTTTCTTTAATCTTTGGTTATGTTTTAAAATGGCAAACTGGTACTCCCGCTATATTGCAGTATATAAGTATATGGGACATTCCATACCAAAATGGACGGGGTTCACTCTTCATATGTTTGATTTGTTTAAAATTTTTAGGGTTGATGGATAAACATAAATAATAAATACATAAATATGAAATTCGAGCTTCATTAATACATTTTTAAAAACTTTACCGCACAAAAACAAAAACAAATCGATTTAAGGATTTTCCAAATATCTCGAGGACGGGGAAAGGAAAAAATTTGAAAAAATCACACATACACACATCAAAATTCTCTATGAAAAGAAATAAAAAAAAAAATTATTTTCTTGAAATATTTTTCACTTACAAATCTTTAATTTTTAAAATTTTAATTTTTTGGTAAGTATTTTTTTACACCGAAGTTGTGTGAAATGAGTATATTACAAATTTTTTAATTTTTTTTTTCGAATTTTTTGAGTATGCAGTTTTGTAGCCCATTAAATTTTAGTTTAATAAAGTGCAAGTTGTAAGCTACTACAAAATTGCGTTGATTTTTAATATTTTGTATGCTGACGGCTTTTTCGATGATTTTTGTTTTACAGTAAGCTACTTATACTTTTATAAAAAAATATTACAAATTTTTTTGAGGACAGAAATTTCACTTACTGAAATGTTTTATATATGTATATAGTTGAATATTTTGTTGTATACATTTTTTCCATCATTTTTCAAGTTTTTTCTCTTTGTTTTGTTGACAATAAAACGGTATTGAAAGATATTATGTTTTTTAGTATTCTTAAAAAAATGTATGTTCGAATTCGATGTCCAGATTTTTGTCCACAGAAGTCTTATCACCGTAATTACCTATGTATATAATTCTCGTGTCACGCTATTGTCCGGGATAAACTGCGAGACTAGTGATAGAACGATACGAGTAACGAGTGCAGAATATCGATACTTTTCATGGGTACTGAGTAAATATCGCAAATACGAAAAAGAATCGACGTATTAAAAATTTTTTAAGTAAACAAATATTTAAAAATTATACAAAAAATTTCGTTCTTTCAACTGCATTGAAAATTTTTAAATGATTAAATGATTAGCAAACAGATGTTGTGGCCAACGTTCGAAAACTATCTGCGATATCCAATATGAATATCGTATAAATGAATATAACGCTCATTTACTTCAATGCTGTCATAACTCAGAAAACAAAAAATCTTATCTTGTTCAAATGAGCCGCTGGTAATCCGTACAGCTTTGAAATATTTACACAACATAGAAAGGTTTTTTTTTAACATCGGTCGCCACTCGGTAGGCGGGCAATGGGAAACTTGCTAGTGTATTTCTGCCATGAAAAAGCTTCTCATAAAATCCATTTGTCGTTCGAAGGCGGCGTAGAAGTGTACGTTCCTCCATTTGTGTAACAACATCAAGGCGCACACGACAAATTAGCAAAAGTGTAATCACCAAAATATTTGTGTAATTATTAAAAGAGGTAGATTCAGATTTTCCAAGGATGGTTATAGGCTGATAATGATTTCGATATATCAAGCGAGCTGGGCATCTCCCATAAAAATCTAATTTTTCACACCGCATATCTTTGGAAGTATTTGTGATAGTTTCCTAGAACTTGGAATGCAGACATTTGCAATCAATCCCATACTCATGAAGAAAAGTGGGGGCTATTGGAAGTGGGGGCGTGGCGCCTTGCAATCGTACTGAAACATGATATGGGTGTTAGGCGAAAAAGGGTGTGGTTCGAAAATATTTAGAAGAGGGTTGCCACCTGTTTTCAAATTATATTACCGTGTTAGACCAAGATGATTTAAGAAGGTATTCTACGTTTAAGTTTAGGGGCTGTGGCTCCGACACAGCCCGCAGGTCAAGACGAAGGCGCTGGACCGATAACATAACATCTTTTAAACCAGTGTTATTTAAACTAAATCAAAGAGAAAGAAACTTCAAAAATGATCGCAACAATTTATACACGCAATACATACGGTGGAGAGGATGTCCAGAAGACAAACGCAAAATAAGAGGAAGAAGATAAGCAAGCTCTCACACATCTAGTCAAATAACTGATTTTTTTAATTAATCCGTCATCCGCCACATAGTCCTGATTTAGCATCTAGAGATTTCGTTTTGTTCCCGCATATCAAGAATATCGTCACCTGAAATGCAAAAAGACGTATCAACATCATAAATGAAATGTAAAAAGTCGTGACTAATATTTTTTTTAAAGTTTTTCATAAAATGATTTGGGAGTTTTAATTCGATGAAATCCATCGTATCAATCAAAAACTAAATTTAGAAATTTGTATTAGTTACGAATTTTGGTATTTCATCGATTTGTTACGTCTTTTTGCATTCGACGTGACGATATACTGCGCAGACCCGATTGCTATCGCCAGCAAAAACTGTTGACGCCTTCAAAAGCCATGTTTTTTAGGTACCGATTTCACTGCGAGAATATCTTGAAGACCAATAGGACCATATTTACTGGCAACATTTTTTGATATGTAAACATCTTTTCCACCGGGATGGGTAAAATTTTTACGTTAACCCAGCAGAAAATGTATAACTGCTATTTTGTAACCCAGTTGAAAATCTGTAGTTTTTCATTACAAACAGCTATTTCAAATGTTTATAGTATTTTCTAGGAGAATTACATAGTGCAAATATATCCGTCTACAACTTTTCGTTGCATAGTTTAAGGCATATGCACTAGGATAGTGTACTGATAAGCAAGCAAGGCGGAAATTTAGAAAGTACCAACATTTTTTTTCACTGGGTGCGACGAATTCAGAAGTAGTACACCAAACAAATCTAGTCAGCTGTTCTAGCAAACACTGCTCGTTGATATAGTTCGGGTTCATTTCGAGACAAGTTCGGTACTTTTTCGGGCCTATTCAAGTCTAGTTGGGATCATTTGGGAATTATTTTTAACATTGCGATGTCCTACGAGATGTCAATTGTCAGGCTATTCATCAGCATCTACTAGTAGAAATACTAGTAGCATCATACCAGTTGATGAGATAGTCTGCCAATTCATCCCCTATGAAAAGCATTAGTATGCCCTTTTGCTCGCGGCGCTCCAACAGTCGCAATGGCCGACAGAGCAAAGCACTCGCGTGGTATGCCTGAGGTACCAGGTTCAAGCCCAGGCGCAGGGAAAATTTGTTTGTTTTATTTTTTTTTTATAATGTTTCTTTTCTTTTATTTATATTTTTTATTTAGGGTTTTTTGTTATTCTTAAATATTTTTTTAATCTATTTTTTTATGGCACAAGTATTTATTCCCATGTATTTGTTTCTTTTTTTTTTGTAATGCAACTAGATTTTTAAGTTTGTTATTATATTTAAATTGAAATAATTATTCCTACTTACATTGATCTAACTTTAAAATTCTTAACCACCTCCAAGCGGCCTCGAACCTGCGATCCCAGAACCAGAACCAGTAGTCTTCACGTGACGCCACAGCCGGCATTTGTAAGAAAAGCAATTAATTGCGCTTTATTTTTGGCTTTGGCAATTCAAAGGCAGATGTCGCTGAACGCTTAAGTTCTTCGAAAATGTCGAACTGGTAGGCACATACTAGTTTATGAACTAGTATTTTTTCTAACTGGTTTGGGTTTTCACTGCAGGGATGTTATAAGTCTTTGATAGGAGTGCACCTGCATGACATTGTCACCAGTATCATTGTCAGCTATATGTCGTTTAGGATTGACAGCAAGCGCGTGACGATATCAGCGGTGACCATTTTCGCTACAGGGAATATTTGAAAATAAAGTAAACTTCATACAATCACTTTGCCGGAGAGATTTGGTTTCAATTTCAGTTAAACCGGTAGTTTTTGGAAATATTTGTTGTACGTTTCAGAAAACAAATGTATGTTTATAAATCTTTTACCAGAAATTCATAAATGCAGCCAATGCTGCTTCTGTTTTTTCCATACTTTTATTTTAAATTGGTCTAGGTACGAACACTTTGTTTTCCTTAATATCAAACAAAAATATCTTGCAGCCTTCAGAAAAAGCTTGTCTAGATACTAAAAATATTGGATATTTGGAAACAGGATCAAATTAGGATCTGTTTAACCACAGGCATTTTTTTTATGTACTTGGCCACTATGAAATGAAGTATAAAATGAATTAACCTTCAGAATGTAATTTGCAAAACAAAATCATGTGGGCATATAACTGTGTATAACTATGCCTACATTGTTATGTACATACCCTGCAGGAAATGTATCTAACTATAAGCTAGCTTTAAGTCGATTAGGAAGGAGCTAAAAGCCACTTTTATCTGTATATTTTCTTTGACAAAAGCTAACTATGTATATTTCTATGGCGATGACCGCAAAATAGTAAAGGGTGGTTACCTCTGCATTTGATTTAACTAACTTGTAATTAATTAAATTATATTTTTAATTTTTTTATTTATTTACTTTATTTGTTTTATTACATTTTATTTTATTTTAAAGAAAACAATCCCCTGCATTGTCAACTAGTTTCAAGTCAGCTTTATGTTGCTAACAACAAAATATATATTTTATAGAAATCCGGCAAAAAACCTAACTACAAGTCGGTTGTTTTTATCAGTTGATAATTTTTTTCAGCAGGGTATGTAGAAGATTCTTTAAGTATGTGTGTACATAAGTACTCAATGTCTGTGTGTTTATAAATTCCGCTGGCTAGCTTCATCAGCTGGCCGGTCAGAATGCAATCATAAAAACGCCGTCGGTGCTAACCAAAGCAAACAACAATAAAATTTTGCACACCAATCAGCCAACCAACCAGGCAAGGAACCAACTAAACAACAGATACAACTACATATTTACACACATACCTACAAAAAAGGCAACTGAAAACGAAAATTAAAATCGAAATCGAAATCAAAAAGAAAAGAAAATAAATAAATGTATAAAGGTTAATATGGAAAAGATCACACAATTGGACAGGCGAAAAATGTGCACCCACAGCAAGCGGTATGCAATGTCAGCTGGACACTAGCAACTACCTATACAAACTCTTCCTGCGTCTCCTCCTCCGCATTTCCACTTCCTGCGATCCGATTGCCGATTTATTCTCATTTATTGCAAATGGTTGTTTTTGCTCTAATATTATTTTGTTATTTTTGTTATTATTTGTTGCCCGTTTTCTATTCTGTTTTGATTTCATTTTCGAATTTTAGCCCATTTCACCATTAACTTGTCTGTCTGTTATACTGAGAGTTGGCCTTTGGAAAACCTAGTAAATAGTTTATGTAGGCGTATGTGTATGCGTTGGCTGCCGCTACCGCCGCTACTGGTGCTGCTACCGCCGCAAACTCCCAAACGCCACATTTCTTTAGGCCATATTACAGTTGTATAGAAATTTTTGGCAATAGCCTGGTTGTTTGTTGTTGTAATTTAGGCGCTTTTCGCCATTGTTGTTATCAATTTACCA
>NW_023458555.1:45308209-45312038 GCF_013731165.1 Rhagoletis pomonella
TTTGCTTAATAAGAGTTATTTTACAACGTTTATTTTTTACGTTGTCTGGTAAATGCTGTAAGATTAGGATATTGGAGAAAATGGAGATGGAGATGGAGAACAAAGATAAAGATGATGAAATAAAAGTGGGAGAGTGAAATAACACATATCCGACAACGTAAAAATAAACATCGGGCAATAACTGTTATCAAGCAACGTAAAAAATAAACGTCGGGCAATAACTGTTATCAAGCAATGTAAAGAATAAACAATACGAAATAGGTGTTATCGGAAACGAAAAAAATATTTCTCTTTTAATAACTGTTATGAAACAACGTTTTCGTTAAATTTCAGAATTTGAGCAACGTATTCAATTTGCAAATTCGAGATAACAGTAATTTTTGGTCTCTGCTCAAAAGGCATACAAGTGCTTTGTTAACTTGGCCATTGTGACTTTTGGACTAGCGCGAGCAAAATTTTATACACACATCTCCATTTGGAACATGCTCTCAGTCAAAAGAGGATTTCACCATTAAAGCTGGCAAGGTGCTTGTTTTATATATAAGGCTACCATGCCAGAATCAAAAAATCTTTCGTACTAGCTTGCCTTCTTCTTTCAATTGTCTTACAAAAGACTTAGCCAGAATTGTCCTGTAATCCTCTGGCGATGAAGACTTAGCAGTAAGTTTTCTAAACGTAACAATAAAAGAAACCCTCTAACATTTACCTTAAAAAAGAAAATAAATTAAATAAAAAAACAAATAACTAAAAAATAAAAAAAGATTCGAACGTCGCATCTCTCGATTGGCACGCTAAAACTTTGCCCACTCGATCATTGCCACTGTTGGAGCAATGCACATAATTATTCATTTATCTTGCTGTCAAAAGATGTTTTCACCACGAAAGTTGGCAAGGGAATTTTTTTTTGGAAAACTTTCGTGCCCGTTAAAACAAACTCTTTCAAACTATTTTGTCTACCTTTCACATCGTCTTACAAAAGACTTTCAACTTTATAAAAATCTCAATAAAGACTTAATTTCCATGAATCTTACTTCTTTCAAATCATCGAAGAATTGACGTTCTAGAAAGGCAAAGTTTTTTTTAGACAAAAGTCCTCTTCTTCAACATGAAAACTTCTACTATTACGCCCATATTTTGGGCGCACCTGCCGATCTGACAAAGTTCTTTTATTACAGCAGTGCTTGCTTAAGTATAGCAGGTCGCCATCTCTGCATCTTGACCCAAAGGTCACTTATACTATAAGTTATAGTCATTTATTAAACAACAAAAACTAATTAAAAAAATATTTTTTTACAATATTTTTTTATTGTTTAATAAATGACTACAAGTGACCATCAGGTCAAGGTGCAGAAATGGTATTTTCATGGACAGTAGTAGTGAGTTCTAGCTTTAATTTAAGTCTTAGTGGAAGGTTTTTTTAGGACCTAAAAAATAAATAAGAAAGGCAAAATAATATAACGAAATAGGCAGGAAAAGGCACTAGAAGTCGCAAAAAGGCAAAAGAAGACACTAAAAAAGACATAACCCGAAAAATAATCAGAAAATACATTTATTTTAGAAATGTTTATTTCACAAGTAAAAAGAGAAGAGCTATGAAAAATTTCTACTTTGAGTCTTTGACCATTTTCTCCTTTCGAGTTTTTAACTCACAAAACTTTATTCTCTATAGTTGTAGTTGATGCAAGTGGAATAAGGGCGTTTCATTTCCCTTTACAACTAAAGGCCAGTATGCAGCTCTCAAGAAAACGGACAAGAAAAAATTGCCATTAATTCGTGTGTATGTCCAAGGAATTTTGGCATCTGATACTTCATATCCTGCTCCCTCACTCTTTCCTCAATAAATAATGTAACGGGCATATATTTATTTCTGTTGCAAACATGGGCCGCCTTGTGCTCTTTTTTCACAAAAAAAAAAAAACTTTAGAAACTTGTGCTAGAAATCGTAGCCTTAAGGAAATTTGACTCCAAAAAATTTCTTTGCCATTTCTTGTACGTAATTTTATATGGAGTTTTTGCTTTTCTTGAGAGCTGCATACAGGGCCAGTATATATCTGTTCTTAATTGAGATAGCTCTTACAATTAATTTTAGATATATTTATTTGTATTTAAATTTAATAATTAAGATTAGTTAAGATACCGTCAGAAACGCTCTCTATCTTGCAAAAAATAATTAAATGCTTTAACCACTATTCTAAAACCAAATTTCCGAAGCACAAATTTTAGAGCCGGTGAGGAAAGCGGCGCAAACTTTAGTGAGAATAGCAAGTTCAAACTGCGCTAGTGAAGAAGATACAAAAAATACTTTTCATCCACTGTGCAATGGACCTTCTTCTTGACAAATTACCATGTTTTGCAATAGTCGAACAACTTTAGTTTTTGGAATATTGGCCAGGTTTTTCGTCTTTTCTCTCACTGTGCGAAGAGGGAACCTAAAGTTTTATACCGCGAGTAAACGGGAGAAAGTTTTTATGAGAAACTTCTTCATGTTTCATGGCAGAAATATGCTCAGAGGTTTGCCATTCCCTGCCGAGCAGCGACCATATTTAGGAACAAATCAATTATATAAATAGGCAATCATGTTTCCTTTACACCCCTTTTACGGCTAAACTGTACTTCTAAGGTATAAACAATTATATATCATTAGAAAGGTATTTTGATGCTGATGTGCAGGAAATTTTTAAAATTTCAAATTAGTTTAAAATAGAGCGAAAAAATCAATTCAAAAGTCACACCAATACCAATGCCATACATGTACATGGTTTGGGCGGAAATGCCTCCTAAATGTATGCTTTAATATTGATAGTGAATTAAAGAAACGTGCTAAGCAGCAGTTTAGGAATAAGATGTATGTATGTATGTACATGAATAGATTAGCCTCAAACAAGGATGAGATAATTTTGAGTATGGAGAAGAAGAAAGGGATAAATACAGAAATTAAAATAAAAGTAAAGAAACCTAAATATAAAGACAAAGAGGAAGGAAAATTTAAATACCTAACCTAATAACAATGGTGGGGGTGAATATGTAAATGAAGAAAAGAATGGACATATTTAGATCAGGATAAAGGAAAGGATAAAGATGAAGAAGAAGATGAAGACCAAGACGAGGAAGAAGATGAAGATGAATATGAAGATAAGGATAAAGATAACTTATCTTAACTTAACCCCTTAACTTAACTTAACTCACCTCAACTCATCTCACCTCCGCTTAAAAACTTACTCCACCTGAGTTCGCTACACATTAAATCACCACACCTTAACTCCCCACACCTAAATCCACCACTACTTCACTCCCCACACCTAAATTCACCACACCTAAATCCACCACACTTTAATTCACCACACCCTAACTCACCACACCCCAACTTTCTCACCACATCTTAACTCACCACACCTTAATTCACCACACCTTAACTCACCACACCTTAACTCACCACACCTTAATTCACCACACCTCAACTCAATACGACTAAATTCACCACACCTGAGTTCATAACACCGTACCTCCCACACCCAATTCCACCACACTGCAACTCATCACACCCAATTTCAACACATGACATGATATCACTAAAGAAACAATGTAAAGAAAAAGAGGAAGGAAAATTTAACTACCTAACCTAATAACAATGGTGGGGGTAAATACGTAAATGGAGAAAAGAATGAAGATATAGATCAGGATAAAGGAAAAGATAAATATGAAGACGAAGGTGAATATGAAGATGAAGATGATGAAGATGAAGATGAAGATGAAGATGAAGATGAAGATGAAGATGAAGACGAAGATGAAGATGAAGATGAAGATGAAGATGAAGATGAAGATGAAGATG
>NW_023458555.1:45312138-45312720 GCF_013731165.1 Rhagoletis pomonella
AGATGAAGATGAAGATAAAGATAAAGATAAAGATAAAGATAAAGATAAAGATAAAGATAAAGATAAAGATAAAGATAAAGATAAAGATAAAGATAAAGATAAAAATAAAGATAAAGATAAAGATACAGATAAAGATAAAGATAAAGATGAAGATGAAGATGAAGATGAAGATGAAGAGAAAGATGAAGATGAAGATGAAGATGAAGATGAAGATGAAGATGAATATGAACATGAACATGAACATGAACACGAACATGAAAATGAACATGAACATGAACATGAACATGAACATGAATATGAAGGTGTAGATAAACATAACATAAACATTAAAGCGATAGAGACAAAGATAGAGAGGAAGAAAGTGATAGGGATAAAATATTGAATCTAATGCTATTCTATGTTATGTTATGCTAAGTACTAAGCTAAACTCCCCTCCACTTAACCCATTCCAACAAATTTTATTTCAGCTCAACTCAACTCACATAAACTATCCTTAATTTTAGCGGTTGAATTTCAACCGCTGGGCGAACACTAGTCTAATTAATTTAAGTGTAGTTCTTAACAGGTAACATTTGAAATCAA
>NW_023458555.1:45312820-45317493 GCF_013731165.1 Rhagoletis pomonella
CAAATAGTTTATGTGCCGTCTAGTTCTTATCTAAAGCAGAATCAGGCATACAGGCAGGTACATACACAGGTAAGTAGGCATAAGTAAACGAGTTTATGGGATTGTATTATCTAGCTAATATGGTCTTAATTATGTCAGTTTACATTATAAGTATATAAATTTATTATAACTAATTTTTCTTAAGACATAGATAAACATAAAAAAAAACAAATTTGAATAGAAAAAATGTAATTTGTTGATCGCTTTTTTCGCTTTGTTGCCGGAGTAGCTGCATATCTAAGGTCATATGCTACTTTCAGACTCAACGAACAATTATCGTTTGAGTTTCTTTGATTCGGGGAAGGTGGAGCTCGTAAAATTCACGATAATGACATGTATACATAGTTACTAGGGCGATTGACTCGGTTTCTCCAAACCGGTTTCTATCGGTTTTTTGGTAATCTATAGGCGGTCTTTTTGAAATCCTGATTTTTCGAACAAACAGTTTTTTTTATATCATCCAAATCTTGACCTCTGAATAAAATTTTTTGGTTTTTGGAAGTTTTGTAGTTCAAGGGAAGCCCCTAAATAGTTTCAAATTTTTTTGGGGATGAACAGTATATCATATTTCATTCCAGTACAAAAATGCTTGGCGATTTAATGCTTTCTACGTGTTTTTTCGAGCTTCTCTTTGCATTCGTGTTCTGCTTTTTTATGGCAGAAGTATAACCGGAGGGTTGCCATTGTCTGCCGAGGGGCGACAGCTGCTGGATACAGTAATTGAACCAGGTATCTCCCGAGTGGCAAGCGGTACCTCTAAATACTCGGCTGCGAGGGCGAAAACACTAATGAAAACTGAAAAAAGTCAGAAAAAATGCATTAAATTATTAAAAAAAGACCAAACGTGAATTTTCCACGGATTTTTATTCGTTCTAATTTTGATATAAAAAACTTTGTATTTATTTTGTTTTGCTCTTTTCTTAATAAAAGCTATCTTTACTGTTAATATTGTTATTGTACTATTTGGTCATGACTTAATACCAAGATGAGCTTTTTCACTGTATAAAACTATATAAAATAAAATCGGTTTTTTCCTAATTTCAAAATGGGCAACCGGTTTTTTTAAACTGCAATTTTTCGAATATCTCGGAAACCGGTTTTGGAAAAAGGCGACTAATCGAATACCCTAATAGTTACACATGTATTTCATCCAACGAGTGTTGGTCCAGTCCAGGCGTGAGTCCATCTGTCCAGTAACAATGTTTCGGGTGATGGGCTCGAGGGCACGTTGCCTAGCCTATTCATTAGCCTTGAAATCTCCAGTGATGTCACTGTGCCCTGGGGTCCAAATCAGGAGTGAGGCGATGCAGAGAGCGGTCAGGCTTCCACGATCCCTCATTTATCTATCAGAGTAGATATTTATCATTCTAATCAGTAAAACACTGGTGCGTAGCCAATAGGATACCTCTTTTATAGCGGCCACCTCAGCCTGATGGACACTGCCAAAAATCCGACAGTCTGAAAATAGTCGAAGTTTTAAGAATTTCCAAGTGCCCGCACGCTAGGTTTAAGGATAAGCCAGCGCTTTTTAGCCTAATGCAGCAATTTTACTTGCAATGTCAACAGATGTGACACTGAGCATAGTTTCCTAACAAGAGTAGATGTTTCCAGCGAATTCCACAAACAAATTATCCCAGATAACAGAATATCATTTCACATAGCCAATATATTTCCTTCGGTGGGCCTCTCTCTATCCCTATCCCATGATGGTTTTACAGTAGTAAATAACCACTCCTTAATATATGGCTTCTAAGATAACTTCCTGTCACAGACCACGTCTAAGAACTTGAATCTGTTAGAACAAGTGTAACGCACCCTTTCGACAGAAGCTGGGTATGATGCACTTTGTATCTCCAGGTAAATAGTACGAGCTTTGCTTTCAGCATTAATAGAAAGGCCGCGGCTAAAATACTAATTCGGGACCAAGTTTAGGCAGCTCTGTATAAGATCGCATAGGGTTTTCAAGAACTTTCACCTGATTGTCTTTTCCGTCAATGGACTAGCAACGTAAATATAGGAGATTGTGAAAACAAGTTCCGTGGCTTTCTTTACCGTGAAATTCTGCCTGAAATATGCTGCAATGACTTGGTAGTCTTAAAAGCTGCCTATAACCTAGTTCTCTGCAGTATATTTCGACTGCACGTCCGTCATTTTATAACCACCAGACTAGGTAGTAAAGGTCGTTGGCCAGAATCACGACATAGCCCTTTTTCTTAAATTTTTTGCTGGACCCTCTCTCCTAGTTAAGGCGCGGAGCCATGTGGTCCACATTCCCTGCAGTCTGCGAAGGTTCGCTGTGTGAAGTCACCTTTCTACTTGCCCGTCCATTCTAAAACAACTTTCTGAGTTTATTGAAAGGAATCTATTAAGTGCTTTCTTGGACCGAAGATGTTTTCGACAGCCTTTGTCTGAATACCGACTTACAGCCTATTTGATGTTCTCTATTCCAATTAATGACTGCGATTCCGAAACAAGCTAAATATTAGTATTTATTAGTAAAAATGTGATGGTTAATATGTAGATGAAGAAAATAATACAGATGAAGTTAAACTTAAGGACAAAGAAAGTGATAAAGATAAATAACACATTGTATAAATATGAGCATAAAGATAAAGAAAACGAGCTGAGAGCAACCAGGCGTGGCGTAATCAAATACCAGAATAAGAGAGCAAGAGCTCGACAAGAGAAAGAGGAAGAATCGAATAAAAGGCAGTATTGCCAAGTTTTTAATTAAAAAAACACCAAATCTTTATTGATGTATTTAATGGAATTATACACAATAAAAATCAATGTTTCTTGCTCGACGGTCAATTTCTTCTGTCATGATTGCAGGTGCTGCTACATATTTTGTTGTTGCTTCTCATTGTTACTGTGCCATGATTTTGTTAAAATTTTTGTAAAGTTGCAACAAAACTTTCGATGCTATAAATTTTGGTTCCATTTTTTTAAGAACTGCAAGTTTCGTGTCTTCAAATTAAAAACAAAAGCACCAAAAAAACACAAAGCCCAAAAATTTTCAAGTTTTGAATACGCACTAAATTAGGTCGAAAAGCACCAAGTTGGCAACAGTGAATGTAAACAAAAGTATTGTGTGACATCACCGAATGAGTGGATGCAGTCAAATCGACGAAGAGAGAGAAAAATTTCATATCTGAACAATCAGTTGTATGGGAGCTATATGTTATAGTGGTCCGATTCTTCCAGTTCCGACAGATGATTAAAACATTATAAAAATGCACTTACCAACCAAACAGACGGACAGACGGACGAGGCTAAATCGACTCAACTCGACGTTCTGATCATTTAAGTACACATTTTACGTGGGCCTATCTCTTCTTATTCTGGTACTTACAAACATCAGACCAAAGTTATAATACCATTTCATGCTCATGAAAGGTATAAAAGCTTAAAGTTGCCAACCATAGGGTCAGACAATTATGGAAACCCACTCAGAGCAAGTTTAAAAATTTTTCACTATTATTTTTATGAATGAAATTTTAATTTCAGTAGCGAACAGTCTGATGTTCCTCAATTATGCTTTTCAATTCTATGTTTTATGCTTTTTGGCAATGCACAGTTGTCAGTTGCCATCAAACACATACCCACTTGCTCAGTCCATTAACATTTGAGTACTTTTATTTGTGTTTCCGTTTGTGCATTTGAATGAAATTTAATTTTATTGTTTCGTATTTTTCACATGCCCGCCTAAATAAACAAACCAACAAATGTAATAGAAAGCCAACTAAATAAATGCGAAAGCCGCAAAGAGCAGTTGTGTCGGCAAGACGACGGAGAGAGAGAGAGAGAGAGGGGTACATACATGAAGAGTGTGGCCGTTGGTGCCATTGACAACCAGCAAATTTACCAAACAACTAGTCTACTATTAATGGCGCACGAGAGGATACACTAGGAAATAAATAAGCGAGTACAAATAGAAACAGACTTAGAAAGCGAAGGGAGAAAACCAAATGAGGGGATGTGTAGAGAAAAGAGCTGCACAACTAAGTTATCTCGATTCAAATGGAGTGAGTTGATTTGGTACAGCAGAGCCTATGAGGAGACAAAAGGCAAAAATAATAAAAAAATAGATGAAAATAAAAATACCAAAAAACGTAATGGCAACCGGCCGACACAGACGGCCTTCGCTTCACCATCTCCCCCTAGTGTGGCTTTCGTTCTGAGTTGATGCAGCGATTGAACCGACCCGACAGGCCGACAGGCGCAGCAATTCGTAGAATTATTCGACCCAACGACCAAATTTCATTAACCTCAGGGCGGGCACTAATATGTTCTGTGCCAACCGATTGGCTGATTGCGAAGCTGCTACATGCCGCTATTGACTGGGCGACTTTGTGTGGTCGACCTTGTGCGCCGCAGTCACTTCATCCGCCTGCGCTCGACCCATCCGATTTCCGGTGGCTTTTCTATCCGGCCGTCACGGCGCACTGGCAACTATTCAAACTTTCTTTGTCGAAGGCAAACTTTTAGAGTTCAAAGTAAATTACATAGAGTCCAACGAATAACAACAACAACAACAACAATGCTTTGCTGATATTGGAAAAAATGTGCGCGCGGTTGCTTGGTGTGTGGTAAATTGATAACAACAATGGCGAAAAGCGCCTAAATTACAACAA
>NW_023458555.1:45317593-45322861 GCF_013731165.1 Rhagoletis pomonella
TTGTTGTAATTTAGGCGCTTTTCGCCATTGTTGTTATCAATTTACCATACACCAAGCAACCGCGCGCACATTTTTTCCAATATCAGCAAAGCATTGTTGTTGTTGTTGTTGTTATTCGTTGGACTCTATATAATTTACTTTGAACTCTAAAAGTTTGCCTTCGACAAAGAAAGTTTGAATAGTTGCCAGTGCGCCGTGACGGCCGGATAGAAAAGCCACCGGAAATCGGATGGGTCGAGCGCAGGCGGATGAAGTGACTGCGGCGCACAAGGTCGACCACACAAAGTCGCCCAGTCAATAGCGGCATGTAGCAGCTTCGCAATCAGCCAATCGGTTGGCACAGAACATATTAGTGCCTGCCCTGAGGTTAATGAAATTTGGTCGTTGGGTCGAATAATTCTACGAATTGCTGCGCCTGTCGGCCTGTCGGGTCGGTTCAATCGCTGCATCAACTCAGAACGAAAGCCACACTAGGGGGAGATGGTGAGACGAAGGTCGTCTGTATCGGCCGGTTACCATTACGTTTTTTGGTATTTTTATTTTCATCTATTTTTTTATTATTTTTGCCTTTTGTCTCCTCATAGGCTCTGCTGTACCAAATCAACTCACTCCTTTTGAATCGAGATAACTTAGTTGTGCAGCTCTTTCCTCTACACATCCCCTCATTTGGTTTTCTCCCTTCGCTTTCTAAGTATGTTTCTATTTGTACTCGCTTATTTATTTCCTAGTGTATCCTCTCGTGCGCCATTAATAGTAGACTAGTTGTTTGGTTCATTTGTTGGTTGTCAATGGCACCAACGGCCACACTCTTCATGTATGTATGTACCCCTCTCTCTCTATCTCCGTCGTCTTGCCGACACAACTGCTCTTTGCGGCTTTCGCATTTATTTAGTTGGCTTTCTATTACATTTGTTGGTTTGTTTATTTAGGCGGGCATGTGAAAAATACGAAACAATAAAATTAAAATTCATTCAAATGCACAAACGGAAACACAAATAAAAGTATTCAAATGTTAATGGACTGGGCAAGTGGGTATGTATTTGATGGAAACTGCCAACTGTGCATTGACAAAAAGCATAAAACAGAATTGAAAAGCATGATTAAGTAACATCAGACTGTTTGCTACTGAAATTAAAATTTCATTAAAAAAAATAATAGTGAAAAATTTTAAAACTTGCTTTCAGTGGGTTTCCATAATTGTCTGACCCTATGGTTGGCAACTTTAAGCTTTTATACCTTTCATGAGCATGAAATGGTCAGAACGTCGAGCTGAGTCGATTAAGCCATGTCAGTCAGTCCGTCTATGTGTATGCAATCTAGGCTCTCAGTTTTCACGATGTCCGGATGAAATTTAGTAGGTGGGTGCATTTTTATAATGTATTAATCATTTGTCGGAACTGGACGGATCGGACACCCATAACATATAGCTCCCATACAACTTATTGTTCAGATATGAAACTTTTTGTTATAACTCCTCTATTTACGTAGCTAGGAACTATTTAGCTTGTTTCGGAATTGCAGTCATTATTTGGAATAGAGAACATCAAATAGGCTGTAAGTCGGTATTCAGGCAAAGGCTGTCGAAAACATCTTCAGTCCAAGAAAACATTTAATGGATTCCTTTCAAAAAACTCAGAAAGTTGTTTTAGAATCGACGGGCAAGTAGAAAGGTGACTTCACACAGAGAACCTTCGAAGACTGCAGGGAATGTGGACCACATGGCTCCGCGCCTTAACTAGGAGAGAGGGTCCAGCAAAAAATGTAAGAAAAAGGGCTATGTCGTGATTCTGGCCAACGACCTTTACTACCTAGTCTGGTGGTTATAAAATGACGGACGTGCAGTCGGAATATACTGCAGAGAACTAGGTTATAGGCAGCTTTTAAGACTACCAAGTCATTGCAGCATATTTCAGGCAGAATTTCACGGTAAAGAAAGCCACGGAACTTGTTTTCACAATCTCCTATATTTACGTTGCTAGTCCATTGACGGAAAAGGCAATCAGGTGAAAGTTCTTGAAAACCCTATGCGATCTTATACAGAGCTGCCTAAACTTGGTCCCGAATTAGTATTTTAGCCGCGGCCTTTCTATTAATGCTGAAAGCAAAGCTCGTACTATTTACCTGGAGATACAAAGTGCATCATACCCAGCTTCTGTCGAAAGGGTGCGTTACACTTGTTCTGACAGATTCAAGTTCTTAGACGTGGTCTGTGACAGGAAGTTATCTTAGAAGCCATATATTAAGGAGTGGTTATTTACTACTGTAAAACCGTCACGGGGTAGGGATAGAGAGAAGCCCACCAAAGGAAATATATTGGCTGTTTGAAATGATATTCTGTTATCTGGGATAATTTTTTTGTGGAATTCGCTGGAAACGTCTACTCTGGTTAGGAAACTATGCTCAGTGTCACATCTGTTGACATTGCAAGTAAAATTGCTGCATTAGGCTAAAAAGCTCTGGCTTATCCTTCAACCTAGCGTGCTAGCACTTGAAAATTCTTAAAACTTCGACTATTTTCAGACTGTCGGATTTTTGGCAGTGTCCTTCAGGCTGAGGTGGCCGCTATAAAGAGGCCTATTGGCTACGCACCAGTGTTTTACTGATTAGAATGATAAATATCTACTCTGATAGATAAATCAGGGATCGTGGAAGCCTGACCGCTCTCTCAATCGTCTCAATCCTGATTTGGACCCCAGTGACATCACTGGAGATTTCAAAGCTAATGAATAGGCTAGACAACGTGCCCTCGAGCCCATCACCCGAAACATTGTTCCTGGACAGAAGGACTCACGCCTGGACTGGATAGCAGCTGCCTGCAGAACTTTGTTTTTAGCACCCAACACTCGTTCGTTGAAATACATGTGTAGCTATTAGGGTACTTGATTATTCGCCTTTTTTCCAAAACCGGTTTCCGAGATATTCGAAAAATTGCAATTTGAAAAAAACCCGGTTTCCCATTTTGAAATTAGAAATAAACCGGTTTTATTTTACATAGTTTTTATACAGTGAAAAAGCGTATCTTGTTATGAAGTCATGACCAAATAATACAATAAAACTATTAACAGTAAGGAAAGCTTTTATTAACGAGCAAAATAAATACAAAGTGTTTTATATCAAAATTAGAACGAATAGAAATCCGTGAAAAATTCACGTTTGGTAATTTTTTTAATAATTTATTGCATTTTTTCTGACTTTTTTCGGTTTTCAGTAGTGTTTTCGCCCTCGCAGCCGAGTATTTAGAGGTACCTCTTGCCACTCGGGAGATACCTGGTTCAATTTCTGGATCCAGCAGCTGTCGCCCCTTTGCAGACAATGGCAACCCTCCGGTTGTACTTCTGCCATAAAAAAAGCAGAACACGAATGCAAAAAGAAGCTCGGCAAAACACGTAGACAGCATTAAAGCGCCAAGCATTTCTTTACTGGAATGAAATATATACTGTTCATCCCCAAAAAATTTTGAAACTATTTAGGGGCTTCCCTTGCACTGCAAAACTTCCAAAAACCTAAAAATTTCATTCAGAGGTCAAGATTTGGATAATATAATAAAACCGGTTTGTTCGAAAAATCAGGATTTCAAAAAGACCGCCTATAGATTACCAAAAAACCGATAGAAACCGGTTTGGAGAAACCGAGTCAATCACCATAGTAACTATGTACCACATGTTATTATCGTGAATTTGACGAGGGCCACCTACCCCGATTGTTATAATAGCGTTGCCACAGACACATTTTTTTCCTACCAAAATTTCCTACCAAAACCTACCAAACATTTTTTTGAGTTTTAATATTTTATTTTCAATGTCAAATTAATTAAAAACATAGCTAACATAACATTTAGTAAAACTAAAACACATCTAGTACAATAAAAACCAATTAACTTCGTATAACAATTCATTTTACTGTACCTACATACATATCGTCATTAGATACGAATAAAGACGCGAGCTCAAAACTCGACAGCGAAAAAAGACGCGTAAAAAAATTTCGGCGAAGGACTCTTAACATAGGCGAGGGCAAAGAAAGACGCGTTAACCTCTTTGACGGCGAAGAAAGACGTAGAAGACTTATTTTCGAGGTCAACTATGTTTGCGAGTATACGAATTCCCCAAAAAGTTTTTCCAGAATAATGTTGAATCCATGTTTACGCGTCTTTTTTCGCAAATATTTTTCGCGGTCAAAACACCCGAGCGTCTTTATTCGTATCAAGTGACTATATTATTATTATTACGTGGTTGTAATCGCTCCAACCTTACGCTATTTAAAAAGCTCAGCACTTTGGATTATGCTATGTTCCAAATTTTAGATGGAGAAGACAATCCTTCTCCAAGGTACATAAACCTACTTATTCATGCTTTGTGGACAGGCACACAGAATATACTCTGGGGTTTCCTTCACCGGTCCACAAAACCTACAGTCAGTCTCTACAGAAATACCCTTGAACTCAATCGGTACGTTAACTTGCAGTGTGTTGTCAAGTAGCCACTAAGAGTTCTAACTTCAAGGTATCTTTCGGAGTTCCTCCTGAAAAGTTATGCATCTCTTTGATTGTCTTATTCCCTTCGACGATAAAACTCGCGAACCCAGAATATGGTTGGGTACAAGCCCATTGGCAGACTTTCCTGGAATCTTGGTCCAAGTACGCCATAAAGTATATATGGATGTTCGTATTGTATATTGGCGGCCGCCGTTATACGAACGCACCTGTGAAATATTCATGTAAAATAAATTGCTAAAATGTTTGGAGATACACATTTTCTATTTTTCTCAAATAACTATTACTCGTAGTCCCGAAACCTATCAAAATTCAATTAAGCCTACCAACCTACCAAATGGAAAAAAACTACCAGTTTTGCTAGGAAAAGCCCATGTTTGGCAACACTATTAGTGGTATTAGTCTTGTTGTTCTGCGGATAAGATATCCTGAAATCTTACTGAAATCATAGAAACTCAAACGATAATTGTTCGTTGAGTATGAAAGTAGCATAAGACCTTAGATATGCAGCTACTCCGGCAACAACGCGAAAAAAGCGATAAAAAAAAATTTTTTCTAATCAAATTTGTTTTTTTTTTATGTTTATCTATCTTAAGAAAAATCAGTTATAATAAATTTACATACTTATCATGTATGCTTCGACCTAAACTGAAATAATTATGGCCATATTAGCTCGTAAATACCATCCTATAAATTCGTTTACTTATGCCTACTTACCTGTGTATGTACGCCTGATTCTGCTTTAGATAAGAACTAGACGGCACATAAACTATTTG
>NW_023458555.1:45322961-45327652 GCF_013731165.1 Rhagoletis pomonella
ACCTGCGCCAGGATTTGAACCTGGGACCTCAGGCTTACCACGCGAGTGCTTTGCTCTAGAGCCGTTGTGACTGCTGGAGCGTCGCGAGCAAAAAGGCGCACTTATGCTTTTCACGGGGCATGAATTGGCAGACTATCTCATAAACTTGTATGATGCTACTAGTATTTATACTAGTAGAGGCTGATGCATAGCCCGACAATTGACATTTCGTAGGACATCGCAATGTTAAAAATCGCTAACATTGAAAAAGGATAGAACGTGAACTAGTTGGGCTGAAACGCAAACCGGTAGAATTCTAGTTCACAACTAGTAGCTTTCCCTGCAGGGTAGCTTCTGAAGGTAAACACAAAAGGAAAAAAAGAATTAATTAATAAATAAATTTGCGAGCGAAAGATACACCTCTGGGCATGTGCCCCCTCTTATAAACTTAACGCTTAAATTTAACCCTTCAATCCGCGAAATTTAATGTAAATTTTTATTTGAAAAAATCTTTTTTGAGTCGATTCTTAGATAATCAAATTTACTCGTTTTGAAATGGAAATTGTCGATGATTGTTTTTTTACACGTTAAGCGTAGATGTATATGAGTGTAGAAAAAAAACAGCTAATATTGCGAATTTCGTTAGACCAAATATGGAAACAAGCTGACAATAACAACAACAAAAGCGAATTCCAGCTGAAGATGCCACGCTGCGAGAAGAGGAACAAGTCTAAGTTCCTCACAGCCAACAAGACCGAGAGCAAATTTTTTTGGTGGTTCCAGCCATAGTACCTCAGATAAAAATGTTGTAAGCGAAAGATGAATGTCATAGTATCACCACTATGCACATAGACAAGTTTTAAAAGAAGGGCCGTAAAAACTCGACAAAGTCTGTAGAAGTGAAGCAGTCGTGCGCGTGCATGAACGCTATTCGTGGGATAATGGAAAAATACCAAAGTTTTCAGATGGAAATATGTAACTACCAGACCAGTGTTGGCATTTTTGGTACAGTTGTACTTTTTTGATACAATTTCGTTTACAATATACTTTTCTACTACGCAGTACTTTTTAGTACAATTTTGTGATGAATACTAAACATATGTAACTCTGAAAATTCACAAAATATCGAAATCTTCATATAGAAACAAGGTCTTCGTTAATTAAGAAAGAGATTTTCTTGTTTATCACAACTTTACGATACTCACATATTGACCAGATTTGACTATTTTTTTTTTATTATTTTGTTATTTTAATTTTTTGTTTTTAAAAATATAGATTATTCCTTAACAAAAACTTTATGAATCTAAGTTTAAATCTTTGTACAACATTAAAAAAATCGACAAGCTTTCGCAAAAATTTCGAGCTTTCTATTGATTTTTTTTTTCATATTAAGCAGTTTTTTAGCCCATTCAACAATAGAGTGCCAGTTTAAAGTAGCTGGGACTTATCGTTGATATTTGGCATTTTTTTACGATGTCGGTAATTTTCTTCTATAAATGTACATAATAAACTTTCCCATGAATACCATCAAATCATTGGTCTTGAACGGCATGTATGTATATTTGCATGTACTAAGAAAATATATGAGCAAATTAAAAAGTCGATACAATTTACAGTCGAAAAGTACAGTTTTTGTATAGATTTTGTTTCCCAACACTGGCCCAGACACGCAAACGCTCGTCGCTAAACTCAAACTTCTGAAGCAAACACTGGCCGTGAAAAGCTTAATACAATTTGTTGGTCCTAAATGGGTTAATTTATGAGAGTTAATCTCCTTTCGCTATTCTTAAATTTTTTGTTTATTTAGCCGATTATTGGAGCATAAATTAATTCAAACAATTACCATTTCTAAATATTACAATAAAAAACTAAAAGTGCGTGCCTTGAGCTATTACCGTTTCGATCCCAGTAATGCATTTATGCATTTTAAGGTGCACATCACGCTCAAGGTCTCATGTAGTACATACATACATATGTAAGGGTCAGAGATTTTTCTTTCGGTTAATAATTAATTTATGCGTTTTATTGAAAATTTAAAAAAACAAAGGTCTAGACGGAGGGTGCATAGCCCAAAAAGAATGCGGTCTTTCCATTGGAATTATAAAATTTATTATTTTTTGGGAACACATAAAGATTTTAGTGTGCGGGACCGATACTGAAATTTTTTAACATTTTTATGCAGTCCTTTTAACCTTAGACTTTTTTATATCAGCTGAGGTAATTAAAATATTAAACAAAATATTTTCTTTACACTCGATTTTCGGAGGTGTTTTCAAAAAGGTCCAGCTCGCGGAAATGCTAATATTTTCCTGAAATATTTTGCGAAAGTCTTAAAATACGGACTTTTTTGTGATGCACCTTGATATATGTACATATGTACATATGCGTATGTAACACACATACACATAAGTATGTATATACCTGTGACTTCATTATATTACTTTAGTATGCTCTTTGTAATTGGCCGATCATTAATTACATTTACCGTAGAGGAGAACACTGATGTCCTGTGGCTAGTGAAACGAAGGCGTTTCTGAGTAGATTGGAAATGCCAACACTGAACGTGACAGAAGAATAAGGGAAAATGTTGCAAATATTTAGTTGTACATACACTTCTACAACTTATTCGAGGTGTTTTAGTGGCTGTGAAAACCGTTGGCTTTTGATTATTCGAAATACTATTGAGAAGCTATTTGCGCCGTTTGGTCATATGGGCAAACGATAAATTTAAAGTTGGTATCAAAAAGTAATTAAGAACGTGCTTACAATTAAAAAGAAAGACGTCATATAAGAATACTTGAATAACAATGTTCATGCGAATGTGTTGTGGTGGTGACGGTAAGGCATCTAGTACCGGGATTCGGGATATTAAATTTATTAGAATTATAAAATGCAACCCTGCAAATAATCAAATAATATATTACAATTCTAATACTACTATTATTCTGTGTTATAATATATATAACATATATATGAGGTATTCTTTTTCATACCGGACACCAAATTTGGTGTCACAATTTCGATTGGCTACATATTTTTCCTTTTTTCTTCGGATGTCCAAACATATGATCTGTAAAATTTTGGATTTTTTCGCGATTCTGACTAAATAATCATGTACTTCTTCAAATTGTTATATCTCGAGTTCTGTTCATCGTAGAGACTTCATTGTTGACTCTCACAAAATAAACCACCTCGTCATAAAAAAAAAATATTTTAAAAATAGTTCTTACAAAATTCCCATTATTCAATTTGTAATTAGCTGTTTAAACTGATATAAAATAAAGATATTTATATTTCTTTTCTTAAAACACACAAATTTATTTTTATTTCTAGTATTCGCACTAAATAAAGACTGCAAAACTAGTTAGCATATTTTAATTAATGGTAATTTTATCCCGAAATATCCAGGGATCCCGGGATTACCGATTTAAGATCCCGAAATCCCGGGATTCACAAAATTGTCCGGGATTGGATGCCTTAGGTGACAGTAAAATGCAAGCGTATGCGCTCATTAATTACCCTGCAGTGCAAAATTAACAATTGTTAAAAATAATCGAATTGTAATTAGCTTTCTTGCGGGATCTCTATAAATACCTCCCTTTTAGTAAGCTATGACAAAACCAACTTAAAGTAGTTGTAAAGCCGTGCAGGAGTCATGCAGACGCAAGCGGGAGTAGGGTTTCTTTAAAAAATCCTCATACTTTAATACATTTTTTCACAATTCACAAATACTTTTTCGAATCCTGACAAATAAAATGAAGATCGAAATTATATATCATTTTGATGATATGTCTGGCGGAATGACTCTTTTGTGGCCATCGCCCCACAAAAGTAGTTAGCTTTTTTCAAAAAAAATATAAGTGGTATTCACCAAATTGAGAAAATGGCAACGACAGTTGACAACAGTCGTTGCTTGAGCTGATCTACCCTTTTGCCAGACTGTCATGCCGCTTGCTCACTTTGGTGAATATCACTATACAGTTAATAGATAGCTCTAGTGTTCGCGTAAACAGACTAAAGGCTAGGTATAGGCTAACGTCACTCCCTGCAAGGTAGATATGTCTAGAACGGTGACAAAGCTCTTAAAAGCTCTCTCTGCCCGTCACTTGTCTAGAACACTGATGGGCACCGCCTTGCCCGCGGGCAAAGCTCCTTTAAACTTTCCATACATTTTGTATAGGCGCGTATTGAGTAAAAGCTCTGTCTGCGCATCACAGGTCTTGAACCACCAACTAAGTTGGCTATCTCGAGACATTTCGAAACTTGGACTTTCTGCCATTCTCATGCCACTGTGCGTCACCTTTTTGTTGTCACGCCTCCTTCTTCTTCTCTTCCTCCTCATCTGTCTACATTTCCGTATTCATTTCACTTCCATCTATAAAATGCAGTGGTGACTTAATTTGCGCGCATTGATTGACTGACCAACTGTTGCTCAATTTTGACTTACGCCAGACAGAACACCGTTAACAAAGTGACAGAAGTGACTTGTGGCCGCGAAACCTACTCTCAAACATAGAATTACTAATAAAGTGACAAAAACAAAAAAATTAAATGCATTAAGAAGTATACAAAATATAAACATTTGGAGTATGGGTGGTAGCCAATATAAGCGAAAAGTAATAACAAAGACAGTAAAGCAACAAGCGAAAATTATATAAAGCTACATACTACGTTCATATGTATGTATGTATGCAATTTTTTTATTATACTCG
>NW_023458555.1:45327752-45332012 GCF_013731165.1 Rhagoletis pomonella
CAGTTGGCACAGAGGAGAAACGACTGGCGTGCTTTGCTGAACTCGGCTTAGGCGGTTACAGCGCCAAAAAAGAAGAAGAAGAAGAAGAGCAAGCGGCATGACAGTCTGGCAAAAGGGTAGATCAGCTCAAGCAACAACTGTTGTCAACTGTTGTTGCCATTTGCTCAATTTGGTGAATACCACTTATATTTTTTTTTGAAAAAAGCTAACTACATTTGTGGGGCGATGGCCGCAAAACAGTCATTCCGCCAGACATATCATCAAAATGATATATAATTTCGATCTTCATTTTATTTGTCAGGATTCGAAAAAGTATTTGTGAATTGTGAAAAAATGTATTCAAAGTATGAGGATTTTTTAAAGAAACCCAACTCCCGATTGCGTCTGCATCACTCCTGCACGGCTTTACAACTACTTTAAGTTGGTTTTGTCATAGCTTACTAAAAGGGAGGCATTTCTTTTTAATTGTAAGCACGTTCTTAATTACTTTTTGGTACCAACTTTAAATTTATCATTTGCCCATAAGACCAAACGGCGCAAATAGCTTCTCAATAGTATTTCGAATAATCGAAAGCCAACGTTTTTCACAGCCACTAAAACACCTCGAATAAGTTGTGGAAGTGTATGTGCAACTAAATATTTGCAATATTTTCCCTTATTCTTCTGTCACGTTCAGTGTTGGCATTTCCAATCTACTCAGAAACGCCTTCGTTTCAGGACATCAGCGTTTTCCTCTACGGTAAATTTTATTAATGATCGGCCAATTACAAAGAGCATACTAAAGTAATATAATGAAGTTACAGGTATATACATACGTGTATGTGTGTTACATACGCATATGTACATATGTTTGATATATGCATCACTTTTAATACAAAAAAGTCTGTATTTTAAGACTATCGCAAAATATTTCGGAAAAATATTAACATTTCCGCGAGCTGGACCTTTTTGTAAACACCTCCAAAATCGAGTGTAAAGAAAATATTTTGTTTAATCTTTTAATTACCTCAGCTGATATAAAAAAGTTTAAGGTTAAAAGGACTGCATAAAAATGTTAAAAAATTTCAGTATCGGTCCCGCACACTAAAATGTTTATGTGTTCCCAAAAAATAATAAATTTTATAATTCCAATGGAAAGACTGCATTCTTTTTGGGCTATGCACCCTCCATTTAGACCTTTGTTTTTTTAAATTTTCA
Source organism: Rhagoletis pomonella (assembly GCF_013731165.1). NCBI lineage: Eukaryota > Metazoa > Arthropoda > Insecta > Diptera > Tephritidae > Rhagoletis > Rhagoletis pomonella. The sequence goes on from NW_023458555.1 coordinate 45,328,950, forward strand.
ATAAAACGCTTAAATTAATTATTAACCGAAAGAAAAATCTCTGACCCTTACTATGTATGTATTTATATACTACATGAGACCTTGAGCGTGATGTCCACCTTAAAATGTTTTACTAGAATCGAAACGAATATAGCTCGAGGCGCGCCCTTTTAGTTTTTTACTGTAATATGTAGGAATAGTAATTGTTTGAATTCATTTATGCTCTAATAATCGGCTAAATAAACAAAAAATTTAAGAATAGCGAAAGGAGGCTAACTCTCATAAATTAACCCATTTAGGACCAACAAATTGTATTAAGCTTTTCTAGGCCGGTGTTTGCTTCAGAAGTTTGAGTTTAGCGACGAGTGTTTGGGTGTCTGGGCCAGAGTTGGGAAATAAAATCTATAAAAAACTGTACTTTTCGACTGTAAATTGTATCGACTTTTTAATTTGCTCATATATTTTCTTAGTACATGCAAATATACATACATGCCGTTCAAGACCAATGATTTGATGGTATTCATGGGAAAGTTTATGTAGATATATTTATAGAAGAAAATTACCGACATCGTCAAAAAATGCCAAATATCAACGATAAGTCCCAGCTACGTTAAACTTGCACTTTATTGTCCTAAAATTGGATGGGCTAAAAAACTGCTTAATATGAAATAAAATCCAAATAGAATACTCGAAATTTTTACGAAAGCTTGTCGTTTTTTTTTTATGTTGTACAAAGATTTAAACTTAGATTCATACAGTTTTTGTTAAGGAATAATCTATATTTTTAAAAACAAATAATTAAAATAAAAAAATAATAAAATAAATAGTCAAATCTAGTCAATATGTGAGTATCGTAAAGTTGTGATAAACAAGAAAATCTCTTTCTTAATTAACAAAGACACTGTTTCCATATGAAGATTTCGACATCTTTTTTAATAAGATTTAGTATCGAAAATAATCTTTCAAAATTTGCCTAGGAATGTGAGGTTGATAGCACACCTTGTGCCATGTTATATTGGCGCGTTCATCGGCGTAGCCAGAATGAAATTTAGGGGGGGCTCGACCCTATTAAGCTGGCATTCCAGGGTACTATTTTATACATATATAAGGAAAATTTGAAACATAGGGGGGGGACTCGAGCACCCCCTGCCCCTACCTGGCTACGCCCATGGGCGCGTTCAAAACATTTTTTCAAAACTTACAAAAGCAAAAACGAGAAAGCGAATACAAAAGGAGAATAAAAAATTTCCCGCAGTGAATTTTCAGAGCTATATATTTTTAGTATTCATCACAAAATAGTACTAAAAAGTACTGCGTAGTAGGAAAGTATATTGTAAACGAAATTGTATCAAAAAAGTACAATTGTACCAAAAATGCCAAAACTGGTCTGGACTTGATTAGTTCATAAATCGGTAGTTATTTCTATCTGAAAACTTTGGTATTTTTCCATTATCTCACGAATAGCGTTCATGCACGCGCACGACTGCTTCACTTCTATAGACTTTGTCGAGTTTTTACGGGTCTTTCTTTTAAAACTTGCTATGCGCGTAGTGGTGATACTATGACATTCATCTTTTGCTTATAACATTTTTCTCTGAGGTACTACGGCTGGCTGTGAGGAACTTAGACTTGTTCCTCTTCTCGCAGCGTGGCATCTTCAGCTGGAATTCGCTTTTGTTGTTGTTATTGTTAGCTTGTTTCCATATTTGGTCTAACCAAATTCGCAATATTAGCTGTTTTTTTCTACACTCATATACATCTACGCTTAACGTGTAAAAAAACAATCATCGACAACTTCCATTTCAAAACGAGTAACTTTGATTATCTAAGAATCGACTCAAAAAAGATTTTTTCAAATAAAAATTTACATTAAATTTCGCGGATTGAAGGGTAAAATTTAAGCGTTAAGGTTATAAGAGGGGGCACATGCCCAGAAGTGTATCTTTCGCTCGCAAATTTTTTATTAATTAATTCTTTTTTTCCTTTTGTGTTTACCTTCAGAAGCTACCCTGCAGGTAAAGCTACTAGTTGTGAACTAGAATTCTACCGGTTTGCGTTTCAGCCCAACTAGTTCACGTTCTATCCTTTTTCAATGTTAGCGACTGGTATTTTTAACATTGCGATGTCCTACGAGATGTCAATTGTCGGGCTATGCATCAGCCTCTAATAGTATAAATACTAGCAGCATCATACCAGTTGATGAGGTAGTCTGCCAATTCATGCCTCGTGAAAAGCATAAGTGTGCCTTTTTGCTCGCGACGCTCCAGCAGTCACAATGGCTCTAGAGCAAAGTACTCGCGTGGTAAGCCTGAGGTCCCAGGTTCAAATCCTGGCGCAGGTAAAGTTTTTTATTTTCTATTTTTTATTTTATTTTTATTTTTTATAAATTTATTTTTTTGTTTAGGCTGTTAATTGTAGTTTTTAAATTTAATAAAAAAAAATATTTTTGTTTAATTTCTTTGTTTTTTATAGCACAAGCATTTCTTCCTAATTTTTTTTGCAATGCAATTAGATTTACAAATTTGTTATTTATTTATATATTGAATAAATTGTTTTTACTACATTTATTTAACTTTAAAAATCTAAACCACCTTTAAGCGGTCTCGAAACTGCGATTTCAGCACCAGAACCAGTAGTCTTCACGTGACGCCACAACCGACATTTATAAGAAAAGCAATTAATTGCGTTTTATTTTTGGCTTTGGCAATTTAAAGGCAGATGTCGCTGATCGCCAAAGTTCTTCGAAATTGTCGAACTGGTAGGCACATACTAGTTAATGAACTAGTATTTTTTCTAACTAGTTTGGCTTTTCACTGCAGGGTACTTTAATCACTTACATACACACATATACAATAAAACAATATAGAATTTACGCGGCCTTATTCAGCACTACGTTCTCCATTGTCCTGTATTTGCGCTTGATTACATCTCGCAAGTTTTATTAACCAGTTTTCCCTTATCACAAAAGTACATTTTTCCTACGTTATATACGGCTAAAGATTTAATACGCTTTTGCTCTCTCCATTCATTAAAACAACTAATGACCAAATCTTGACGTGTAACATACACTCTTTGGTGTTTAGT
>NW_023458555.1:45332112-45337932 GCF_013731165.1 Rhagoletis pomonella
TGAAACATGATTTGTACATTTGTAGTGCTGTTGTTACGATTTAAAATTCAATTGAATTTGACTGCAATCGATTTTGTTAAACGAAAATATTTTAGTTTTTTTTCAATTTTTTGGTAGTGATTGGAGATTTAAAATATCAAAATGAAAGTGGATTGTATATAAAAGCGGTTGACGCATTTGCAGAAACCAAAAAAAGAAACAATACCAGCTGAGGATATACACTTTCTGCCGGTTCTAGACTCACATATAATAAAAGCTTTGTGTTTGTGCCCTTAATGGACTTCCACTTACATATAAGGAACAAAAATGTTGATATTTAATCCTTTACAGAAACGGCAAATAGCCAGGCATTGGAAATCGTTTACATTTTAAGTAAATTTACTTGTGCTTTACTAAAGAATAGTAAAAATAAAATTAATTTTTTAATTTAGTTTTTCGTACTGAATAATATTAAAACAATAAAGCTTCGTGATTTGTATAGAAATTTTTCCGCGTTTTACAAGCCAAAATCAATCAAAAAATGTTTTACCACACCGCAAGTAAAAATTGCAAAACAAAATTTTAGAAACTTCAACCAATTTTTTAACCGGCTTGAAGAAAGGGAGGAAAGTTATCAATTTATCGGAATGTTTTTAATTTATATTTTTTATGTAAGCTACGGATAACTTTGGACCAAGTGAACCGTTTGTGACTATTCCTTTTTTATGAGAAAGGTGCTACCTCAAGCGTGGTCAGATTTGGTTTAGTTCCCATCATTTTGTCGTGAAGAAATTTACGGTACTCTTAATTTTTTAACTTTAGTCCTAAAAGAGCCACGCTCATTTCAATGGATTTGTCGCCTTACACTGAGAAAAAAATCAACCAAAAATTGATTCCCAAATTCAGACTTGAAAAGGAATCAACGTGATTTTTGAATAATATTAACAACAATGCCTTGCTTGATATTTTCAACAATGATTTGGTAATATTAACCACCCTTTTGCTTACACAAACAGAGTACCAATACGCTTATGTTGGGCACATCACAGATGCCTTTTCATAATTCGGAGATACAAAACAAACATTGTTATTGTAACTTTAACGTGTTGCCTCTGACCGAATTTGAACCAGCAACATCTTCTGAAAGTTAGAAAATATCAGCAAGCATCTCTACACACTCCGCCACAGCCGCTTTATAAATATCTTCAAATGTTCAACTTAAATCGAGATTCATTTCGTCGTTTGATTCGGTTCTGCATTTCACAGATGCTTCTGCGAAATTAAGAAAAACCAAAAACAGAAAAAAATTTATATTATGTGTTGCCGCTGACGGCATTCGTACTCGAGCCTGCTGGACGACAACAAACACCTCCGCACATTCAGCCGCAATCTGGCATACCAATTTGTTTTCAAATATTCAACTAGAATCACATTTCATACAATCGATGAATTAACTATGAAAAAACCAAACAATAACTTGGTTGAAAACCCCCTTGTACTTTTGACTCAGTGTAAGAAAACATTTTCCCGAACAAATACTTTTACTGGAAGGGCATTGTACTGGAATGCGCAATGAAATTTACATTTTTGCAAAAGACACATTTTTTGACATCTTGATATCGACACCTAAGTGGAAGATTGACCATCTATCTTGGCAGCCCTAATTCAGAATGTTGTTGAAGAACGCCCTATCTCAGAATTTGATTCAAAATCGCCCTATCTCAGCACACTTCCAACATATTTTATAACATATAAGTGAGATAGGGCGTTTCGAACCGAATTCTCAGATAGGGTGTTCCTGAAAAGTTTTCTGAGGTAGGGCGCTTTCGAACTGGCTACCGAGACAAGTCGATCACCCACTCAGGTATCGATATGTATGTACATTAGACTGCATCACTCCCCATACAAAAAAAAAATCGGTACTATTTTTCCATTGGAATTATAAAATCTATTATATTTTAAGACGTCCACCAAAATATTTCGAAAAAATATTAATATTTAAGTGAGCTGGACCAATTTCAAAATACCTCCAAATATAGAGTTTTTTATGAATAAAAATAGTTTCTTAAAATTTTTTTTTGAAAAAATCCCCTCAAATGACCAAACGGGTTGAGCTCAAAAAATTTGCATAAAAATTTGATGAGAATTTTGATGCTATTTTTTAACTTTTTTCAAAGATTGGTATATGAAAAACTTGAATAACAGAGCCTAAACTCTTCTGATTTAGACTTAAGAGCTGTCGGTGGAAAGGTATTTTCTCACCCTTTTTATTTCTTTGCTAACAAACTCATTCAAAGGATGAAAGAGAAAGGTAGGATGAACGAACGTCATTCAAAGATGAATTAAGATGTGTTGGTATTTGAAAAAAAAATTGGGACACGAATGATTTTTTTTTTTGCAGAAATAAAAGCAGTGTGAAAAGACCTTTCTACTGAGATCCCATAAGTCTAAATCAGAATAGTTTTAGGCCAGTTATTCAAGTCTTTCGTAAATCAATCTTTGAAAAAAGTAAAAAAACAGCATCAAAAGTCTCATTCTTGCGATTCCGTTGAAAAGATTTTTAAATATTTTTATGCAGATTTTTTAAGCTTAATCTAATTTGTCATCTGAGGGAACTTTTTTCAAAAAGTTCTTTACGAAAATATTTTTATTTATAAAAAACTTCATTTTTGGAGGTATTTTCAAATCGGTCCAGCTCACTTAAAGCTTAATATTTTTCCCAAATATTTTGGTGAACGTCTTAAAATATAATGAATTTTGTAATCCCGGCGGAAAACCCGCAACTTTTTTTGGTGATGCAGTCTAATGTACATACATATAATGTATAGGAGTGAAAAAAGTTTATTATAGTATTAAGTGTATTAAGTGTATTCAAGATTGAATTCATTAAGATGCCTGAACCTGTAGAGGTATCGGAACGAAACATAGTACTCCTTCTAAAGCAGATCATTGTGATTAGATATGGTGACAATCGGTCACTTTTCATAGAAGATACAGAATTTCCCGCCTACTAATCCATTGAATTACACTGTAGGGCGCTGCTAAAAAATCCCGAAAAACGCCGAACTACGCAGACCTAATTTGGGACGTAAATTGTGTATCTGTACACCAATCTAACAGATCAGGTCCCACGAAATTTTTATTTCATTTTTATTAATGTAGTTAATTGACTAATCCTTATTAATACATATGTCTTAACTAAATGGTACCATTTGAAAAGACAATCCTGACTGATAGCCAAATATAAATTTAGTTTTGTAAGTAGAATGGAGTACTAAACTTACATTTTATTGACTTCTTTTCATACAAATAAAGAATATTAACAGGAAATATGACCACTATTTTCTTACTACAAAAATATGTTGAACAGGCGTATAAAAAATTAAAAAATGTGAAGTAAATACATATTCGTCACCCTAATTCCAGAAGCATGAATGCGCAAATATACCAATCTTCAATTATTGGGTTGATCTGATAAACCTTTGGAAGTTCTATGTTATACATACCAAAACACAGAATACCATGCGTACACAGAAACCACATATTTCAAAATATCAATTATATGAATTCAGAGTTAAGTCTCGTAATACAGAATTTTCAAACTTGATTTTCCAAAACTTCCATTTTTACACATTCATATTTCTGGCATGCGGTGGACGATATGACCTTTCCGTTTTGTTTTACAAAAATTATTTAAAAAGCAGACGTCTTGGTTGCTCAGCGAACCGGTTAATTGTTTCTGCAATTATCTCGCATTGATTCTCTTAAAAATATTTCCGATGCATGCTTAAGATGCATAAACTTGAAGGTAAATTTTATAAGAAATTAAACTCACAAATTTATGCAAATGAGTATGGAAACACTGAACAGGCATAACTTCTAGAAACACTAATTAGTTTACTTATGTTTATGAATACAATATAAAAATTGCAAATATAGGAAACGGTGATTTTCATGACAGAATACACTCTGAGATTTGCCTTTGCCTGCCGAGGGGTGACCGCAATTAGAAAAAGATTTTTTGGGTTATATTTTTCTATGTTGGTCAGAAACATCGAATGCATCAGTCAGCGGCCGCCATGGCGTATGAGGAACATTATATCCTGTCCTTATTTCATGCAAAAAATGATTGCACATTTTCATTTGACCATTAAAAACTTGTCTGTTGAAATATCCATCGATTTTCATCGTTAATAGATTAATTTTTTTTACAAATGAAATAAATTTACGAAGAATCTATCATGTTAAAATTTGAATTTTTTTCATAAACAAGTAATTTTTAGCAAAAAAAAAAACCGACTTCAACTCTCATATAAAAAATATATATATATATATATCTCATGATCCACTGATCTGATCTTAACCAGATGGGACCACCTCTGAGACACTACCTTTCCGATGCAAAAAGAATTATCGAGAGCGGTTGACGTGGTCCAAAGTTATGCGGTAACATACATAATAAAAAAAAATATAATAATCCGACGGACTGATAACCTCCTCCTTTTTTGGAAGTCGGTTAAAAAGAAATTATATATGGAAAATAACCTGTTCTAGAAAAACTCTATACAGATCCATAACACTGGTCTACAAATTTCAACTTTTTTTCTGCGAATAAGACGGGACCTGGTGTTTCTGAACGGATTTTTCGTGCTGAACACGAATCCGGGGTCAAAAATGTCCCATCACGTCACGTTTTCGAGAAAAAAGGGGTTGAAACCCCTAAAAACAGCGTTTTTGGCCATTTTCGAAAAATTATAGAGCTGAACCCTGACGTGGTACAAATTTTGCATATATCAGAAATTAAAGGCTAAACCGTGCCCTTTCGAATGAGCCCTATGCCGAATTGATCGCGTGCACCCTTAAAGCAGGGGGTGTATTTGTGTTTAGGGGTGCAGGAAAAATTGATCACAGAAAGAATTTAATCTTAAACGATCATAGAAAATTAATAATGCCAAGGTTTTAACTATATTAAAAGTCGCTGATTACGAATCTGCAGTTAGATTTTAAAAATTTAAGATGACGGGTCGAATATGGTGGATATAAAAATTGGACTCCTAGACACAAATACACCCCCTGATCTAAGGGTGCATGCGATTAATTCGGCATAGGGCTCATTCGAAAGGGCACGATTTAGCCTTTAATTTCTGACATATACAAAGTTTGTAGCACGTCAGGGTTCAGCTCTACAATTTTTCAAAAATGGCCAAAAACGCTGTTTTTAGGGGTTTCAACCCCTTTTTTCTCGAAAACGTGACGTGATGGGAAGTTTTGGACCCCAGATTCGTGTTCAGCACGAAAAATCCGTTCGGAAACACCAGGTCCCGTCTTATTCGCAAAACCCTTGTAGACCAGTGTAATCTACGACCCACCCACGGAGCGCCCTACCTGTCCGTATCAACATATGAAATTGCTGTTGATAGAGAGAGAGAGAGAGAGACAACGGTAACATCACCGTCATGCGGCGGAGAGTTTTCGTTACAACGAGAATCCCATAAGATAGGTCGTGCCAGCCGTCGTTGCCTTCGGTTTTACGTCGGTGGCTGGTTGAGCTATTAATTAATGTGTTTCAGCATTTTTTGTGTCATTTGAAATTTGCAATTCTCACTACAGTGCAAGGCACATTAAACAGGTAGTACCATTAGAGCAAAAACAACATTTACGTGTATTTTATTGTTGCTTCTGGTATCTAAAGTGTCAAAAACTGTTCAGATTTTCTTCTTGTAAATCAAAGTGTGCCCTGTGAAATACAAAAAAAAACATAAAAAATTTAAATTAAAATTGAAAAAAAAAATTATTGCGACTTTCTTTCTTAGTGAATTTGATTGCCTCCCGAAGCATTGA
>NW_023458555.1:45338032-45338975 GCF_013731165.1 Rhagoletis pomonella
GCCTGATTCTGCTTTAGATAAGAACTAGACGGCACATAAACTATTTGTGCTAAACGCATACATATGCATAATGTCGCATGCCAGATGTTAATAAGCATGTATGTGTTTATACTTAGTATTCGGAACTATACAAACTTCCAGCCAACATTTTACGTATTTTAATGCATCTAAGCAAACTTCATTTGAAAGCAATACCTATACAATCACGAATCGATTTTTGCGGTAATTTAATCAGAAAGTTATTATGATTACAACAGCTTTGTCTTTTGTCGTTCGTCGTTTTTTTTTTAATAATAAACCCAACGAAGATGCCTTTCTCAAGAGGTATTAAAATACCGATTTCTTCATTCAATTTCAAAGAAACTCGCGAAAGGTGTGCCCTTTCCTGGCCTTTTATTATTCGAAAAGCCACCTGAAGGCTAAACCTGGCTAATAGCAATTGTCATCAGCTAATTAACTGCAACGAATGCAAACATACAACGACAACAAATACACGCATACATACATATGTATATACATGCATACAAATGAACAAAGCAGCCCAAATTTCATTCTCCTACACAAAAGCTCTTTTGTCGTGCACTTGCCGCTTATGCAAAGGCATACAATCTTACAAACATTTGCGATTAAATATGTATATATGGATGTACTTATATGTACGCCTGTTTGCGTGCAACGCGTTGGTATGCAAATCCATGTCGCTTGCAAAGTGGCCATGTGCAACGTTGATGCTTACACATGCAATTCAATTAGTACCAATTGCACGCACGCAACACAACCAATGTACACGCGCGTTGGCATGCATCTTTTGGACAGGTTGTAGTTGTTGTTCGTGTTGCTTTTGTAGCTGTTTTCTGTGTCCGGTACTTGTTTGTCGTCTGTTGTAAGTGAGCAGGTGAAACATGATTTGTACATTTGTAGTGCTGTTGTTACGATTTAAAAT
>NW_023458555.1:45341975-45362823 GCF_013731165.1 Rhagoletis pomonella
TGAAACATGATTTGTACATTTGTAGTGCTGTTGTTACGATTTAAAATCCAATTGAATTTGACTGCAATCGATTTTGTTAATCGAAAATATTTTAGTTTTTTTTTTAAATTCTTTGGTAGTGATTGGAGATTTAAAATATCAAAATGAAAGTGGATTGTATATAAAAGTGGTTGACGCATTTGCAGAAACCAAAAAAAAAAAAACAATACCAGCTGAGGATACACACTTTCTGCCGGTTCTAGACTCACATATAATATAAGTTTGTGTTTGTGCCTTTAATGGACTTTCCCTTCCATATAAGGAACAAAAATGTTGATATTTAATCCTTTATAGAAACGGCGACCATAGATATATGGTTCATTTCACGTCAAGTGGCCAGGAGAAAAAACGTTTGCTTTGGAATTCGTTTACATTTTAAGTAAATTTACTTGTGCTTTACTAAACAATAGTAAAAATAAAATTAATTTTTTAATTTAGTTTTTCGTACTGTATAGTATTAAAACAATAATGCTTCGTGATTTGTATAGAAATTTTCCCGCGTTTTACAAGCCAAAATCAATCAAAAAATGTTTTACCACACCGCAAGTAAAAATTGCAAAACAAAATTTTAGAAACTTCAACCAATTTTTTAACCGGCTTGAAGAAAGGGAGGAAAGTTATCAATTTTTCGGAATGTTTTTAATTTATATTTTTTATGTAAGCTACGGATAACTTTGGACCAAGTGAACCGTTTGTGACTATTCCTTTTTTTATGAGAAAGGTGCTACCTCAAGCGTGGTCAGATTCAAATTTGGTTTAGTTCCCATCATTTTGTCGTGAAGAAATTTACGGTACTCTTAATTTTTTAACTTTAGTCCTAAATGAGCCACGCTCATTTCAATGGATTTGTCGCCTTACACTGAGAAAAAAATCAACCAAAAATTTGTTCCCAAATTCAAACTTGAAAAGGAATCAACGTAATTTTTGGTTAATATTAACAATGCCTTGGTTGACATTTTCAATAATGATTTGGTAATATTAACCACTCTTTTGTTTACACTAACCGAGCTTTTGATTGCCAATTTTTTCGTTTGAATACGCTTATGTTGAACACTTCACAGATCCGTTTTCATAATTCGGAGATACAAAACAAACATTTTTATTGTCAGTTTGACGTGATATCTCTGTCCGAATTTAAACCCGCAATATCTTCCGAAAGTTAGCAAATAGCAGGAAACAATTTACATTATGTGTTGCCACTGACGGCATTCGTACTCGAGTCTGCTGGGCGGCAACAAATAACAGCATACACCTCTGCGACAATCAGACATACCAATTTGTTTTTAAATGTTCAACTTGAATCACATTTTATACAATCGGTGAATTAACTATGAAAAAACCAAACAATAACTTGGTTGAAAAACCTCTTGTACTTTTGGCTCAGTATAAGGAAACATTTTCCCGAACAAATACTTTTACTGGAAGGGCATTGTACTGGAATGCGCAATGAAATTTACATTTTTGCAATAGACATATCGACAATATCGACACCTAAGTGGAAGATTGACCATCTTGGCTGTCAAGTTTGAAAACGGCCTGTCTCAGAAAACTTTTCAAGAACGCCCTAATTCAGAATTCGATTCATAATCACCCTATCTCAGCACAGTTTCAACATATTTTTAATTGAGATAAGGCGTTTCGAACCGAATTCTGAGATAGGGTGTTGCTGAAAAGTTTTCTGAGGTAGGCGCTTTCGAACTGGCTGCCGATATGTATGTACATTAGGGTGGTCCAAAAATGTATGAGAGAAAAGTAAAATCGGAAATTTAATGCTCTCACCCCCTAGGATTGTTCTATACCGGAAAAAAATATACCCCTGTTTTTTTTATTTTAAAATCAAAATATATTTAGAGGTCGCTCAAAGCGCTCAAAGTTTGCCATGTATTTGGTATGGGGAAAAAAAGACTTTTCGTAGAAATGGCATAGAATCCATCAAAATCAAAATTTTTCAATCTGAAAACTCTGCTTCTCTTCAGAGGACTTCAGAGAATAATGCCCAATTGTTTATTTAAAAGTTTTTTAATTTAAACTGTTTTTTCTTTTTTTCTTTTGTATATTTCTGTTTGTATATTTGATTTTTTTTTTTTTGATATTTCGGAGACCCTTAAAAAATAGTTAATGGGTGATTTTAGCACGAAAAATCCAAAAATGATGTCCATTTCGATCTGTGACAGTAACTTTTTCCTGCAGGGGATAAAAACCAAGATATACTTACACATATTTTCAGCTTTCTCTTACACAATGTTGACCTACGAACCGGCAATCCCGTCTGCAGACGGTCAAAAATGCAAACTGGGTTTTTATATGTCGGCAAGCCGGTCTGTAGACGGTCTGTGTTCGAAAGCAATTTTCTCCATTTCGAATGGTGACATAATTATAAAACTTATATTATATTATTAAAATACGGTGCTTTTAACAACGAAATCCACCGAATTTTTTTAAATCAAAAAATTTGTCCAAAGAAAAAATTTCTTTAATTACGAAATTACTAAATAGCAAGAAATAATTAATTTTAACCGTGTTTTCAAAATCTGTAATTCAACTGCCGATTAAAATAAAACGGATTGACATAACGGATTAAAATTTACACCGTCGTAAAGGTACGATTTTTGTCTAAAGATCGTGCCTTACGAATATAGAAAAAAAAATATTATAGGTGCACTAAAAATGTGTTTAGTTAACGACCGTCTGGAGGCGGTTCAGCCTACTAGGGGGTTAAGATTTGTAAACCTGAAGGTAAATTTTGTAAGAAATTAAACTCATAAATTTATGCAAATGAGTATGGAAACACTGAACAGGTATAACTTCTAGAAACACTAATTAGTTTACTTATGTTTATGAATACAATATAAAAATTGCAAATATAGGAAACGGTGATTTTCATGGCAGAATACACTCTGAGATTTGCCTTTGTCTGCCGAGGGGTCACCGCTATTAGAAAAAACTTGTTTGGTTTCTATTTTTCGATGTTGGTCAGAAACATCGAATGCATCACTCAGCGGCCGACATGGCGTATGAGTAACATTATATCCTGTCCTTATTTCATGCAGAAAATTATTGCACACTTTCATTTGATCATTAAAAACTTCGATTTTCATCCTTAATAGATAATTTTTTTTTGGAAATTTAAAAAAATTACAAAGAATCTATTATGTTAAAATTTGATTTTTTTAATAAAAAAAGAAAATATATTGGGAAAATAACCTGATTTAGAAAAAACGGTATATAGATCCGTAATCTTCGACCCAATTCTTATAACTCAAGCAGCCACCGACGGAGCGCTTTTGCGTACCTGCCGTCCATATCAACATATGAAATTGCTGTTGATAGAGAGAGAGAGAGAAACAACGCGTTGCAACGGCAACATCACCGTCATGCGGCGGAGAGTTTTCGTTACAATGAGAATCCCATAAGATAGGTCGTGCCAGCCGTCGTTCCCTTCGGTTTTACGTCGATGGCTGGTTGAGCTATCAAAAGCTGTTCAGATTTTTTTCTTGTAAATCATAGTATGCCATGTGAAATACAAAAAAAAAAAAGAAACATAAAAACCTTAAATTAAAATTGAAAAAAAAAATGTTGCGACTTTCTTTCTTAGTGAATTTGATTGCCTCCCGAAGCATTGATCCATCCTTTGCAAGACCCAATCAGCGTTTGTGCTGCTGAGTGAGATGAACGTTTCAAAAGCTGCATTTCAATCGCTTGTTTTGACTGGCAAAAGGTTTCACATGCAGACAGATTTAGAAAATTTAGAATTTTTGTGAGAGAAGAACTGGCTAAACAGAATGTAGAACCACAGCCACAAGCTATTTCGCTAGCTACATCAGAAATAATACACCATAACCACAGCTATATATTGTGGGCAATTTGAATATTTTAACTTTTGACAGCTCTTGCTACATTCTGGTTAGGCAGGAAACTAAAAATATTTGACATTTTATAGACCAAACAATTTGAGCAAAAAAAATCAAATCAGTTGCTCTACGGATACTACCTATTCAAAGTGCTATGTTGTTGAGGTTTTTTTTTCTCAAAATTAAACTCCAAAAATTAAAAAAATTTAACTAATAATGAAACAAATAAAATTAAATATATATAAAATGCTTTAATTGAGTTTTATTTGCCAGCCGCTTTTCGGCAAGATTTGCAAATACAGGAATTGTATTTTCCTTTAATTCCCTTTTTGATACTGCTCTTTTTCTATGAGCAATACAGTCCTTAATGGTCGTATGGTCTTTTAAATATGTGTTAACGTTACAAAAATTTAGAATAGAACCTCTCGCATTTGACATATTTTCGTTTTTCATATTTGTAACTGCAAATCCAACTGCTTTCGTGCAATGTTAGTGTTACCCTCGAATTTTTGTTTTGCAAGCACGCTTACTTTGTTAATGAAAACTGGCACATTTACGTTGCAACAATGTAGGACGCCTGCTATTGCCATTTTTTACATACATATGTAGCTAGGGCCAAAAACGTAAAAAAAAAAATAAGAAATCTTGCAAACAATGCAACAGTTAGCAGAGTGTGGACTACATACGTACATATGTTTGTATGTATGGTGCATGCAGCGTTGCAACATTTAACACATTCTTATAACATCACGTTTTTGACCGACTCACCAAGCCGCGAGGTTGGCCTAGTTACCAGCGTTGCAATTGCAGTTGAGGCCGTGCATCAACGACATATGTACATAAATGGAGTGGCAAACATGTCAATGTACAAATGTGTGTGTGTGTGAGTTTGGCATGTACATATGTATGTATGCAGCACAATCCCTCATCACTTAGCCACTCCATTTCCATCGTTATTTTCAACAGCACGGCTGACAGCCGCAACATCGAATGCATTGCTGCGTGCAATGTTCTGAATTTCTCCGTTCGGTTGCTGCTTTGTAGTTCACAAATACGCTTTGCTGGCATTTGCTGCAGTTCTGCGGTTTTTCCTGGTCACACAACAAAGCGCAATTGTTCCGGCTGTCATCAACAGCAACAACAGCAACATCGCGCCGCACTACCACACCAATGACAATCTGCCTCTGGCAATAACGGTATCAGAATTGTCCCTCCAACAAACGCGAAACGCATAAACACATGTGCATTCATCTACATACGAGTGTTTACATACATATACACATATGTACATACTTTTGTAAGTATCTCGATGAGTTGTCAGTTGTCAGTTTTCTTTGCCGCCACCAGATAGGTTGATCCATTTCTGCTCGGCTGTCAGTGCTATAGTAAATGTGTTGCGCGCATGTACATAAACCAAACTAACCACACAATACTCTATACAAATAGTTGATTTCGTAGAAAGTTAATTTTATATTCGCAGAAAAAATAAATAAATAAATAACATGAGTTACTTGGCGAAAATATAGTCTGTGACAAAAATATTAAAGTGGGTTTTTTTTTACTTTTTATTACTTAACAAGTGCATTAAAAATTTGAATTTGTATTTTTTTAGCGAAATATATAAACAACGAGTATTTAGGCCCATACATGCATATGTACATACATGAATTAGTACCAATTTTATTTTAATAAATACTTTTATAAACGTAAATATGAACACTTTTGTCCATGTGTATGTGTATATCACTTTAATATTAATATATTAACTTTTATAATTCCGATGAAATCTTGCAATTTTTTTTCGGTGAGGCATCATAATGTACGTGCATTAGGGTGGTCCAAATTAAAGTAGAGTCGGAATTTTAATGCTCTCACCCTCTAGGATTGTTTTTTTTAATCAAAACATGTTTAGAGCGCTCAAATTTTGCATGTAGTTTATATGGAGCAAAAAGTAAGGGCCTGGGCCACACTGGAGAAGGGAATCTTACGTTATGTATCTCTTGTTTTTTCATAACCAGTATACGTGAATATGTACAAATGTACATACATACATCTGCTTTAGCTGAAGGTTATATTTTTGTCTTTTTTCTATTTAGATCCCTACCTCGACTCCTGTTCGTTCTAATTACATTTATTTTATTCTGTGTTCCTTTATCTTCATTTTTATCTTTACACCCTACAGATAAAAAAACCGATAGTAACATCCAACAAAATATCGCAAAATTGGTTATTATATTGGTAGCAAAGTCGATTAGAAAATCGATAAAAATATCCATGACAAAATTGATAAATATCGATAACAAAATCAATAGATATCGATAACAAAATCAATAAATATCGATAACAAAATCGATAAATATCGATAACAGAATCGATAAATATCGTTAACAAAATCCATAAATATTGATAGCAAAATCGATTAACAATGATAAGAAAATCTATAAATATCGATAACAAAGCCGACAAAAAATACCGCTAACAAAATATGTAGTTAAATATTTCGATAACAAATCGATTATTATATCGATAAGTTCCGAAAATATCGATAACAAAATTAGTAGCAATATCGATAACAAAATCGATTAATATCGATAATAAAATCGATAAACATCGATAACAAAATCGATAAAAAAATACCTCTAACAAAATAGTTAAAAATATCGATAAAAAATCGATTATTATATCGATAAGTTCCGAAAATATCGATATCTAAATTAATAACAATATCGATAAAAACTCCGATAACAAGCCGATAAAAATGTCGATAACAAAACTCTTAAAAATATCGATTATTTTATCAATAAGTCTCGAGAATCCCGAAAATCTCTAAAACCCCCAAAATAGTTTCCAGATTGAGTCTCTGTGTCTCTCTCTATATCCTTTCCCCTTTAATTACCTTTATTTTAATCTACCTTCCCCTATCTTTATCTTTACTTTTATCGGTATCCTCATCCTCATCCTCATCTTTGTTTTTATTTTTATGTTTATCATATTCTTCATGTACATATTCCCCTTCACCTTTGCCCTTATACATATAGGTAAAGTGTTTAAATTTTCCTTGGTCTTCATTTTTGCCAATATTTTTACGCATCTTGGGTTTTGTTTTTATATTTACCTTTGCCTTTATCCTTTTCTTTATCTATGTACGTCCTCACCTTTACTTTCATTCTTGTATTGGCCTTTTTCTAAGCGTTATTATTTAACCTTTTTTTAGCACAAGAAGCACTTGTTTCAGCCCCAACCATTTCCGTTGCATCATTTCCGTTGCACCATTTCCGTGTGCAATTTCTGTTGAATTTGCAAATTTACTCCCAAACAACCAATCGCCGCTAAAGAAGTTTCATTTCGAAAAAAACAAATATTCGTTGTAGAGCTATAGCAAAACGTATGTATTCGTTACTGAGTAACGGGTACAAACCCTGATTCGAAATACCGAATCGTAAATCATATAATAATCTCGTTACTCGCAGGATCCGTATTTGCACCATTAACATAAATGAATACAACGCAACACATTGTGCGGGAACGAAACTGTTGTTCGATACTAAAGGGTGTTGCGTGTGTATGTACTCTGCAGAAAAAAATTATCAATTGATGAAAATAACCAACTTCTAGTTACTTTTTTTGCGGGAGTTCGGTAAATAACTAACTTTTAATTAGCTATGACAAAACTAATTTTAATTTAGTTGTAAAGTCGTGCAAGAGTCTTGCAGACGTTATCGAGAGTTTGTTTTCTCTAAAAGTTCCTATTCAAATATCCGCATTCAAAAATTACTTTCAATACACGTTTTTTCTAAACTTCGCAGATTGTTTTTCCTATTCAGAATAAATGAAAGGAATATCGAAATTTTATATTTTCATTTTGAAGTTATGTCTGACGGTGTTCGAATATGGGACCACCTACAGCAGAATATGTTAACAAATATGAAATGTAATAAAATAAATAAATAAATAAAAAATAACAAAAAAATATTTTGTTTTTCTTATTGATATTTTATGTACAAAACTAGTTAGCTACAAGTAAGTTGGCATCACCCTTCAAAAATAGTTAGTTACGGCCACGGGAAATAGCTAATAAATAGTTACCACTAGTCGACTGCTAGTTAGTGAATAGTTAGCTACAAACTAGTCCCATTTCCTGCAGGGTGCGTACATGCATGCATATGTACGAACGAACATTTTCTTACACTTGAAGTTTCGTTGCAATGATTCCTGTGTTGTAAAAGTGCTTTTATCAAAAGTAACGAGTAAAGTAACGATACGAAAGATACGGGAGTTGATTTGATTAGTAACGATTACATACGGGTATCCAAAATTTCGTTACTTTTTCAGCTATAGCTCGTAGGAATGGTATGGAATTCTTGAAAATCAATATTTTTCGAACGGAAAACAGGATACAGTTTTTTTTTAGATATAGAACGATCCTAGGGGGTGAGAGCATTAAAATTTCGACTTTACTTTTTCGCATGCATTTTGGACCACTCCAATGTACTTACATGCATGTGTAACTAAACTTTACTTTACTTTTTTGTTAGCCAATTATCTACATATTTCAAACTCTATTTAAGAGTACATTAGCCAGTCTATGTGCTCCAAAATATATTTATAAAATCTGATAAAAATCACGAAGGACACTACTCATTTACACAGCAAACCTCTCCTCCACCACAACACGCGCTCTTCGAAATGTTATGGCATTGCACCCTTCGACTCGCATTATTGGATTATCGCTTAATCGCAATAAATGTATTGATTTACGATTTAATTGCATCGGAAATTGTAAACGTAAATGCGCACATTGTTATGGCGACCACTGGCATGACGGAATTTGACAAATCAGCAGCAATGCAGACAACAGACGCAACAACAACAACGAAAGTAGCAGGAGAAGGAAGCGAAGAGCAGCAGCGAGATGCTTCGAAATTTTCTATTTCCAGAAGGTCAACAGCAGGAATGAGCAACGACGACGACCCAGCTGAGCTGGCACATTTCGCACACAAGCCGATGCGTGGCAGTGGCGAAGCGGGTGGCAACAACAATTTGAGTACCAGAAATATTAGATTTGCGTTGATGGCAAATGAAAACAGCAACAACTATGCCAGCGATCAACAAATAGCTGCAGCAAGGCCATTTGATATGATCGGGGTGATGATGACGATGACGATGACGATGACGATGACTGACAATTGCAGCCGTTTCACCAACATTCACATCAACGTTATGCCAACAATAAATGAGAGCGTTGACAATTTTCGAAATGACAAAAGGCAAATCGCATCAGCAGCAGTGGTTGGGCAAAATAATATGAAAGCCGTGACAGGCGTACTTGTAACCACAGCACGAACTGCAGCAGCAGCAACAACAATGGCAGCTAAAGAGCCTGCAACAACAAAAGCGGCAAAGGTGAAAGCAGTTGCAAGGCAGTCAGCAATAAAAGCAAAAGTCATAACAGCAATAAAATCGGCAGCGACACAATTTACGGCATTGACTGCAGCAGCGCCAGCGACACGTGAAGCAGCATTGACATCAACGGCAGTAGCAGCAACGCCAACATTGCCAGCAGTCAGCACACATGGAACCACTGCAGGACCAGCGCCAAGAACAAGCACATCTAAAGCTTCCACAACAATGTCGAAGTTGCCAATAACAACAACGTCAACTCCAACAACAACGCGTGCAGCACCATGGTGGCCAGCATTGCACGGTCATGATTTATTATCGCCAACAAATGGGATGCCAAATTGTCGAGTAACGTCTGTGATGTTTGCGTGTGTAGAAAAATGCCAAGCGACAACAAATAACAATGCAACACCACCAACAACTGCAACATCAATGGCATTTGTTAAACCATCAGAAGCCATCAAATCATCAGCAACAGCAACGGCAACGGCAGCATCATCACCGTCATCATCACTACCATCATCGCCAACCACATCAGCATTAACCACCAAGATGCAGGAGGCACCCACGACAGCAGCAAAGGCGACAACTACAACAACAACAGCAAAAATACATGCAGCAACAACAAACGCTAACCAGCAATCTTGGTCAACAACACATGTCACAAGCGCTGGTGGCGTAAAATTGTCGCCATCAACCAACGAAAACAACTCAATGACATTTAAAGCGTACAGCAACAAAACAAAGTTTGCAACAACAACAATAATAACAACTACTCCCAAGCGAGAAAAAATTCCATCGAAGCATCAAGCTGGTCGCACTTTTCCAGTGCCTGCAGCACCAGTGGAGTCAACCCCTTCAACTAGACCAACCAATTTAACAAGTACGCTAGCAACAGCAACAACAACAACAACTTCAAATATAGTAACAACGTCAACAAAAAGTGCAATAGCAAAGTCAACTAGCACATTGCAGTTGCACTGGCAACGCATTCTATCGCGTCGAAAACGTTATCTGGCCTTTCCGGAGGGAGCATCGTTTTCCGTATGTGGCAGCACATTTTTATTGCTTTATTAATGATTGCTAAGGGAATTTGTGCGATGCAACTTTTTCTTACACTCGTATAAATGTGTGTGGTTGCACTTGTGTGGATGTGTTTTAAAAAGTTTGAATGGATGTATGCGTTTTTTTTTGCGTTACACTTTTGTACATTTCTGCCAGTATATTCAGTGGTTTTGGTAACTTTTTTCGTATTACTTTTCTATTACAATTTTAGTCGCACTACATATTTTCCACCACAAGTGACTTAATTTTACATTGCGTATTTAGGTAATTAGAGTAAGTATACATTAGACGGAGTCGCGTTAAAAATTTTGCCATTATACAAAGTTTGAAAACTTACTTTGAGAACATTTTAGGGCCATTAACATTTTCGCCCTTGGAGAGTCCTTCAGGCAGCCAAAATCGAAATTTTTTCAACTTTGACATTTATGACTCCATTCAGGAGTTCAGGGCTATTTTTTGGATAATTTCCGGACTAGATCACGACTAGTTTAGCACCATTTGGGGTCTAGTCGGGATCATTTCGGAACCTGTTCAGAATTATTTCAGGATCTTTTCGGGACTAGTTCGGGGTCATTTCCAGTTCGGAGGCGTTTCGAGCCCTATTCAGGACCATTTCGGGCCTAGTTGCCAACAATTTTAGGGCCAGTTTTTTAATAGTTCTGGACCAATTCCGGACTGGTTCAGAACTATTGCAGGAACGTTTCGGGACTAGCAAAGGATTATATTGGGACTAGTAAGGGCCAATTCGGAACTGTTTCAAGACTTATTCGCTATCCTTTCGGGTCAAGTTCGCTGCTTTTTCAGACAGAATAGTTGGATCATTTTAAACCCTTTTCTTCTGTATATACAACTCCAGGGAGGATGAGAGAAGATACCTCATTTCAAAAGGTAGAAAAAGTAAGCAGAAAATAAAGGGTTGCCACTGTTGGTTGTTTTCAACTCTAATTTGGTTGTTTGGTTGTTTTTTCTCTGGTTTGGTTGTTTTTTGAATTAGAAATCAGCAAATGTTTTTATTACAAAAAGTATTATTGCATACTGAATGCCAAAAATGAATAAATGAGCTTTGCGAACTCCTCTTTTTAATGTAAACTGTTTTATATGCCCATTAGCGTGGTCCAAAAATAAAATTTTCGAGATAAGTCTTCGGGCACCTTCCAAAATTTTTCCTCTTACCGAAAAAGGTGCTGGTATCAAACATTATGTTTTTAAGTATAAATTTAGAGTATGCTCATGATGCTCATATTTTACTCTAGAAGTACATATTGCGTACATATATTAATCAAGCAATTTATTAAGCAACCTAAGAACATTTCAAATTTATTTGAATTATTTAAAAAAGTATCACAAGCTTCAGTTGTCATGGCAACAGTAGCATTTTATAAAAATCACCAATATTTTTGCCAGTTTCACAGCGATCCAGTAGCGCTTTTCGGGGTCATTGAGCACCCTGTATTGGTTAGAGTAGAAAATTGAAAGTTGGTATAGATATTACAAATCGTCACTACATAAATAGTTGCTATTTTTAAAGAGGTTTGACAAAAAAAAAATTCAGTTAATGCCAAATTACCAAAATCTATTCATTCTTAATTTTTTAATTTGCATCGCGAGATGGTAACCAAATTTACCAGTGCGCAGAATGCGAAAAAGGGTTTAAAAATTACCAGGAACTTTATTTACCGGTAACAAATTTTTTGTTACGAACGCAGAATAAGCCTGTAAGAGGGTGAATCAATAGCAAAGCAACTTAATGTCAATTGACATTATTTCACTTTTCAGTTCTGTATTAATATGTGACATTAATTCCGTTGACATAATTTCACGTCACCACTCGATACACTGTGCGTCGTCTACGATGGAATTTGTAAATGCTGCAGGAACTAAAAGGAACATAAACCCGTATATTAGCTTATTTTCAGAAATCCAGTTTTAATACTTGGATTATATAAGTTCACATCGATACAAGATATAAAATCTGTGTTTGTCAGACATGTTCTGTAAATCGCACGATTTGAGGTCGGTATGATTTGCTAAATAATTATGATTACTTCTAATGAAAAGATTGAATATTTTATAATAGACCCATAAAAGAAACATGAGAAATGTTATATCACCATTTTTAATAAAAAAGCATCTGAAATTTTTGGTTAATAAAAATCTGGGAAAATATTTCCAACATCGCACCGATTTCAAAAGAACGAGTTACAGAACTTGCCTGTATATTAAACCAAGTGCAGTGATGTCACCGTTTCCTTGCTATTTCATTCTTTAAAACACTATTTTCCCCATTTACCTCCTATTTGTGTGCCGTTTTTTCAGAGTGAAGGCTTTCAAAATTAGCTAAATATGTATTTGCCATTTTCAATTCGAAAATGATATATTCCTCCTAAATATTTTGAGAATGTGTACAAAAGTAGTTGATTTTACCTCTCATATAAAGTTAATAAATTTCGGCGTGACATTTTTTAATACAAATCCTTCGTCGCTATGCAAATGCATATATGTATGTATGTATGTATGAAATTTCCACCAATTTCAGGTCTCAATGTGCATCACAGTCGGCATAATCGGCAATCCTAGATACAATTATATGAGTTACGGCCTTAATTGGGGTGTCTCCTACGACCTACCCAATGCTACTTGGGTACTGAATCAACTGCATGGCCTGACCCGGCGTCCGACGCCTATGGCTGTGGTGCATAGGCGCAGCAAACGAGCACTTTATGAGCGTATCGGGGAAGCTGTGCAAAAGTACATACTTTCATACATAATTTCTTAGAAAAATAATTAAAATTTATGTAGATAATATTCAACTTAAATTTTTGTGATCATTAGTGAATTAACTGATTTTTCTTTTCATATTTCTTTCAGCATGGGCTACAACGGACGCGATTGTGTGCTGCGTGCGCTTTGCGAAAGTCGTCAATATTTTACGCGCAATAAAATGGGAATGATTGGTGAGATGTTGCGCGTTGTCTTCAGGTCAGCTGCAAATTCACTCCTTTATATTTTTGTACTTAAAAACTGAAAAAAATTTTGCATCCTTACAGCTTGCCAAAGCAACGTTTATTTACGCGTGAGTTGCGGGAGAATTCCGAGATTGGAGTCTATGATCACGCTTATCGTAAAGCACGCTCAGTGGATTGCGTAACCCATTATGACTGCCCGTTTTCGTTGCTCGAATTGGCATTTGGTAGATATGCCAAGCCGCCTACAGATTATTATGAAAAAATCGGCATGTGAAAGAGGACGCAACAAGCCAAAATGGAAGCAATAGTTTGGTATTGGAGGAAGTTATGAAATTTCTATTGAAAAATAAATATGTATGTATGTATAAATACAACAATGCTTATTAAAAATTCATTAAAATATCTAAATATTGTCTTGGGATAATTTGCAAGCACATACATTCATATGTACATAGGTAAACAAAATATATATATATATCATTCTGATTTTATTTGTAAACGATATTTGACTCAGACATTCTACCGAGTGTCAAATTTATTATAATACTAGCAGACCCGGCGAACTGCGTCTTTCCCAAAATTAATTTTTTATTGAAACATTTCCAACGTTTTCACCAATAATTCACGTTCACGCTTGGGTTTTTGGTCGTCAGAAGGCATATCCTCCATTCCCGTCTTAGATAACCTAACGAAAGCGTTATGAAGAAGTTCTTGCGGCAACAATGATCCGGTTCGATGTTGGATCCAGTGTTGCCAGGTCATCCGCATGAGAAATCGTCCCGCTTGGTCTGAACAAACATCATTTCCTACCCAAAAACTTTTTTTTTCAAATGTATGCACACATAATTGTTCTTATCAAACTTTTATTGTATACAAAGGTACATAAGTATTTACGTAAGGTATATTAAAATATCATTTCGACAGAGCACATTAAAACTCATTGTAGACTGGTTTGAGATCGTTAATATAAAAATCATTTCATACATACACTTGTGATCAGCTGATTAAGTCATCAACATTTTGATCGATTGCGGCTGTTTTTCTTTTGTTTATTTAATGTTTACTATTTTCCATAAAAGCCAAGCTCATTATATAACAAACAAAATATAAATCCACATTTCAAACTTTGTGCAAAAATTTAAAAAAATTTTTAAATTTTTCAGATTTTTTTTATTCAGATTTAATAAATTATTTTTTGAGTACGCTATCAAGCCCATTAAATTCCAGGGTAATAATGAATAAGAAGAATAAAAAAAAATGCGCGTACGCTTGGCTTGCATCACATCTAAATCATCTGTGTCCAAAGACTAAATATCTTTTGAAGAAGCTGCTGCAAAAAACAAAGCTTGTAAAGATATACTAAGAAAATAATTCAAAATCAGTTCTACTTGCAAGATTTAGTAACAGAGAAAAATTACTGGATATTTAAAAAACCTGGCAACGCTGGGTTAATCGTGCTTGAATCTGTATGGTATAATTGGTGGCAATTTCAAAATGCGGGAGTATCATTGGCCCTCAGAAATCCAATAAACATAAACTTATTTCAGACGAAATACCTTAAGTGTCTTAAAATTTTATTTATAGGCATTCATAAAGAATTGTCTTTATTCTGTTTAGTCGCCGTAAAGCAAGGACTGCAACAGTGGTAATTTGACTTTGATCCTTCGTGTCAGCGAATGACTTCACTTGACGATTTTTAGCAATAACTCGACTCCAGCGGCATCTTGCAACTCTTTTTGTGCAACAGTAGATATTGCCCCTACCGTTACCAATATATATCTCGAATATGAGCGAAATCGGACATTAAATACGGTTTTTATTAATAACTCGACTCCAGCGCCTTTCAAGTTGTCAATCTAAATTATACCCACTCAAACACATACAAAAAGCCATTAAAATCGTTTCGGTCGTTTAGGAGGATGTCACCCATAAACACACATACGGAAGAATTATATATCGTTACCTGAATTCACAAAGGCCCTAACCATCATTTTTTTTATTTTACAGGACAAGCAAAAAACATTATAAAAAAGAGTATCTAATACAGGTAGCATGTTGCTTTTAACTCCGTTATTTTTGGTACTAACACTACAATTTTTATTGAGTTTTACGTCCTATCAAAATCTGTAAAAAACGCAGCTTCGAGAAAAGTGTTGGTTGGGGCGTCTGTGAATTTAGGTAATGCTATGTAGTTTTTCACGGGTAGATTTCAGTATATTTGGAAGGCGCCATGCCCCCTTTTCCAATAACCCCCTACAATACTCCATGAGTATGGGACTGATTTCAAATACCTCGGTATCTCGTCCACCTATCAGAAAAAAATATACTATATGTTAATCCAGGCAACAAGCTATCTACGTGCCAAATTGCAAGAAAATCGCAGCATAATGAAAATTTTCTCGAATAGATCGGTCCCTGGTCCACTTACCGGAGAAAAATTATCCTATATGTATGTATATTAATCCAGGCAATTAGCTACCTTTGGGTCAAATTTCAAACAAATCGGATCATAAATACGATTTTGTCGAATATATCGGTCCCTGGTCCACTTACAGGAGAAAAGGATCCTATATGCTAATCTAGACAATAAGCTACCTATATACCAATTTCAAGCAAATCAACACAGCATTCTGAAGGCCTACAATTCATTTATTTAAGATTAACATTTTAAAACAATCAAGAAATAAATAAATGCAGATACAGTCCTGAGCACAGAGATGAGATCATTTAACGTTGCTTGGTGTTATGAATTATATACATATGTACTGTTATCTACCAATAAGTTTATCTTCTTAAAAGTAAATTTATATCATTTAATTACACATGCAAAACTTTAGTAGCTGACCACACATAGAGCGGGTCATTTTTGTTTACAAGTTCCTTGCATAACATTATGCTATTGATACTGTCACCCTTGAGTTTATTTCTTAGCTTAGTTTTTATCAAAGAAAGCGTTGAATATTTGCGTTCTACAGCCACAGAGCTATGTGTTAATGAAAATATATTGAAAACAAAATTGGCGAGATGCATGAAGCTATTTTCATTCATTCCATTTTTAATAGAATAAACTTTTTCCCAAAACATTTCAATATCCAGATCGGTGGAAATATCAAGCTCACTTAGCCTCAGCAAATTTCACTGCGTGGTTATTATATCAGGATAGCAATCTATGAGATGGGGAAACTTAACAAAAGAGGTAAAATTGGTAAATCTGTATTAGAAACTACCCTAGCTGGTGTCATTATTTGTAAAAGTTTTATATCTGGCAGATTTGCATGTTGCCTGCAATGGAATTCGAACCCTGACCCTCTGGAAATTAACAAACTGTGGCAAGCATATTTGCGTACGCAGCTACAGCCACACACGTCAACACCACGGCACGCGATTTGTACCCTCCAGTACTGCTGGAGTCAATCGCTACTTTTGAACCGCTACTGCACCGACTCCTAGGTAAGTAGCTACTCTATTAACCCGTGGTAGTGCACATGGTAGTGCAGAGTCAAACCAGTCGTAAGCAGAATAACGAAAAACTACGATAGAGGGCGCCCATAAATCACGCTAGAACTACATTTCTGATTGGTTTTAATATTTTTTTCCCCTCAGTGTATATAGGTACACATCTAGTAGAAAATATGTATGTATGTATGTGCATATATACGTATGTATGTAAACAAGTACTTTTGACGCTTCTTTTTCATACCTCTTAATGGCTTTCAGAAGAAATTACAAATCATTAAATTTAAAAGTTTGCTCAGTTATCGGTGGTTAATTTAATGAGGAAACAAAAATTTAATAGCTAACCACTTTAGGGCATGAAAAAGGAATTCCTGCCATGTGCAAAGGAGAGCGCGAAAGTAAAAAGTTGAAGTAACGAAGAAAGCAAGCAAAGGATTACCATTAAAATTGAAATTTAAGTTTTATTGAATTTTAATTACAGAAATGTGCGCTTGCAATGATTTTTTGTTTTAATGGAAAAGAAGTGAGTGCTTTTTACTTTTTCCTTTCACTTTGTGTTGTAGCGGCGAAATTTATGCACATTTTTGCTTTTCCTATTAAGGCAATTTCATGTTCGGCAACATGTACGAGTGGTTGAGAAATTTTTGCACAACGCTGCTTCAAGGAAATGTTTTACGCTTTACTTTTCGGCTTGACAGGAAGTTTCAATTGCCAGAAGCTTTTTAAAGAATGTGTATGTAACTTTTACATTTTTCTTTGGGTGCAAATCGAGTTTCATTCTATTTACACAGTTTGCTTATGTCAAAGGAAATCAGCGGATACGGTGCTTGGATGAAGCTTCGCTACAAAAAGTTTCCACAAGGGGTTTCTTCCAGACGTGTTCTTTCACCAATACTTTGGCAGCAGTGTGCAAAAGTGTACTTACCGTTTGATAGGTGAGGTTAGGTTAGGTTGTAGTGGTTGTTCTACCTTAGGTTCGATGTCGGCCGGGTTTCTAGAAAAATAACCATTTAGTTTTAGCAGATTTTTGAAGAACCGAAGTCTGTCAAGTCCCGTCAAACTCGGACAGTGACAGAGAAATCGACTCTTGCGATTTCCTCTTCATCTGGGCGGCTCCGACAGAAGTCGTTTATTGCAAAACCCACTCTTCCTTGGTGTTTTCCACTAAGAAATTAGGGGTGCTTATTCCAAGAAGAATAAAAAAAATTAAAATTTTCAAAATAATTATTTGTCCCGTATTCGGCTGCCATATAGTTGGTTACCGTATCTATCTTTCCAAATGAAGAAATCAAACGAAAAAAATTCATATCCGTATATTTTCAAGTTTTTCCTTCAACTTTTTCTTGGTAGCTGGAAACAAAAAGATTAGCCATTCATTAGAAAACTATTGTCTTGCCGGTGTTAATGTTTATTCTAGAGCGCCTTAGTTTCCATAGGTGCGCTTTATAAATCATTGGGCTGTAAGAATAAAAGCTTTAAGAGGTAGCAATTGCTTTGTTTTATTCTTTCCACCCATTGTCACCGCGCATTATTTTTTCTTTTTTCAATTCACGGAACATTTATTTTCGATTTTGAAAAAAGCCCAAAGCCCAAAGCCCATCTCCCAATTTAATAATATTATTACGTTATTTGTCGTATTTGTATTTTTTTTTTCAAAATTATATTCCTTTATCCCTGACCCTGATCAAGACGCATACCGCACATTGGAGGCATAGCCATACGCTCAACAAAGATGTGAGCGCCACATTTTTTTTATTGTATGTGGGGTTTTCGTGACTTTTAGTTATTTTTCGGCATACTTTCGGATTATTTCATGACTTTTCATGAATTTTCAACGCTCTCTGGGATGGAGTTGCTCTTTGTCCACGGCCTTGATCTGGGTTTTTCAGGATCTTGCTATTTTTCTACTGGCTTAACGAAATTTTGTGGGTCTTCTCTAGAGCTTTTCGGCTTATTTAAATAAAAAAAAATTAATAAATAAAAATAAAAAATTACAAAAAAAAATCATAAAAAACGGGCTCAAACTTAAAAAATTTTTCAATATAATTGGCGGCTGGGGTCGTTGGATCGAATCCCAGTTGAAGAAGTCTGATGAGGAGATGTGGTGATCTCCGAAATAGCAGCTATAACTTCCACCAAAATCGTCGTCTTTTTTCACACAAAAAAATAAAATAATAAACAAAAAAAAATAATAAAACTGTTGAATATTACTATAATAAGGCCATAAATAACAAAAAAAAAATCGGTATATCAAAAAAATACAAAACATTTTTCTTTATATATTTTTCTTTTTTATCTATTTGCTTGGACTTATCTGCTGTTTTTAACTATGGTTTTGTTTGAAGGTTTGCGAGTGGTAGTATGAGATTTTGTGGAAAGAAAATGGGGTACTTACTCTTGATTTGATTTCTTTCTTTGTGCTACCTGATATTTTCGATTCCTTGTCGCTTGTTTGTGTTTTTATATTTCGCTTCGCTTGTATTTTCATTTATAAAAGAGCGAACCCTTTGCAATTTTCACTTCTACCCTTACCTTACCCTACCCACTCAGTCAGGTGTACCCTTTACCGCTCAATCACTTTGTTGCGGCGCTCGCTAATATCGCTCATTACCGTCATGGCGTTGTCACTGCATCAGTTGCTCCAAGCAACTTGCTCAGCGTAAGGCTATTTATTTTATGTTCGTGCTCATGCTCTTCCTGCCTCACACGCTTCGCAATCATTTACCTAGCCATGTGCTTTAAGTGCGTACAGGCTTTCCTTTCTTCAAGAGTGAGCGCTTGAGGGTCCATTTCTTTGGATTTGTGCAAATAATTCCTAAAAGCTGCAGGAACAGTTGTTATAAGAGCGAATTGCAAAAACAAAAACATCAAAACAGCTAAAGGTGTACCTTTACATACAGATTTACCAAACTGTACTTACCTTATACATACAGATTTATACAGATACTTACCTTATACATACAGATTTACCAAAACGGCAGCACTCGAGGCGCGTCGTTGCAACATTTTTGTTTGATTGCAAGATTGATGAGGCACGCTTACGTGATGCTATCGCAAGTTGAAACTTTTTCCATTAAAATTGCTGCCACCAACAAGCGACGCCTTCTCTCACACGCACACTCTTTCTACCTTTTCTCATCAGCGGTAGCGAAGCTCTGTTCTTCACCTTCGATGTTCAGCCGCTGTGACTTCAATCTCGTATCGATATGACCTCCACACCTTTGCCCCAAACAACCTGCTGCCACATAATATGGAAAATCCCTAGCCGCCGCCACTCCATCGCACGACAAACTGTGCGCCGCTGAACTTAGTAATGAACCTTGCAGAGCAGCGCGCTTTCTTAGAAGCCTGTCTATGTATGTACAAGAAATAAGAAAAATCTGCTCACTTCATCTGCGCTGACTGCCTGGCGGCTGCTCATTCATTGACCCGGTGCGCGGCTGGTCATATTTCAAAAAATGTTGGCGCTACAATTGTAAGCCGAACTCGGCATTTGTATGTTTGGTTGTAAGCAGGTATGTAAGTCCTGCTAGCGAGGAGAAAAAACCTAAGTTGTTAACAACAATAGCAAGAATAACAGATGGGCATTACTACAATTGCGGCACGTCTGAATGGCAAATGGGCGCACGAAACACAAAACAGTCAGCGGCACACGAGGCGCTGATGGAAGGCAGATAGTGGAGGAATGTGGTGAGGCAGAGAGACCAACTAACTTATTATAGCCGTTTGGAAGATTGAATGAATGAGCAAGTTGTTGTTACTTTCGTACTGGCTGTTGCTTCATATTACACTTGTTTTTGTTGTTGTTGTTGTTTCTACGTATTGCTGCACCTGCTGTCGGTTTGGTAATGGCGGCAGGTAAACGGAAGTGAGAAATGTCCACAACGAATGTTGAATGAAGATTTATGGTAGCAGTAAGCTAAAAAAAAAGGACGAAGAGAAGGGCAGCAAAAAAAAGAAATATAAAAACAAATAGAAACTACAATATGGACGCGAAATGTTTTGTGTGTTTCGTATCGAAATACGAGTATAATAAAAAAATTGCATACATACATACATATGAACGTAGTA
>NW_023458555.1:45367823-45385759 GCF_013731165.1 Rhagoletis pomonella
CTAATGACCAAATCTTGACGTGTAACATACACTCTTTGGTGTTTAGTTGCCTTACGCCCTTTTTTTCAAAAAAAAGCAAAAAAAACGACACGAAGACGAATGAACCGAAGCAAATCGCCGTAGTACAGCAACAAGTAAATGTGAAGTTTGTAAATGCGAAAGCTTGGAAAACCGCGCGTGTGCGTGTGTGTGTGTGAGTTAATGAGGGTGTGCATGTGTACGGAGAGTGTGGATGAAGTTGGAAAATTTTAATTAACTAATTTTTCTCTCTAAATGCTAAATGCCAAAGCAAGCACCAATTCTAAACTGAAAATACGATAATAATGTGCGTACAAACTTTGTTAAGCCTATAAATATGCCGCGAGCAGTTAATTGAGATTTGTTAAGTGGGATTAAATGCAATGCTTGCAATTTACTTTTCTTCGGTCTCAATGCCTTTTATTAATAATCTTACTGGGCATTCATTATTTCACAAGATGTATAGTAAATTAAATGAAAACGTACATACATCCTATTGGTATTTCTCGACGATGGACGAAGCAGGACTTCAAGATAGCGAAATAAATGCCCAATGGTGAACATCGGTTTTAGCGGCAGCTCATTGGCGAAGCTAACAATTTGGCGTGTAAATGAGCACTAGAATGGCACTGATCACGGAACTATTGTCGTCGAGCGAAAATGGCCCGTACTTTACAGATTGGCAATTTCTCGAACGAGGTCACAAGAAGGGAGCCCGTCAACCATATTTTCAAGCTGTTTTATAAAGAGCGCGTTGATTTTGGAAGGGGAACTCTTCCGCTAAATAAGCAGCCGCTCCAACCATAATACCCAAGTTTATTGGGAGCAGCTATTCGGACTTCAGGTTAGGTTTCGGTGGTTGTGTCAGATTAAGAACTCACTTTTTCATTGAGGAGATTTTCCTATGTGATATCATATAACTCTTGTTCCACCTCGTCTTCGTTAGGCACGTAAGGAGGGACATCTGGCTTTACCTTCAAGCTGAGTATGCAGGCTGTGGTTCGACTCATGTTGCTCGCGCAATGCCCCTCCAATCAAATGAACTGTCTCCCTGTAAAGAGACGCCGACCGCTCTTCAGCACAAGTGATAAGCACTCCTGCACTCTCGCACCTTGGAAAAAGTTCCTATCAGGTGCCGCAAAGAAAGCCTGGCGTTTGCTAGTCAAATATAAAAACCTCTCAATTTTACATCAACGTAAATTTATGAATACATACATCAATTATAAAATTTTGCATTAAAGTAAAGCCTCAACCTTTTCTGTGCCTTAAAATATTCGACTATAGCTACTAAAATAAATATAAAAAATTTCCAAAACGCATTCATAACTTTATATTGCCCAAGAGGATTGTTTATTTTCAATCAATTATTATTTCGTTAATGAAAGGCTTTTTTTCGAAAGTCTGCATGTTAATTTGTGATTGCGCCCAAAGGTATACATGTATGTATGTAGATATATATGTGCAATTTTTCAAAACTTCCATTATAACATGACCAGAACAATACACGCTTGTGTTGACCTTCAAACTTGCACACATTCACTAACCAACCACAAATAACAAACCTTTATTTACATTTCATCAGAATAAAATAACTGACACTTACAAACAAACAATCACCCACTCACACATTAATGTATATGCACTACAAATGCCTGTAAAAAGGCTAGAAATTTAATAAAAATATTATTAAATGCAACTAAACAAATACCCAATAAACATTTTTGTTTAATTTCAATTTGAGTCGCATTTGAGAATCAGACCTTTTCTCAAATCGCAAACCTTAGTTCTCAAATTCATCTCAAATGACCGTTGATAGTATTCTCAAATTTTAAAGGCACATTTTTAATGTGGAATTTTCCTTTATTTTCAAATTGAGAAATATTGAGTTCTCAAATTTTTCTCAAACATGAGTGGAGCAGAACGGAATAAAATTCAGTTAGTCTCATTGAAATATTTGTATAGTGTTGAAAATGATGCATGTAAAATATATACACAGTTTTTATACAAAAGAATTTTTATTTATGCAGTTTCACAGTTATTTAATAGCTTTTTTCAGCTAGTTTGACAAAGAAATAAAAAGCGATAAAATTTACCTTTAATATCCTATCTTTTATAAAAAGATTTTTAAGTATAATTAAAGTGTATTGGCCTTGTTCATAAAAAATAAAGTAGGTTTAATGAGCTTTATAAATTGACGTTTTCATACATTTTTCAATTTATAAACCTTTTATAAATCTACTTTATTTTTTATGAATAAAGCCGTATATCGTTACCTAACCAACACTTTTTTGAAAACTGCATTTTTCACAGAAAGTGTTAGTAGCCATGTTTGCAGTTTTTGATTTACTTTCAATAATGTTTTTTTGCTTTTCCTATAAAATAGAAAATTTGCTGGTTAGGGCCTTTATAAATAAATATTGAAAATATACAAATTCTTAAGAAATGCATTTAGTGGAAAAACATTTCAACATTTTTCTAAGATTTGGGGATTTATTGCATTCTTTCCCCACAAAAATATTAGAAATTTGTTTTATTTGGATTTATGCCAATATGGATTTTCAATACAGGATAGACCTTTTATCATACGTACACATAAATAATTTTTTTTTAACATAAAAATATTTCACTTTAAGTAGACGAATTGTTGGTCACTATCGATGCATCACATAACGGTTGTTTGTAACAGACTAAACGAATCGAGATAGATATAGACAAATGTATACATAAATGCTCAGAATGAATAGGGAAGTCGATTAAGTCATGTCTGTCTGTCCGTCCGTCCGTCCGTGTACACGATAACTCGAGCACAAATTGAGATATATCAACGAAATTTGGTATGTAGATTGCCCTTTACCCAAGGTAGGTTGGTGTTGAAAATGGGTGAAATCGGACCGTAACCCCGCCCACCTCCCATATAACGGTAGTTTTCAATAATACGAAAACTGCGATATTTTAGTAACTATTAAAGCTTATTCACTGCAAATTGATATGTGCAATGATTTTTAGACGTAAGAAAAAGCATATTAAAAATTTTTGGGAAATGGGCGTAGCCACGCCCACTTCTGATTACATGTGTATATCTTGGTAACCCCTACACCAATTTCTCTCCCCAGTTGTTAGCCTTGGTACAACGGAGCAAACGGCTGAAACTTATAAAATCGGACAATAACTACGCCTACATCTCATATAACGGTAATTTAGAGAAATACGAAATCTTCGATAAATAAGTAAATATTAAAGCTAATTTATTTGAAATTGATGCTTGTAATAACTTTTTAACAAAAAACATGTTTATGAAAAAATTTTGGAGAATGGGCGTGGCACCGCTCACTTATGACCAGGTATGTATATCTCGGCAACCATTCGATCAATTTGTACCAAACTTGGTACGATTATTTCGTTTGCCACATAAAATTAAAACTTTAAAAATTATTGAAATCGGTAATATAACGGTAAATTTCAAAAATTCTCGAAGCTTCGATATTTCGAAATTAAATGACACTAATTTACTCAAAATAGATACTAACAACAATCCCTTGAAAAAAGTAACATTATTTTAGAATTTTGGAAAGTGGGCGTGATACCGCCAACAGCTAACTATATAAGTTTATATCATTGAGTATAACTGAACATACAATCGAAATTGTTAGAAATAGGGGTAAAACCACTCTTCTTACTAAGTAACGGTAATTGTCAGAAAGGTGAAAAACTATATTTAATACTTGCGCTGGGTATTTAATGTTCAGCTCGACACGAACTTAGACTTTTTACTTGTTCGTTTTTAAATTCCTATGGCCGTTCTGTAGTCACAAAAAGATCAAAAATGACAAAATGAGATTATCAAAAAATGTTCAATTAAATCAATAAATTAATTGCATTTCAATTCACTCGAACGAGGAGCAAATTTCCGACAGACAAATTGCGAATAACAGCGACCGCCTAGTCTCAGAGCCATTTTGTGACTGATGTAGCAGACTACCGATAAGCTCCGACATCTGTGCCATGTTGACACATACAGAAGGGAACGGAATGAAATAAATTGTTTCTCAAATGTCTCTCAAATCGTTTTTAAAATGATGAAGAATGTTTGAGAAAAATTTTAGAAAATGTTTAGTTTTAAATGATACACAATGCTGCAAATTAAATTGAGAAATAAAATTTTTCAAAACGTTGGAAAATTTTTGTTGCAGTGTTTTTTGGGTAATAACTGCACTTGGGTTGCCAGACGTACTGCTTTTGGGAGTAAACGTACTCCTTTTTATTGCAATGTACTCCCTTGTACTCCAAAAAAAAAAAAAAAAATATCTGGAAATGTACTCCTTTCCCAGTTTTGTACTTCTTTTGTACTCCTTTCTACGTTTCAGAATCTGGCAACCCTAAACTGCACACATGCTAAATAATTGCATATAATTGTGTTGATTTATTGCAACGATTTATGATGAATATGTTGGAAATGAATTGTTTTTCAAATTTAACAATTTATTGCAACAAATTGATTACGTGTTTACAAATAAGCGTGCACAAACATGCACAGCCATTTAATTACAAATGTATGTATGTATTGGATAGCTTTTTTTATGTTTCGTTTTTCTTTTTTTTTGCTTTTGATTTTGCTCATACATCGTCCGTGTATGGTGATATGCTGTTAAAGCTCAATGGACAGTGACTGTGCAATATTTGTTTACAATTCTCCAGGCGTAGATAGGGAAAGTGGCGCTTGTCGTGCTCCTTCAACCTGAAAAGTATAGAAACTTTAATGGTGAGTAAATATAAATTAAACGACTTTAAACTTTTAATTTTTAATTTGTGTACAGAGAATCACATGACTTTTTGCTAGTTTTTTTATACTTTTACATTAACATTACTCCTTAGCCACGCTGACAAAAAAGTCTAAAATTCCGGTAAATAACCAATAAATATTAATTCAAGGCCGTATTTAAGAAAAGTCGCCTAGATTTAATAAGCTTTACGCGATTACAATAAATGAGGTGTCAGTTTATTTAAAAATAGATTTAGTTTTAGATAAGAATAGATTGAAATTTTAAAAAATTAAGAGAAATATGGGTATTTTTTTAATTTACCCGATAAAAAATCCCAACAAACCTAGTCCGACAATAGATTATTATACTTCATTTTATATATATCCTATATATTCTCTTCTCAGATCATATTCGATCTTTGAAATCGAATCAAAAATAGTCATTCAAAAACTCATAAATCTACAAAATCGTATTTTCTGACCTAACTCGACAGGTCGCGACCTCTAAATGACCTTTAAAAACTCTATAAAAATAGTCAATAATATTTCTCATAAAAACGAATAAAATTAGGGGGTAGGGTAATGAGTATCTCGAGTATTTTATTAAAATCCTGGATCGCTCTAAAAGGGGGTGGTTCTCTCCTATATGAACAGCTACGATTTCGGGGTGAAGATTTCTTGCCCCTGAAGATGCTAAGAATTACCGGGTGCCTATGAATTTTTTTGGCATCGTGTGAAAGCTTTTCCTTTCCACATGCCTGTGTTGCGTAAGAGCGGATTGAGATTGAAACTTTTTCTATGGCATGTAGGCGGAAATATGTTGGTAGTTTTTCGTGGTTTGAGATAGAAAATTGTTTGGCTGATTAGGACGAACTACAAGTTTTGGATTTTATTGTTTCAAAGTCTAAAAGTTTGTTGGCTTACTGTGTAGTATCTGGGAAAGATCTTTGGAAATTATACCTTAAATTTCAAGGCTAACTATCCTAAGGAATCTCCGCTAAGTGAAAACTCCTCATAGTTATTTCCATCATAACGCAAGTAATTTCAGATTCCTTTCCAATTCCTCGTCGCATATATGCATCCGTCGGTAAATTTTCATAGCTATCATTCACAAGTTCTCAAAATGCGTATGTTAATGCTATACATTTTGCTCTGATTACTGATCGACTGGGGGTCCTTATAGTAAATGAAACCGGTTTTCACGTTGGAAGTTAAAATAAAACTTTCAATACAAGAATGAAATATTATAATAGTAAATTAGGATTAAGTCAAGTCTCTCGTTTCATGTTAACTAAATCGGCACTTCAATTAAGCTATTAACAGCGAACTTAGTTTCCATTAAACTATCTCATTGGCTTTATTTGTCTTAATTTGACTGCAATTGAGACGTAATTTAATTCATTAACGTTAAGAGATTGCTTTATATGAAGCAAGCAAAGTGTTTAATCAAGAATGTCAACTTAAATTAAGGCAGACTCGCTAATGAAGCTTAAACCCGTTTTGCATTTCATTGCAAATGAAGGTCAATTAATGCTTAAGCATTAAGACGCATAGTAGTAGGCACAAGAGAAGCTCCAGGACGAGTACAGTATAGTTCACAAATACATACATATATGTAAACAAACAATGCGAAGTGAGTGCATAAGGCACTTCTCTACTGCAACAACTCCCACTTCGGCATAAGTAGTCAAAATATGATACGCGAACACATGCACATACCATACATACATTTGTGTGACGGTATATACAAATCAACCAAAAATTCTTGAAAACACAAAGTGCATACATACATACATACATACATACATACATATATATATGACGAGTTTATATTTTGTCCTGCAATCAACTTTTTGCGAGCAGCGCTATTGGCATCGTAAAATGCGCACAGATACTTACATAAAGTGAACTTTTGTGCAACGCTTTATTTTCAATTTAAACCAATTTATTTTAATTTAATGACAGCGCAACGGTACAAGGACGAAAAAGCACAAAGTATTACATAACACTAAAGCGTCGCGTGTGGACAATCTTACTTCGCTGCAGCGACAGCGGTGGGCAAAAGGGATTGGGAGTGAGGCGGATGGGGTTTGGTAAAAGCTCTTAAATTCGACAGCCACTCAACTTAGTACAACAACGCCATTTAACACGCGATGCCACTACAATACAATGTGTGAGTAGCAGTGCGCCCTCTGCTTCGTTGGCTGACCGTAATGCAATGCAAACCAGTCGCAGCATCTGTCATTCGCTTAGCCAGTCTGACATCGGAGAGCCCAAGCATTTCTAGGGTATTCGCGAATTTTTACAGGATTTTTATGCATTAAAGTATTTCAAGGTTTCATGTTGCTGTTTTTTTTTTTTTTGTTATTCATCGTGTATTTGTTGCTGCGGCGACTCTACAGTACAGTTACACCAAAGGCCTCGTTTACCGCATCATTGCACTACTTCACTTTTTGTAAGTGTAATTGCGTATTTAACAAAATCATTTTACAATGGCTAATAAGGAAAGTTTTATTCGAAGTACAGCAGATTTCTTGATTGAATTCAATTCAGTGAGTTTGTATTTATGTTGAAAAAATTGGCTAAAATTTAATGCGGTAAGACTTTTTGTGTTGGAACACTTCAACTCCATCTTTGGATCTAGGGGTAACAACACTACGAGAATGTCGCGGTCGCGGGTTAGAGTTCTAGCAAGCTAGCTAGAAAGCTAAAAGGGAAATTCAATCAAATCCCTTTTAACTAAAATACTTATAATCTATTAAAATAGTAGCGAAAACAATACACTGCTCTCTTTTTTCGTGTTTCGGTAAGGCGTACTTTTCATAAAAGGAGACAAAAATCCATGCATCTCCTCCTCTGGGACACCTCACTTCAAGGCAATGGCACAACGCATAGATTTAAATACACCAGGTAGCACCCACATGTGTGTAAATCCATCCGCAGGGGATATGGATCAGGAAGCAGCTCGCTGCCAACGGACCTCCAAGGAAGAAATTGGTCCTCTTTCACAAACCCAGAAGAGGAGGAGAAGGAGGAAGAATCGGGGGCGCAACACAAGCAAAGGAAACCCTCCTGTGTGGCTGGCCAAACTGCTGGCCAAATTTGCTCGGGGCAAAAGAAGGAAAACTGCAGCGACACCCACCCCATAGCTGCCTCAATGCCTCTTCGAGTCATAGCGTGGCGGGTACTGGTCAGAGAATGGCATGCGTTGAACCTCAATTATTGCATACTCGATCAATACTCCTGCTTTGTATGACTGAGCAGCGCATTGACTTAATAGTATCGATACTTAAAAATAGGGACCGTAAATAACAGCTACTTTTTTTCATCAGCTAAACTTGGCCAGAAAATTTAATTAAAAAAATAAATAAAACTAAAACTGTTCCGAGTAGCTCTTCAATAGTTCTAGAGATTCTGAGAAGGAAAAAGAAAGTTCTGCAAAATTACGCCCACGAAAACATTTTTTTTACAAATGAGTCGAAAAAGTAAAATGTTTGAAAAAAATATAAATTAAAACTGTTCTGATTAGCTTTTCAAAAGTTCTGGAGTTCCTGAGAACGAAAAAGAAAGTTTTGCAAAATTACGCCGAAAAAATCACTTTTTTTCAAAAGAGTCAAAAAATTAAACTTAAAAAAAAAATGAAACTGTCCTGAGTAGCTTTTCAAGTTCTAGAGTTCCTGAGACGGGGAAATGTTCTGCAAAATTACGCTGACAAAAACATCTATTTTAAAGAGTCGAACAAGTTAAATTTGGAAAAAAATAAATATTAAAAGTGTTCTGAGAAGCGAAGAAAGCGTAATCGTTAACCCAGGTATGGTTGTTTGAAAACAAGAATACAAATTCTGAAAATTAATCTAATAAAATCTGAAGTATAATTATTTCAATAAACATTTTTTGGCATAATTTTGCTACTAAAAGTTTTAGTTTCTTTTTTTCAAAAATTTTACTTTTCCGACTTTTTTCAAAAAAAAAATGCTTTCAACGTAGCTTTTCAGATTTTCCTTTTCAGGGTCTCTAGAAGTTTAGTACTTTTTTTTCTTTTTGGACTTTTTTTCGTTTTGCGTCATACCATACGTCAACATCCCAGACATGTGAGGCGCTCTCATCACATCCTCTGTCAATATGCCTATCAGATGGTAAAATCTGGTAGCCGGAATTAGCATAGCCATCAATAGAAAAGTGAATTCACCTTGGAGGTTTTTGTAGAAACTAATTATGGTTTTGAGAATGCCACCTTCGATAGCATGCGCATTTCTGCTCCACGGCGTGGAGTAGATTCTGTACTGGTAAATTTGATTCGTTCAATGCTGGCTCAGCAGGTCTTCAGGAGTCAGGCAGGAGGAGGTCAATATCACAGTTGCTAAGTTAACAAGGGCTCCCCGGTAATTGATTGTCTTCTTGTCACCCTTAATGACTCTGATATCTAAGCCCAAGCCTATCTAGACGATATGGTCTAGCTGTTTGCAGGAAAGCACAGACAATACGGAATATGATAGACACTTAGTGTAATGGAAATGGGGTAACCGCCCACCCAACCACTAGAAGGAGAAGGTTGGAAGGTCTCATTCTCCTCGCTCTTAAATGAGTCACAGCTCCCTTACCTAGGAGTAATTCTGGATACAAACCTGTCGTAGAAATCTCGCGTGGAACGCAAGACCTCCAAAGTGGGGTCTGTCACCAAAGGGAATCCTCTAAACTTTTACCTCTATGATCAGACCCATAATCAGCTCTGCATCTGTGGCATGGGGGCAGACTATCAATCAGTATCGTGGGAAATCTGCTCGCTAAACTTGAAAGAGCGATTGCTGTGTGCTACATGAGAGCTTTCCCTACAAAACTTGGTGCTGCTCTTGATGCACTGCTTCAGTTAGCGTCATTTTGTGTCGTCATACGTGGGGATGCCTTAAAGTCCACCTGCAGACTAAAAATAAACCGATGTTGGTATAACACTGAGTGAGGAGAGGTAGGTCGCTCAGTAGTGCCAGCTTTCCTATTTCCGGTAAATTCTTGAGCCGACAGGTCAAGTGAAATCAGCCCAGCTATAACCAGTGTAACATTTTGCGACGCTGTATACGCATACATTACTCTAAGACCACAACAAAGATATCGACGAGCCTCGACAATAACTTCACAACTCTAAACTAAAACACTGAACAGTAGCGCATGTCTCTAATCCTTGTAAGCAATTCACTAACCTGGCTTGCCGAGGAGACGAGAAATAAGCTCAGGATTAGAAGAATCAGTAAATAAAAAGTTCCCGGTCAGGGGTACACCCAAGAGGGGCGGAGTAATACACCGCTACTGTGGAACATAGCAATTTCCAACCTTCTTCGAGAACTTGAAGATATTGGCGGTCAGATAATTGCATACGCCGACGACTGACCGATTTGATTCTAAGATCTCTCAAAAAACTATCCCTGTCCTGTAACAATTGACGACTGGGAGTGAATCCTGAAAAAACGGGCCTTGTGCTCTTCACTAAGAAGCACATTATATCCGATCTCGGTAATATTTATAACTCTAGAGAGCAATACCCTGGCAGAAAAGGAAGAGACCAAATTTCGTTTACGACCCTCCTACCCTCAAGGGAAGAGTGAAAGCAAAAAGTTGTAAGGAGTGGAAAGTCCATCTCTGTATACACAGATCCTATTACCTGGGAATCTCTCTTAGCTTTCGTCTCCCGGACCACTGCAGCGTTTTTCATGCGGAACTGATGGCAATCGACAGAGCCACTGGACACTGGTAAAGTGTGATATAGTACCCCAAGTTGATACCTATATCTTCACTAACAGCCAGACGGCAATAAAATCCCCCACAAAGCAGTCGAGAATCTTCATGGTAGCCATGAAATTCGATTACTATGTATGTATTTAGAAGATAATAATCAAATTTTCCAATAGAGAAAATCATTCGAAATAAATTTTCTTCTTGTGCTTCTTCTATAGTTTTTATAAATATAATTTTAAATAAGTACATTCGCATATACTGATATTTTTAAATTCTTGCACTTACGTAAAAATAAGTTTCAGCATTTTGAAAAGCATGCCACCGCTAATATTTGAGTCCACATCTAAAGCGGCCGTACAATAAGACTTCAGGATGCAAGCTCGGCCATCCAAGCCATGTCTAAAAACGAAAATATGCAAAAATAAATTAGAGAAGTCGGATCTTGTCAATAGTTCATATAGAATAAGTCTGAACTAACCCGTCCAGGACATCTGCAAGTGAATGTAATACATCACGCTTGAAGAAGGGACGCCGCGACTCCTCAGGACCAGGAAAGGGGAAATTGGCGCGAAATCCATAACCATAACCCCAGAGGGTATTCACCTTCAAAATATTATTTTTGCCAGTTGTACGCCACTTGTGTGAAAATAGAAATGAAAATTCGTAAAAAAATACTTACATATATGTAGGTATGCCAGTATAAAAGCAAAAGATGAACAATCGAGCAAAAAATTATTGTGCAGCTGATTGAACACAAACACATTCGTACAATACCGATATTCGTTAACTGCTTACCGAGACACGCGAGCCTTTGGCAAATTGCAAATACCGTTTGCCACGCCGCAAGATGCGCTCACCATCCGTCACCTGCTGTAATAATCCCTTCTGTTTGGCCACCGCTGCGATTGACCTTTGATGGCGTGGCAGTGTTGCGTATTTGCCAGAAGCTGATTTTCTCGAATTAATGGCCATTGTGTCAAAATCGCTACTGTTGTCAAATGCAACTGCGCTGTTGTTGTTATTGTTGTTTGTGTGATGCAGGTGATAATTAGTGATTGCATTGTTTTTCATGCTGAGTTCATCGTTTTCATCGCTTTTGTGGTTGTTCGCAATTACATTCCTGCTATTGGAATTATCATTGCTGTGAGATTTGATGTTATTTAGGGCTTCATTATTATAGCTTTGGCGGTCAGTGGTGTCAACCAGTATTGTCACTTCGGTGTAGTTGCTGCTTTTAGCGGTCGCAACCGTCATAAGAACCAATCCAAGTACTGGCAGCTGCATGATTGATCTCAGACAATAGATTTTGCTGTAACTGCAAAATAATTTTCCGTACTTGTAATTGTAATGGTAATGGTAATGTTATATGCTGGTAATGGTATTTGTAATCCTAATAGTAAAATTAATGGTAATGGCATTGGCAATAGTAGTAGTTATGATAATGGTTAAGGGCATGGTGATGATTATGGTAAAAGTAATGGTAATAATAATGGTAATGATTGTAAAGTTAGGGTGACCAGATTAGTCTAGGAAAAATGAGGACTAGGGATGTGCCGGGTATCCGGTAGATATCCGGAATCCGGCTTATCCGGCCTTTTTTCTGTTATCCGACTATTAAAAAAAACAGTTAACTTCGGGATTTCGATTATAGAAGATTCTATTTAAAAATCTAGTTAAGTTTTTTTTTTAATTTTTGTAATCAAATTTAATAGTGTCTAATAGAGTAATTAAGAGTTAAAATTTTTTATATTTTTCATTATGAAAAGGAGCATTTCCGCATTACCGATCAAGAACCCATTTCTATTTTCAACATAAATGCTACCCGGTGCACGAAACACTCTTTTTGAGTTCACTGAGGAAGGTGGTTCGCAGAGATTTACCATTGCCTGACGACCTCTACACCCGTCAGCATATCGACAGTCTCTAAGCGGCATTCACAGGCAGTCAGTCTCAAGTAACGTAGACTCCAGACCTGTGAATATCCGGAATCCGGTTATCCGGCACAATCTCTATCCGACACTCACAAAAGACCCCCTAAAGATCGAAATTTGAGATCTTTCAAGCGTTTATTTGACATTCTGATTTGGAGCGTAGTAATATCTGAAAATAGAGATATGCCCATCAGAATGGAAAAGTATGCGAAGGAAGTGGCGTACGTATCGTAGTGATACGCCACAATGAAAGTGTTGCGTCTGCAAACAAAAGTCAGCTGTTCCTTATGGCCACGGACTTCGGTTTTACTTAAGTAAATTTTGCAGATACAATAGCAATAAAATCACACTTTTTATACCTTTCATGAGCATGAAATGGTATTATAACTTTGGTCCGATGTTCGTAAGTACCGGAATAAGATGAGATAGACCCATTAAAATGTATACTTAAATGATCAAAATGTCGATCTGAGTCGATTTAGCCATGTTCATCTGTCCGTCTGTTTGTATGCAATCTAGTCTCTCAGTTTTCGAGATATCCGGATGAAATTTGGTAGATTGTTGTATTTTTATAATGTAATAATCATTTGTCGGAACCGGAAGAATCGGACGACTATAACATATAGCTCCCATACAACTGATTGTTCAGATATAAGATATTTCGTTATAACTCCTCCATTTAAGTGGCTAGGAACATGAAATTTTGCAATGTTGACACTCATTTTCAAAAAAATACGGTGCTATGACTTCTTGCCAACTCTCATCCCTTTTTACTTAAAAATAAGGCATTCCGTTTAGCTGTCTGTTTGTAATGGGTCCAAGGTTATGGTTCGCCCTTGGTAGGCACTCACTCTCTTTCAATTTACTAAAAATGCCACGCCCTCTTGTACAATCTCGTTTACCATAGATTTTCTCACCAAATTCCAACCTCATGTGACCTGCGGTTCCGAAGTTATTTCTGATTAAAAATTTCACGCTTATGGGATATGCCTTGTATGTATGCCCCTTGTACAAACTCATTTATATATACCTTACTATAAGCGCTCACCATGGATATGTCTTCACACCAAATTTTAAATTTATGTGAAGTATCAAACCGAAGTTCTGGCTGATTAAAAATTTCACACCTATAGAATGAGTCACGCCCCTTTTATAAAAGTA
Source organism: Rhagoletis pomonella (assembly GCF_013731165.1). NCBI lineage: Eukaryota > Metazoa > Arthropoda > Insecta > Diptera > Tephritidae > Rhagoletis > Rhagoletis pomonella. The sequence goes on from NW_023458555.1 coordinate 45,381,420, forward strand.
CTTTTCCACATTTTTGTTTATAGTATATATATTCAGCGTCTTATTGTACTTATGTTGTTGATATTTTTACCAAAAGGAAATTTTTTTGGAAATTGTGTTAAAAATTATCAAAAATTATCGAATAAAACAGCTCCGTAAGCATTTTCTATGAAAATTCAAAACAAATTTTTGCTTTTCCCTTATGATTTCAAATTTGTCAAATAGCCCACTGGGAAAATAGGTAAGCACCTTGCGAGGTAAGCCATGTTTTCTTTCAGTTTTTAGTACCAAAATTGTCATCATGGCCAATGTCATCTACTAGTAAAGGGCAAAATGAACACCTCCGAAGACACATTACGTTGTCAGTTGCAAAATAACGTGCAGCCGAAGTTATTTCCAAGCACCGAACTACTCCGAGCGACTGCTCTGCATTACTAGTAACTTACTTTGTAAAGCGGCTCAGAAGTATGTCTGATACCAAATGTACATTCTAAATTCCTACTTACATAAGGCGGCCATGCCTTTGTAAAAGTAAAGCTGGGATCACACGATTTGTACATTTGGCTAAAAATTTGTCAAATTCATAGACAAATCATGTGAACGCTAAATTACATTTGTCATTTATCAGAAAAGCCAAATATTTGCCTTCTTGTGGCAAATGAAAAACAACCCTGGTGGCCAAATCGTATGAACGCAATGCTGCTACATAGGCTAAATAAAAATTACGCAAATGACCAAATATCTGATTTGCCACTTGATGACAAATGCCAGTGACAAATATACAAATATTGTTGAGCGGTATTGCCATTTCGTGCTTGTGAACCTTTGTATTTTCCAATTTTGGTAAAATTTTAATATTTAATATAATATTCGTAACCGAAAACTACCGAAAAATGTCACGTTATTTGAAAACAATAATTTTAAAATATTTGCTCAAACTGAACATTTGAAAACATGTACATATACATACGTATTCGACAGTAGCTGAGTGTGCAGAGAAGCGTGCGACTATTTGTAACCTTCATGAGGTCCCAGGTTCTTATGCCGACAGACGAACATATTAAAAGTATAATTAATTTCTGAGTATAATTAACTATGATAAAGCATATTTGAAGTTCAGAATGAAAAATTTCAGAAAACCAACCGGAAAAGTATTCGTTTCACAACCCTTCGTGGCACTTTACTATTCACCTTTCTTTCAGTTTTCGGATCTCTCCGCAGTTTTTGCTGGCTATACACATATACATGCATGCATATCGTCGTATAAAGTACAAAACCGCGTATCGTCATTCTGCAAAATCGCGTAACTGACATTTGCTGCCAAAAATTGGATTTGCTGTTGGCTCAATCCTTATCTATTCGTCCTGAAATATACTATCCAGAAATGCGATTGCTTTATAAAAAAGAGAACCATTTTGAAATATGAGTGTTTTTACTATATAGATAATAATTTATACAACCTCACATAGGCGGCTTTGCATTTTGTTGATACGCGGTTTTGTACTTCAAACGACGATATACAGATTATTAATGACGATCTAATTTACATTGTGTGACAAAAAAAAATGTATATAGTTTTTTCGAGGTTCACACTTGTTGTAGGTCTATTCAAGCAGTAAAATCTGCATACTCAGAATTTTAAATACACCCTCAAAATATGGGCTTAAGGTCAAAAACCGCGTTTTTCAAAGGGTGACGCACAGGTATACTTGCTCGTAACTTTATTTCTGTTTACCCGGTGAAAAATACATATTTATGTGTGTGATTCAAGATAAGACATTTCGCTGCTTAAACAAATAAATTGATAATTTATCTTAAGAAATGGCAAAGGAATCAGTGATCGGACTTAAAAAAAAGTGTGGTAGAATCTAAAAAAAATGTGGTAGATTTCAAAAAATGTGGTAGATCTCAGATTTTGGATCAAACTTTGTACAAAAATTAAAAAAAATCTGCAAGGTTTCTCCTAAATTGCAAACATTTTAATTAGAATCTAAAAAAAATTAATTTTAGTATAATAAAGTGCAAGATAAAATTGCGTAGGTTTTGGCAATTTTTTTCCTTGATAGTTTCGAACATATTTTGAAAGATTTCTGCAACCTTGCAGAGTGCTGCCAGGTTTTCTTTTTATCACATCACGATGTAGCAAGCAAATGTGGCTCGTTCCAGAAATGCTGCTTGGGATTTGCCGATTTTGACAATTCTCAAGTAAAAGTAAACAACGCTTTAGAAATTTGAGATGCACTGAAATTTGCTAATGCTTTCACAAAATCGCCGGTTTTTATCATTTTCGCTATTAATTCTTTTTATAAATCATATATTTTGCAATTTAACACAATAAAACCATGTTTGATGTCGAAAAATTGAATATTGAGAAAATTTACTATTTTACAGTTTATTTTATCCTCCCATTCTGCCTGTTGTTAGTGTTTAGTATTGGACAATTTTTGCTCTTAAAATTAAGGAAATTATGTTGAGCAAAAATAAAACTACTCAAAAACGCGAATATGTGGTAGATTTCAGACCTTGTGTGGTAGGTGTGCTCAAAAAAGTGGCAGATCTACAACAATGTGGTAGAAGTCCGATCACTGAAAGGAATCTTACAGAGTATATCGATGGCTGAGTGGAAGATCGACCTATCTCGGCAACCAGTTCGAAAACGCCCTATCTCAGAAAATTTTTTAACAACGCGCTATCTCAGAAAACTTTTCAAGAACGCCCTACTTCAGAATTTTTGAACTGGCTTCCGAGATAGGTCGATCTTCCACTCAGCCATCGATATGCAAAATTAAAATTTTTAACATTTTTTCATTTTAAATTACGACTTGTCCGACTATTTTGTTAACTAGTATACATACATAGGGTGCCCATTCTCAAGACAAATTAACCATTTATAAATGGTTGTAAACAACGAAATGTTTTCTCTTAAATGCCATATGTAAGTATTTTTCATCGGGCAAACAGAAATAAAGTTACGAGAGCAAGTATATGCTTCAACCTATGAAAAACGCGTTTTTTACCTTCAGCCCAGATTTTGAGAGTGTATTCAAAATTCTGAGTACATGTGCGTATATATTATTTTTGTTTATTTCACTTCAAATCTCACGAAATCATAAATGCAAAAGTATGGTTGACACCGGATCAGCTGTTTAAGTATTTATGACCAAATGGTTAAATCGTGTGAATGAATTTGGACAATATTTGTCACTTTACTGTGTGCCAAATCATTTGGATCTTTGGCAGCCAAATCGTCTGATCGCTAAACAAATCATTTGTACATTGCTATCCAAATGCGCAAATGTGGACAAATCTAAATTTGGCATTTTGTGTACAAATGTACAAATCGTGTGATCCCTGCTTAAGGGACGTTCGGCAGGGAAATGGTAATGACTGCCAGGTGAAGAGTAAGTTGCTAATAAGGTATTATTACGTGCTCCTAATTCCCACTGGGAGGGTATTTCGCATTGATGGTGACGGTATGTATGTATGAGTATTTAAGTACATCCATACATGCGTATATTTGTACCTACATACATCTCGTGCTCGGTGCATATCCTCCTCTGTTTATGTTTCTTTATGTAAGTACTACATACATATGTATTTATGTACATCATTTTCTCCACGTTAATTAATCATTTTAGTGGCAGTGAAAAATTACTTCCGCAGGAATTGCAGCCATAGCATAGAACAGCAACCAAAACGAAATTAGAAATGTAAAACCAAACACTTATGTATGTTTTCAAACAAGAGCAAGGCTAACTACAACTGCAACAGCAACAGAAACAACAACAACTATGACATTGCACAAAACTAATGAGGAACATAATTCTGGTTAAGAGCAACAGTCTGCCGACCAGTACATAGAAGCCGGCTACAATCGCATCTAGTCTGAGCAAAAACAACAACAATTACTTATACTGTTGTTGAAAGACCAAAAGTAATAACAACAAACACAGAAGCCACACGGTGCATACCGCACGCAATGTATGAAAAAAAAATTTAAAAAAAGGAACAGCCAATCCAGTTGCAACTACATACATACATACATACATACACAGGTATAGTATATACGAGTGCGTACTTAAATACGCAATGCATTGAAAATGAGGTCGTCGTCACCGTCACAACGCCCCTTAACCTCGGATATGAAAATTCGTTGCCGCTCGAGCAACTGTCTCATTTTGCAGCCAAAGCAGTCGCCTAACCTAACTAACTACCGTTTCCGACGTTTCCCTCTGCGCTGTTGCCGCCCCAACCGCTGTTTACTGTCACTGGCAATGGACTGGCAAATAACGCCAAACAACAAAAACAAATTGTTAACATTAGCGTCACTGCATTTGGCACTGACGGCGGTAACTTGAGTG
>NW_023458555.1:45400759-45413905 GCF_013731165.1 Rhagoletis pomonella
TTTATGTTTATCTTTTCTTCTTTGTATTTGTTCTACTATATAGTGTGCTTGTAGGCAGTGCCCGATGGGCTTGATGTCAAAATTGTTTGCATAAAGTCAAAAAAATATAACTGCTTGTGGATCGCACCGATTCAACGGCATTAATACAAAAACTGCATAACCGAATATTAACGCTAAGAAAATTGATATAAGTTATTTTTTTATCGTTACCGCTCCTTACTAGCATTAACATCGAAATTACTTAACTTTTTCTGATACACTTAGTCTATTTATGGGTAATTTTAACTAATGCTATTTGTTTTTAAGTAAAAATTTAATTCTAAATCAATTAATTTTTGGCTTTTCGTGGAAATCGCTAGAAATCCTAAAACATATGTCATCAATAGAAAAAATCTCGACGTGCTCAAAGATGCATTTGAATTTAACATACCTAGATATTCAATAAATTAATAGAAAAACAAATATTTTTAAATCAAGCTTTCTAAATATGAACGAAATCGGACCAAAATACTGGTTTACCTAATATATCGGCTCCTGCGCCACCTCTCGGCAAAATTTTTGGTGGAGTTATCCCTTCACGTGAATTGAACACCGTTTCAAATATGAACCAAATCGACTATAAATACGGGTTTTTCAAATATCTCAACATCTGCGCCACCTATCGGATGATTTATCCTCTGTACTGCATTGTCATCGGGTTCTGAGATAGCTATGAAGTTTCAAGTCTCTATTTCATTGGGAAGTTGGTCAAAAATTGATTGTAAGATTTGCACCTAACAAACATACATACATACAGAGCAATAATAGCCTGTAGATAAAAGCTTTTAAAAGACTAACATAATTATTGAAAAGGGGAAACAAAATTTAAATTTCGCAGGCCTGTGTAATTTTAGGGCCCAGCTCAGATTAAGATAAAGGTTTTCATTCGCACATCGCATACGTAGACCAAAAGTGCGTTCAACTCAAAAGAAAAAGTTGGACCATTTTTTTGCATAAATTAATTCATTGCATTTGGCAGTGCAGCTGCTGTGTAGCGGCAACATTATGCCAGTACGCAAAATGTCCCCATCTCAAAAGATTTCCCTATTTAACGTTAAAATTACTTCTAACGTGAAAGTAAGTTCTGCAATGAAATAAAAATCAAATATTTTAATTTGCTATTGTTTTAATTTCAGGAAATAACTAGATAATTGATTGATTGAATAATAAATTAATTTTAGTATCTCAAAAACCTTACTTTAATGAGTCCGATACTGAGAAGTATCGATACTTTTTCCCTGATACTTTTAGAGAGAGAGAGAAAATGAGTACTCAGTATCGATACCGAAGTCTGAAATTTCTAACCCTATTTCTACAGAACCCTTGGGTACCGCGGAACCTACTTTAGGAAACTCTGATCTAGGTCAAACCTAAATTATGTATTGAAGACTTTTTTACCTTATTGAATGGAATCTATGACTCAAAGCTCCGACATAGAGAAATGCGGACACGGCATATGCGCCAACAACCGAGGGATCAGGCTCCGTGGAGGGTGAAACCCCAAGGTCAACAATCTTATTAAGCTGTATCAGCGTGATTAGAGTATAGACAACTCCGCCAGAATCGAGAACGACCAGTCCCGGCCGTCCAATACCAAACGAGGTTCCAGACAAAGCAAATTTCTGTTGTGCGACTTCTTTAATCTGACGCTGGAGAGAAATAAGATTTTCAGAACAGAATCGCCCAGGTACCATCTTTAATTGTTAAGAACGTACAATTCCTGTCGTATGCAGATGGTGTCAAAACGAAATATCTCCTGTCATCCAGCAAACAGTCAGCACATTCGGGGCTTAGCACGTCACTGCGATAGATTTACGGCAATCTCGCTCATGGCAATAACAGAAGAGGAAGGAAACGACTTTGGGACTCTGCTAAAATTGCTTAGGCAGTTAAAGTGCGAAATAAGAAGAAGAATATTACACTTGGAACTTGCAAAGTTTTATATGCAATATGAGAATGCCTGCATTCAAGGCCGTTCTCGAGGCCTTCCAAATTTTTATTTTTCTTCCCAATATATAAAATGTTGACAAACGCTTACAGTTGCGTCCTTAAGATTCATTAACGCACCACGGTTGCTTTCTCGACTTCTTTAATTAGTATTATCTTGCCTCGGCAATCGCTACATCCAAATCCAACTTTATTTCCTCACTTTCATATTATGTACATTCTTCAATTAGCGTCTTATTGCCTTACTAAATATTTTGTGCAAATTAAGACGGTTTAAATGGATGGGCGGGAATGGAGGGTAAAAACCGTTGGGATATTATTATTAAATGGCTCAAAAGCTACGACAGGCAGCCTAGCTGATAGTATAAACACACACCAACCCCCCGTCATCCCCCCAAATTTTTGTATTGGGCTGTTTATTGCGGGTATGTAGCATTGACATTATTTGCTCATTCGAAGCACTGCCTTAAAGCAATTGTACATCCTTGCACTGCTACTTTACGATTTACACAGATACATATGTATGTGTATGTAGATACAAATGTAAATTTGTAAGGCGATTTTACGGCTTATTTGTCAACTTCGAGTCGCTCAAGCTCTGCCGCTTTTTAATACAGCTCTACTGTGTAGTTTATCTAGGCTGTGTAAGAGACAATACCAGGCAGTCATATCTTGCAAATAAGAGCCACGCCCACCTGCTTCAAGTTAGCACACTGGTAAAGTTAGTTGGAAGCAGCCGTCAGTCATTTGGTATTCGTATATTTAGTTAGGCAGCCGATTTGGCGCTTGTTTGCTTTCAACGAGTAGGTACTTCCTAAGACTCTAATAAGTCAAAGAGCTACAGTGCTGCAAAAAAGATGAAAAACATTGGCATCTTCTGAAGCTTTGAATGGTATTTTTATACTTATTTTTTTTGTAGTAGTAAAATAGTCGTAAATTACGCTGAAATAAAAGACGAAGCACAGGTTTATGTGTTTTAAAATGAAGGGGCCTGCGAAGTATGTGCGTATCCTTCCGGCGTGAATAAATGTACATATGTGCGCTACATACATAAAGCTGCTGATGGAATGGTTTTGACTGCGATTTATGGCTGTTTTGTTATGCATAGTTAAGGAAACGTTATTTGCACTGATTTTAGGTTCTTTCAAGGTTCTAAAATTTGTCAAAAAAAAACATTTTGACAAGAAAGTAATAAAAAAATTTAGTACGCTTGTCTGATGAGGGTGTTAGACATGCTGATATGGTTTTCTATTTAATTTTTAGCGGTGGTCTGTATGTAACTATGTAAATTAGAAAAGTTGTTTAACGGCGGTCGCCCTTAGGCAGGCCTCCGAGTGTATTTTTGCAATGAAAAACACTTGTCATAAAATCCATTTTCTATTCGGAGGCGGCATAAAAAGGTAGATTCCTCCATTTGTGTAAAAACGTCAAGAAACGCACCAACATTCAGAGTAGAAGTTCGGCCAAACATTTAAAAAGAGTGTAAGCGCCAAAATATAATTATTATTACTGTGTGTGAACGTATGTAAATGTGCTTCCTTCCTTTTTCCTGTCAAATGCCAACTTTAACGACTTTCTTACTCAACTTTCAACTACGACTAAAGACGATTTAAGAAAACAACCGCTAAACTACCCATTTGGGAATTCTTATGCAAAACTGGACAAACTCTGTTATCCTACTCAGAAGCTAATACCTTTTATAACAATTGAGCGATAATACAACGATATCATTTCCAGTCGTTTAACGGATATGAAAAATGAACGAAAATTTAAAATATTTTGTGGAACGATTTCCCGTAATACCTTGTAAAATTTGTCTCCGAACTCCATATTCGACGGAAACAATACATCATACAGCTCTCCTATCGGAAACACCAGGTCAAGTTAGGTTAGAAAGGCGCGTACTTCCAATCGGAGGCAAATTTTCCTATTGTGAATGCCCTTTGTCAGCGTCAGCTGGAGGCACATCCTTCTAACCGAGGTTAATCCACACTGTCAGCATAAAGTCTGCCAAATGATTTACTATTCCGGATGAAACCGCAGATGATGGATATTTTCACCTCGGTTATCTCCCGCAAGCTATTGAATAAGCGTGATACAAAATGCTTGAAACGCCTTGGCTGGGGAGCTGGACATTGACATAAGAAGTGGTGAATCGTTAACTCTTCATCCTCATCCCGACAACTTCTCTGGAGGGAGCCGTCCACTATTAATTACCTTCAAGACCGCTGCGTGGGCGTAGTTGGTCTGCTTCTACAATTTTGATTCCCTCAGTCTAAGGGCCTCTTTTGCGACAGCAGCCTTTGCGAATACTTGTGGTATGCTTCTCACGGTGCCAGATATTCCGAGCAATGCGAGTCTCCGAAGTTTTTCCCGATAGCCCTTTTACAGGCATAGCACACTGCTAGGCCCTTCTTTGCTCTTTCTTCTACGTTGCCCCTCCACGTAAGTTTGCAGTAAAGGATAATAGACTAGTCCCGTCCAGCTATGGTAAGGGGAATTCCGGAACTTTTGTTTTTCCTGTGAACAAGACAAGTTCAGCTTTTGAAGAATGATCTCCTAGCCCATTTTGTTTCGCCCAGTTGGAAAAAGTGCCCATTTCCGATTCCATAATCCCACTTATTGTTGGCAAGAATTTCCCGAAAATTAATATAGCCAAGTCATCACCGTAGGCAACTACCTTCGTTACTCTAGCTTTAAAGCTAGAAGCGTTGTTGAAAGTCCCCTCAAGATCTAAGAAGCTGGCAAAGGTATATTCCTGTATTCCAGTGACTTTTTAATAGTACCGACCACTACGTGGAGAGCAATATCGACTGATCTGCCCATATGATAGGTATGCTGCGATATGTCCATTTTGTGGATGCGGGTACTTTCTCTTATAAATAGGTCAATCAGCCTTTCAAGTATTTTAGTATGAATGGTGAGAGACTTGCTGGTCTAAAATCCTTTGGGGAGTAGTGGTTTAGCTTCCCTGCTTTTGGAATAAATATCACCTTGACCTCCCTCCTTTGCTTTGGATACGTATCCATCCGTCAAGCATCTTGTAAATACATATAATCATAAGATGGGTACCACACATTCACAGGAGTGTTGTAACATGGCCGTCGCTACCCCCTCCGCTCCTGCAGACTTATACGTATTGTAGCCAATTTAACCTTCTCCTTATCCACTATCCTTTTATATACCAGATTAATTTGCACCACTGCCAGCTTTCCTTAATGGTCTGTGGCCTGTCATCAGTTATACGAACTTTAAGGGCGCCAAACCCGACCTTGTTGTTGCCCTCCCTGAACTTAATGTTATCGAGTGACGTCTGGTCTACCGCAACCAGAATTTTACTTCCGCTCCTCGTCTTGCAAGGGGTCAGTGATACCATCTGTCATGGAGTCGTACTCAGCCCGAGGTTAGGTTGTCCGATTAGCTGCAAAATGGACTCCGTGGCTGGAACCGGCGGCGGGATCCATATTAAGATCATCGGTCGTACCGGAAACCTTGAGCGTGGCGCTACCTCCGGCTGCGCTCCAGACTGAGTTACACCAAGACCGTTAATTGCGCGCGTGAGAAAGTCCAACGACGTTCTATTTCCGCAACCAACGACCTGGACTCCCTTGTTCCATCCAGCCCCGTCGAACGCCAATTCATCTCTGTCTGCCTCAAGCATCAAATCCATAAGTCGGGCCTCCTCAAGCAGCCAAATTTTCGATAGTGGCTTCCTGTAGGTCTATGGGGAATCGAAGGCCAATTTCGATATTTTCGTTTACCTACTAGACGCCTCGTGGGACTTAGCCCTTTTCATTACACCTTCTTGGGAGCGTTTGGTTTCGGCTTTTTGCTTCGTTACGAGATCCTTTTCCCTCTTCAAAAGGGGCGTTGTATCTCTATTCTCCATATTCTTAAAGAACGAAACCGATCTCTTGTCGCCATTTTTGGCCTTCTGAGCTCGGCTTAGTTCCTTCTTAGCTTCCTTCCCCTGGCCATCTGCCGCAGACGTGGAAGACCGCGGCGCTTCGCCGAGCAGTTGCGTCCCTACCTCGAAGCCAATGTAATCGAAGTTGCTTGTCTGTGACAACGAATCGTAGTCATCAGAAGCGTTGCCGATGATTAGATTCCGAAGCTTGGACCCAATGTTGAAATCCTTGCTAGATCTTTTTCTACGGCTGCCTGCCTACCCAAGTAGGCTTGGAAATAGGCCTCTCTACCTTCCCAATAGCATTCTTAGACTGCACAGCCTGTGGTTCCATTGCACAACCTAGGAAGTCACTGACGGTACCAGATGACCTTCTCGCCCACCATCTATCGCCGGTACTGGGTATCCGACCCCCTCGGACCGACCTTCCATAGGGCACCCCCTCCCAGGGGGTTTCTTCTGCCACTTGCGTTTATATGCTGGCTGAGATGTACTTTTACGCACATACATAAATAAAAATTACCAACAATTTATGTAGAGATCTTGCAATCACTCATTAGCGGCAAATAAGTCACCTGAATTGTGAGCAAAATTCTAAACCCATTATTTCTTAATTAATTAATTTCGAGCATTTGCCATGGTCTCAAACTACTGTTGAGCAATGCATAGTTCTTCAGCGTTGATGCAGAAAATTTAAACATTCATATCTAAGGAAATATACGCTAACTATGAATTTCATATTATGCAGGCAGTACCCTCCAGGGAAACCGAGAACTAGTGAATCAAATTTCTAGTTTCGTACTAGATCTTTATCGCCAAAAACAAACTAGTCCGATAGCAACCAAATCTCCATCAGTTCAAAAGCAACGAAAAGCAACTTTTCAAATCTACATATCGCTAACGAGGAGTGAAAAGTTGCTTCTTTTAAAAAATATATTTTGATGCAAGAAGAAAAAAAAGATTTTAATATGGCGCATATGTATATATAATATGTACGGTGACCATAAATATGGATTCGAAATGAAGGACAATTTTTCAAAAATATGCCTACATATATTTACGTAGTATAAAAATATCAAAAGAGTATTTATGATTCTAAATTCTTAATACATTTTAAACTTTAAAAATGAATCACGTTTTCTTCACTGATATTAATCTTTTTTTACATGAATATTTATAAAAGTATAGTTAAACATATTTATAATTACAATAGCTTACACAAAAAGTGGAAATCTTTAAAAGATTATTTTATAGGCAAATTTTGAGTCGTTCAAAACGAAAACAATAATACCCTTCTTTTTTTTGTTTTTTTGGTACTTTTCGCAGTTATTTGTCAAAAATCGACGCCATGAATCGATGTAAACGACGAGTTACAAAGTGTCCTTTACAAAAATATATAATTTGTGCAGATTGCGCTCCATAGCATCTACATTTCTAATCCGATTTTCATTATCTTTGGCTCAAAGTTTACTGTAATGATATATCTTCTTTATCGAATTTTTTAAATAATGAAAAAAATAATCAAATGAAACTGCGTATTTGATTGAAAATCTCACTTTTTCACCAGTAGCACTAATAATTTTCATTGAAGTCGCCTCAAGTTATATATTTTGGTAAGAGGCACATCAATACCCTTCGAGCTGTAAGTCGCTTACGTTAATTTGGAGATTTTTTCATTACATATTGAAGAAAAGCTACGAAAAGTACCAAAAAACACTTTTTTTCCATTGTCCGATAATTTTAAAATAACGAATAAAATGCGGGACAAATGCAGGACACTTGGAAAAAATCAGTACATTTTCAGGTTTTTCAGGTTTGAAAAACTACGCAGGACCGACCTTTGAAAAACAGTACGGTCCTGCAAAAAACAGAACGGATGGTCACCGTAATAATATGGCGTCTATGTATTACAACACCCCCCTGTATCCACCACTGATGGACAGGTAATTTGACCCCCAAACCCTAAATTCGTCACTTTAGATATAGATTTCTAGTGAAAAAAACTGAAAAAAATTTGTGGTGGAGACTGGTGGAGATCTAGCTCCTATCGGACTAGTTCCTTTTTGGCGATAGAGACCTAGTACGGAACCAGAATTTTGATTCACTAGTCCGCGGTTTCCCTGCAGGGTACCTACACTCCGACGTGCATACATACATATATAGTACATATACAAAATTTATATCCACACAGCAATCCAGTACATGCTAAATAGTTTGGTCGCTTGGATGCTCGGATATTGCAGAAATAGCTATTGTTATCTAAATATTATGCAACCAGTTGACGTAGTTAATTGTTTTAAAAGTTATTGTTGTTTTTATTGTTGTAACCTAACAGATTTTATAGCTAATGATGGCTTTGTTATGCGAACATATGTATGTATCTTCATGTGTAAGTACATATGCACTTGTGGCGATTGTATTGAAGAAATTCGTATTTCGTATTTATTTCAAACAAATAGGTATTAACAAGGACAAAATCCTATACTACATACGTGCATGAATTTGCATTTTCTATAAATTAGTAATGTGCCCCCTTCAACTGATGAAGAAATTGTATGTCCAGCCACAGATTTTGCAAAGCTAAGATGGAAGGACTCGTGGGAGAAATTAAAAATGTTTACTGGGTTGCATTGTTTCCCGCTATCGCAGCCCTCTGTGAGTATAGGGAGAAAGCAGATTCTTCAACCTAGCGTTATGTATGAAGTTCCAAATGGCGTAAACTAAATAATTGTCTCTCAATTGGGAAATCGCGTTTCTTTCTTCCGCATTCTGTGAACTTCTGCAGAGATTATTCACTGGTATACGCCATTGTTGGACCACGAGCGCTCTGACATTATAATCCGTGAAGTAAAAGTTTTCTGCCTGTCGGTTGTAAATTTCGATTTAATGCTTGGTATTCTCATCCACTCGAAATTCCCTCAATATTTCTATGTACGAAGAGGTAAGTTAGTGATGTCTGTCTCTCTCGACATTTCCTAATTATTCTTTCAGTCCGAATTTCTATAGAGATTATAAAGCTTTCTGTAAGATTGGTTTCTGTAAGCAGCATTCTATCTGCGAGCTACCATGCCATAGATCTCTTCTGAGAGTACGCGCCAATAGAGCACAGTTCAAGCCCCTCTCTCCTTCCTTGAACAATTGTTGAAAGTCCTTATTTCCATTCTACCTCTGGTAAAAATCCTATAGGAAAGCCAGTATGAAATGCCTAGACCAACATACTACATAGTTAGGTTATGTTGGGTTGTGATGGTTTACCCTACATGGGCCTAAGGGAGTCCGTTTTGATACTAATTTGTTGGCTTGATGCTATTGGGTGGTCTAGTTCGCAGATTTTTGTCCATATTAGGTCCGACAGCTACGGAGTACCCTTAGAGACACCGTCCCTGAGCCTAGCTAGACATGTACAGCGGCGAAGAGAACGTTTTATGCTATGGATATGGGAGCGTTGATATTGTAGAAGACCGTGGGTTCTTTTTTATAGGTCAATTTGATGTGCTGCCCTGGACGTCGGCTCGCCAGCCTTTCTTTAGTTTTCCAAATGGGAGAAAGCTGTTGAAAGCATTTTCAATATCAAGAAAAACCCTTGAAGCTGGTTCCTTGGTAGCTAAAGTTTTTCGATGCGGGTCATAATTCAATGGATTGCAGTATCCACAATCTATGTACGAATGTATGAATCCAATAGATTTTCCAGAGTTTTTGGAAATGAAAAACTGAGGCTTTTAAGGCGAAAATTTCTACTAAGTTAGGACTTATACCCCGGAATGTACTCATAGTGCATATGCCCAACATCTAGTACTGGTCGCCATTTGGTTTCTAAATGTAGATATGTACTTATGTAGGTAGCACAGGGCGCTCGATACCAAACGAAATTTCCGACGAGGCCCTTCACTCACATGCGAATTTTTTAATCAGATGTTGGAAAGCGTAGAAACAGCTGCCAATCTGAACCACGGCGGCACCACAGCTTAGAAAAAGAAGCCCAGTAAGGTGGCCTGGCGGTGAACAAGGTCAAGAGAACTTAAAACGGCACCCATAACCGGACAACGATAGCAAATACGGTCACGAACACAGCGGGTAAATAGAGCCACCTGTCAATCGGATCTGTTTAAACCAAGTGCGAACAACTGGCGGAATTTTTCCAAGAAGAAGAAGCATACATATTGAAGTACAGTCTCAGTCTATATCTTACTTATCTCTTTCAACATTTCTTTTTACCTATTCTGTTGTTTGCTCTTAAAAACCCTAATATAATCATAATTTAATAGTTATTTTGGATCTTTATTTTTTCGATCATCTTTAACCGTTATAATAGGAAAGCCAGTAAACCGATTTAAATCTTTTATTATCGAAAAAATAAACATGATATAATAACGATTAAATAAAAATATGTAATCGAAAAAATAAAGATCCAGTAATAACGATTTTGCAACGATTTTAAAATAAAAATCATTTATTAACTAGTATTTTCGGTCCTTGATTTTCCTGAGTCTTCGTTCCATGAAAAATTAAGATTTAATAACTCCCTATAGATGAAATGCTTCGTAAGCACATGAATTTGTTTTAATGTTGGTTCTTTGTCTACCTTGTGCATATCTATATATGTACATATGTACGTATGTTTGTACTAATGCACATATGTACATATGCGCGTGTACATTCCTTGCGTACAACATGTTTCACAACTTCTATTCTGAATAATTTATCACGTTGCAAATATGGTTGATAGCGAAATGTTAACAACGCCACTCATAATCGATTTGTCTTTGTATCACAATCATATCAAATACATAACGCTTTCAATACTAAAGCTGATGCCAGATAAAACTTTGTAGCTTTGCGTGACATTTATAAATTTGCCAGCAAAGCGCCAGACGCAAAAGGTATGCCACAATGAACGCCAAGAAATCAATTTTGCACTGCTTTTTTACTCGTCAAAATTGCTGTGGATTTAAGATATTTTGCTTTAAAATTATCAGCAATGTAATTGAGTTTTATGTTTCAGCATGAATACTCGAATTTGGACGAAACAAAATAAATATTAAACCGGCTGATTGTCAAAGCGCGCAAAAAGATGGGAGTTGGCCATCTTTTCGCTTCGCGCTGCAGCTTCAATGATCTATGTGGCATGCTTTGTGCATTTTCATACAATTCATCTTAGCTGTCAAAGCGAATCTGTCACGTAAAGCGAAGCAAACGTTTTATGTGGCATCAGCTTAAATCATGGAACAGAATAACAGAACACCTACACAAACACAACCTTCGCTCATACACGGCCTGAAGATGCCACAACAGCATCCCATTTTCACATCAAACACACATAGACAGATACATACATTCACGCGAATGGAAACTTTGCTTTTGACGAAGAACTCAATACTTATGCTTCTCACGAAATTCTCCCAAAAAAAACGAAAAAAAAAACAGAAATATAAAAATAAACTAGAACCATCTTCAATTTTCGACCGCTTTCGTGCAGCACGTCAAATGAGAACTTGATCCGTCAACAATGTGCCGCAACACGAAACGTCAATATAGCGTTAACGGTACTACTTTAGGTGCAGCCAACTCCCCGCTCGCTGTAAATAACGAACATTCCGCTAGGTACTTGGATATATATGTACAGAAATATTTAGGTATGAATTTGTGTAAGTATATATGTAGGTGAGTAAATAAAACATTTCATTTCGAGAATATTAAAAGTAGCACAATTTCATGCTAAAGAAACAATATTGATAACGGTATACTTCAAACACCGTTAATCACGCGCGCACGCCAAGTAGTTTAAAGAAGAAAGAAAAAGCAAACTAAATGAG
Organism: Rhagoletis pomonella; assembly: GCF_013731165.1. NCBI lineage: Eukaryota > Metazoa > Arthropoda > Insecta > Diptera > Tephritidae > Rhagoletis > Rhagoletis pomonella. The sequence goes on from NW_023458555.1 coordinate 45,412,466, forward strand.
TGATGATTGGCTAAGTGGCAATGCGGCAATAAATGAACGGAGACTGGTGTTAATTGGATATTTTCACACCTGAGTGCAAGTTGGACGCATCACATTCGATGTTCACAATATGTACTTAAGTCTGGTATGAAGATAAACTGATAGTTGCTCTATTTCCCCAAAAAAGATATGTATTTGGAGCAAACATATGTACGTACGATTTGCTCAAATGCTAATTTCGATTTCACGTTTTAGTGAGTAGTCGCTTGGCGGTCATTGGCATTGATTTCATTTCTAGAATTTAGATATGTGTGTATGTAGAACGGGAATGTATGTAAATGTTTAAGTACCTCCATGCCTACAAATTGATGCTATGTATAAGAACAAAAATAAAACTCGATTTGACTTCCGCATGCCGTAAACTCAGCATGTAAGGTGACGTTTTACCCTTGCCCTCATCCTCTTCTTGATTGGCACTGTAACCACCTAAGCGATTTCGGCCGAGTCCAATAAAACACGTCAGTCATTTCTCTTCTACGCCAACTGACGCCATTTGGAAATGCCAAGCGAAAGTAGGCTTTTATCCGCATGCTGTATTCATCACTGAAGAGCCCTTCCGCGTCCAGTACTACCAGCAGATTGCTTCGCGGCACTTGTCACTAGTTTCCCAATTCTGTCGGAGTTGGTGTTATTTCTCAAAGTCATTTTACACAGCTGTATTAGTATTTCGGGTATACTAAATTCGGATAATGTGGCAACCTCTTTTTGTGCAGTCCATAGCGACTTTGTAATCGACAAGTACTTTTATGGTGTGTTGATCCCAATCTCGCGAGTCTTTTTCAATATTGGGCGTATGTTGAATATCTGACCTCGTTCACCCTCGATAAGACCCTGTAACCTATGCTTAGAAGGTTGATCCCGCTGGTAGTTTGCGCGAATGGCAGGGTCGCCTTTCTTGTGGATAGGGTACACTTAAATTCCAGCCGTCGGGCATATTATCCACTGGCCATATTCTTTATAAGCCGTCAGGTCCAAAAACTTTGTTGTTTATCAGCCCTTCATACCTAGTCATAGACATGCGGTAGGGCATCGCTTTCGTCATCATCGATGACTAGTAATGGGTACATTCAAAAGACGCAGAAGGTGAACGCATCCGTGGTTAAAACCAATCATTTTTAAGCAAAAAACAAAACCGACTTCAAATGTCATATAAAAATTTAATTTTTTCATGAGCCAATGACCGGATCCAATCCAGATTAGTATGGGAACACCTCTCAACTTTCGAAATCGATTGGTTCAAAGTTATGCGGTAACATACATAAAAAATATATATGTATTCCGACGAATTGATAACCTCCTCCTTTTTTTGAAGTCGGTTAAATATCAATGCTTGGTGAGCGACACTATGCTCCTTTTTAACGGTTTCATACACAAATATTGTCTGAAATGATGAGAAAAATA
>NW_023458555.1:45414005-45417092 GCF_013731165.1 Rhagoletis pomonella
CACACTATATAGTAGAACAAATACAAAGAAGAAAAGATAAACATAAAAAACGAAGATTAATTTCAGATTCCGCTTTAAACGACAGGTGCATTAAAAATTAAAAACATTTCCTACTCAAAATGCCGTACTGCCATTTCAGCGCAGAAAAAGGGATGAAGATGATGGGCCGCGCAACTGAAATAACAACTTTGATTGGCAAATAAATTCAGTGACTATGCTAATCAGCAGCAGCGACAGCAAAGTAGCGCAGTAAATTAAGAAATGTTGTAGTTTAACGTTAAAATAACAACAACAGCAAAAACAACAACAACAACAATTTTAGAGTGTTTCCATTGCCCTGGCTGAAGATAGTAAACATAACTAAATTTGCTGACTGTCACAATATTTCGCCCTTCAACCTTCACTTGCTTTACAGTTAGAGCCAATTTGCCAACTAATTAACGTTGCACTAATTAAAATTACCAAATAAAATTTTGTAACGGTGTTGCATTTGTAGTACGCGTGTGTATGTATCTACTAGCAACCAGGGTGCGAGTTAGCACTGAAATTGTGTTAAATATGTAACGGTATCACACTTCATTTCGCTGACGCTTGGCCTCGATGTTGTTGTTCGTGTTGTTGCCTATTTTCATCTGGCTTTTGCATTTATTGTTGTTTGAATTGGCGTTGGCTGTGATTGCCAGTGACATTGGCTATTCTATGCGACAAATAATGATGACAACTGCTGCCAGATGGTTGGCTAACCGCAATGCCAGCCACGCCCATACATATGTACACACCGATAGAAACATATATACATATGTAAATACATATACATATATGTATGTAAGTACATTTCTACATACGCATGATTATGGCTACAACAGCTGTATTGGCATTCAAAAGTCAGTCAGTGTTGCGGCTTGCACCTGCATTTGTTGCTACATATCTGTGCGCGTGTGCGTGAGTCTCAAAGTGCAAATATTTTGCGCTAACAAATTGCAACGTTGATTGACTGTGGCCACAGCAAATTAACAGCAGCGACATTTGCTTTTGCACGGGCGGCGCACACTGGGGTATTTTGGGTAATTTTTGGAGATTTATTCAAAAATTTCATTTCAAGCTATATTTAAGAATTTGGTACCAAGCGACAGATGATACAGTTCTGCATCAACTTATGACCAAGTTTTCTTTTTTGGTAGATTGAGGCGAAATTGTTTCACCTTCAAAACTACAAGAAAGAATTCAATGGGTAATTCCTTCTCGGGTATCTAAGCAATACAAAATGGTTTTATTGCATTTTTATGTGTTTGTAAATATTTAAATTCTTTATTTGCCCGTAAGCACAAAATTAAGGCATTTTTGATTAGATATTTAGAGATCATTGCTTGTAATCTGTGGACTTTGCAGTTTAGTTTTATAAAAAGAGTGCGCCATCGCTGCGAAATTTGCATATTAATTTGTTTATATGACTATGCGCACGACTTTCTTAAGGGTAAATAAGAGAAAATTAATAAGTGTAAAATTCAAACCAGGGACCGAGAACGCGTTGCAGTTTTGGTTTAGTTCTGCATGAGAACAAAATAAGATCTGCTTCATTTGAAATCTGGCAGTACTCTACATAGCACAACTTTGTTATCGACTACTCGATCAGCCGTTTATTTAGTGTGCTGATTTTGCAATCGTTGTTTTTTATTACAGTTAATTTTCATATGCGTAGCTTTAAAAATAAGTGATGTGGAGGGCAAAGAACTTCGACAAAGAAAATTGATTTTGGACGAATTCATGCAAAATCTACACATCTCCCAATGTCGGCTAGTAAAATTGCTGAAAATTGGAAGGTCGACGGTACAAAATGTATGGTCAAATATCAAGGGAAACGGCAGCATTGAGAGAAAGACGGAATCTGTTGGAAAATCAGGCACTTAAAAAGCGCAAGAGTTTTATATACAAAATGGAATCAACATTGTACTAAAACAGGCCAATCCTCTGAATTGCCCAGAGCTGCAAACGACCGAGCGTAATGGGCACATATGAAATCAAAATTAGAAAAACAAAATGCACGGCTTCACGAATAACGCAGTTCCGCAGAATGTGACGAAAACAGGCTCAATCGATCAACGAAAGAGATGTCCAAGTATTAATGGCGGGTGTCATCTCTAAAGTACGGGTATTTTGGTGTGGAAATTAATTCTAATAATATTTGTAAATCTTTCATTTAAATAGAAATAAAAGAGGGTTCTAAAAAAGTTTCGACTGAATTATTCAAATATAAATTAGTTTCAAGATTTCAACTGAAGCCGAAGAACCAAACGGGAACAAAAGTATTGAGAGCAGTTTGAACGAGAACAAAAAGTTCGGCAACGTTTCCTTAAAAACAAAAGGTGAACAAAACTCTCGGTAACGTTCTCAAGAAGAACAGAATGACCACCTAAAATCTGGCAAATTCTTGGAGAAAATAAAGATATTGATGAAGCAACAAGAGAACAGTTCAACTTAAACTGAGAAAATAAATGGGTATCTTGGTAGAAATTCCTTTGACAGCGTCAGCGAAAACAAACCCCGAAAATACAGCCAGAATGTCTTTTCAGCGGCCAGCTTGGCATCTATAGAAACTGGCGTACAAGTGGAATTGAACAGAAGACTTTGCGTAATTTCTCTCACAATGGCTTGTGGGAAACAGTAGAAATATTTGTAACAGAATACTTCTGGTTTTTCCATCCATTCATAAAATTTTAATACATCGCGTAGATATTTTTGGAAATGTTTCGTAATTAATAGGAATGATGTCAGCAGATATGCTTAAAGCAAGGACCAAATATCTCTGTAAATATACGCCGAACCACTCGCGAAAAACGTCGGTACTGCACACCATGGAAGACCTAGTGAACATTCTATTGGTTTCATCAGATCCTTTCATAATATCATAATCCAAAGGTACCGGCAAGTAGTCTAAAAAATACATTCCAACAGATGATGAGGTCAAAAATCTTCCTTCAGATGTGAATGAGTTACCTTAGCTCCGAAAGCTCTGAGTATTTTCTTGTAGGTACAGTATGATACAGTATAAAAAAGCTTTTATCAAACAATTTGTTTTTAAAAAATTAC
>NW_023458555.1:45417192-45420750 GCF_013731165.1 Rhagoletis pomonella
GAACAAATATTATGTGTAATTTTTTAAAAACAAATTGTTTGATAAAAGCTTTTTTATACTGTTTCATACTGTACCTACAAGAAAATACTCAGAGCTTTCGGAGCTAAGGTAACTCATTCACATCTGAAGGAAGATTTTTGACCTCATCATCTGTTGGAATGTATTTTTTAGAGTACTTGACGGTACCTTTGGATTATGATATTATGAAAGGATCTGATGAAACCAATAGAATGTTCACTAGGTTTTCCATGGTGTGCAGTACCGACGTTTTTCGCGTGTGGTTCGGCGTATATTTACAGAGATATTTGGTCCTTGCTTTAAGCATATCTGCTGACATAATTCCTATTAATTACGAAACATTTCCAAAAATACCTAGGCGATGTAGTAAAATTTTATGAATGGATGGAAAAACCAGAAGTATTTTGTTACAAATATTTCTACTGAGAGAAATTACGCAAAGTCTTCTGACATTCTGGCTGTATTTTCGGGGTTTGAGTTAGCTGACTCTGTCAAAGGAATTTCTACCAAGATACCCATTTATTTTCTCAGTTTAAGTTGAACTGTTCTCTTGTTGCTTCATCAATTTCTTTATTTTCTCCACGAATTTGACACATTTTAGGTGGTCATTTAGTTCTTCTTGAGAACGTTTCCGAGAGTTTAGTTCGCCTTTTGTTTTTAAGGAAACGTTTCCGAACCTTTTGTTCTCGTTCAAACTGCTCTCAATACTTTTGTTCCCGTTTGGTTCTTCGGCTTCAGTTGAAATCTTGCAGGTATTAAATAACAAAAAAACTAATTTAAACTTTTATAGAACCTTCTTTTATTTCTATTTAAATGAAAGATTTACAAATATTATTAGAATCAATTTCCACGCCAAAATAACCGTACTTTAGAGACGACACCCGCCATTAATACTTTGACATCTCTTCCGTTGATCGATTGAGCCTGTTTTCGTCACATTCTGCGGAACTGCATTATTCTTGAAGTCGTGCATTTTGTTTTTTTAATTTTGATTTCATATGGGCCCAATAACGCTCGGTCGTTTGCAGTTCTGGGCAATTCAGAGGATTGGCCTGTTTTAGTACAATGTTGATTCCATTTTGTGTATAAAACTCTTGCGCTTTTTAAGTGCCTGATTTTCCACCAGATTCCGTCTTTCTCTCAGTGCTGCCATTTTCCTTGATATTTGACCATACATTTTGTAACGTTGACCTTCCAATTTTCAGCAATTTTACTAACCGACATTGGGAGATGTGCAGATTTTGCATGAATTCGTCCAAAATCAATTTTCTTTGTTGAAGTTCTTTGCCCTCCACATCACTTATTTTTAAAGCTACGCATATGAAAATTAACTGTAATAAAAAACAACGATTGCAAAATCAGCACACTAAAAAAACGGCTGATCGAGTAGTCGATAACAAAGTGGTGCTATGTAGAGTACTGCCAGATTTCAAATGAAGCAGATCTTATTTTGTTCTCATGCAGAACTAAACCAAAACTGCAACGCGTTCTCTGTCCCTGGTTTGAATTTTACACTTATTCATTTTCTCTTATTTACCCTTGAGAATGTCGTGCGCATTTGACCAGCCAGTTCATATAAACAAATTAATATGCAAATTTCGCAGCGATGGCGCACTCTTTTTTATAAAACTAAACTGCAAAGTCCACAGATTACAAGCAATGATCTCTAAATATCTAATCGAAAATGCCTTAGTTTTGGGCTTACGGGCAAATAAAAAATTTAAATATTTACAAACACATACAAATGCAAAAAAATTATATTTTTATTGCTTAGATACCCGAGAAGGAATTACCTATTGAATTCTTTCTTGTAGTTTTGAAGGTGAAAAAATTTCGCTTCAATCTACCAAAAAAGAAAACTTGGTCATAAGTTGATGCAGAACTGTATCATCTGTCGCTTGGTACCAAATTCTTAACTGTAGCTTGAAATAAAATTTTTGAATAAATCTCCAAAAATTACCCAAAATACCCCAGTGTGCGCCGCCCGTGCAAAAGCAAATGTCGCTGCTGTTAATTTGCTGTGGCCACAGTCAATCAACGTTGCAATTTGTTAGCGCAAAATATTTGCACTTTGAGACTCACGCACACGCGCACAGACATGTAGCAACAAATGCAGGTGCAAGCCGCAACACTGACTGACTTTTGAATGCCAATACAGCTGTTGTAGCCATAATCATGCGTATGTAGAAATGTACTTACATACATATAGGTATATGTATTTACATATGTATATATGTTTCTATCGGTGTGTACATATGTATGGGCGTGGCTGACATTGCGGTTAGCCAACCATCTGGCAGCAGTTGTCATCATTATTTGTCGCATAGAATAGCCAATGTCACTGGCAATCACAGCCATCGCCAATTCAAACAACAATAAATGCAAAAGCCAGATGAACATAGGCAACAACACGAACAACAACATCGAGGCCAAGCGTCAGCGAAATGAAGTGTGATACCGTTACATATTTAACACAATTTCAGTGCTAACTCGCACCCTGGTTGCTAGTAGATACATACACACGCGTACTACAAATGCAACACCGTTACAAAATTTTATTTGGTAATTTTAATTAGTGCAACGTTAATTAGTTGGCAAATTGGCTCTAACTGTAAAGCAAGTGAAGGTTGAAGGGCGAAATATTTTGACAGTCAGCAAATTTAGTTATGTTTACTATCTTCAGCCAGGGCACTGGAAACACTCTAAAACTGTTGTTGTTGTTGTTGTTTTTGCTGGTGTTGTTATTTTAACGTTAAACTGCAACATTTCTTAATTTACTGCGCTACTTTGCTGTTGCTGCTGCTGATTAGCATAGTCACTGAATTTATTTGCCAATCAAAGTTGTTATTTCAGTTGCGCGGCCATCATCTTCATACCTTTTTCTGCGCTGAAATGGCAGTACGGCATTTTGAGTAGGAAATGTTTTTCATTTTTAATGCACCTGTCGTTTAAAGCGGAATCTGAAATTAATCTTCGTTTTTATACCCGAGCGCACTTGTGCACAAGGGTATATTAATTTTGTTCACATAACGGTTGTTTGTAACAGCCAAAACGAATCGAGATAGATATAGACAAATGTATACATAAATGATCAGGATGAAAAAAGAAATCGATTAAGCCATGTCTGTCTGTCCGTCCGTCTGTCCGTGTACACGATAACTCGAGCAAAAATTGAGATATCTCAACGAAATTTGGTATGTAGGTTTCCCTTAATCCAAGGTAGGTTGGTATTGAAAATGGGCGAAATCGGACTTTAACCACGCCCACTTCCCATATAACGGTAATTTCCAGAAATACGAAAACTGCGATATTTTAGTAACTACTGAAGATAATTCACTCAAAATTGACATTTACAATAATTTTTAGACGAAAAATAAGAATATTATAAATTTTTGGAAAATGGGCGTAGCCACGCCCACTTATGGTTACATGTGTATATCTTGGTAACCGCAGCACCAATTTCTTCCAAACTTGGCACAGTTGTTGACCTTCGCATAACATACCAAATGGCCGAAAATTTTTAAAATCGCTCAATAACCA
>NW_023458555.1:45420850-45423939 GCF_013731165.1 Rhagoletis pomonella
AAAAAAAAATACATGGAGGAGGCGTGGAAAGAGAGTAGCTGGTATTGGTCTAATGGCTAGTGATTTGATAAAAAGATAATATGCCACACAATGCATTTCATCAGCTAGTAAGTATTGTCCTAACATAAATGCCTATGGGAAATTTGTCATCCGTTTTGCATGTTGTCCTTGTTGCTTTTCGGAGTAATTTTATTATCTGTTATGTGATTATCATTAACATTAGTATTGTTTTAAGACTGCATTTGACATTTATTGCGAAATTTTCATATAACAAATTTGTGAGCAAATTTCGCCAAAAACCAATAAAAAATTTATGTATGTACATATGTATGCCAGGAGGTATACCACAACACTTGCTTGTATCTACGACCGATATGTACTTATATACATATGTATCTACATACATGTGGGTGTATGAAAACACCCATAGCATAGTATTTAGCGTGGAATTGCGGTATTGTCACCTGCTCTAATTTAATGTCATTGTTTAGTGTTCATTTTAATTATGCAAAACTATTTAGCTATGTACGCATACTTCAGCTGACCTGTTAAACTAAAGCATTTCGTTTGTACGTTAATTTGTTGGTCAATTAGAGAGATTCATGTATGTGTGTAATTAGGTATTTTAGTATGCAAATCTCAGCGTACGAGCGTATTTATAGACTAATTGACAAAACAGGGTTTCGTGAAGCGGGGACTGGGCTGTAGTTTTCTCTTTAAATCAGATCATAAATAGTATTTTGGCAACCTGTTCAAATGTAGTCGAATTATACCTCGCCTCTCCAAACATGACTAGAGGCAAGAATAATCTTCACACAGGCTAAATATCATAGCTAAATATCAACCTACAGAAGTGATCTGGAAATTTCTGAAAGTAGAGATAAAGACCAAGGCTGCTGCTACAAAAACCAAAACAAAAAAACTGTATCGAAAATTTGTGCCAAAATATATGTATGTATGTTTAAAAAACTGCCAAAATTTAAGTTTGCTAAAGTGCATTTGAACTTAGATACAACTACAGTTTCAAAGCTATTTTTGATTAAAAGAAATAAAAGAAATACACCCCGTACAAAAATTACATCCGCATCACATGTTCGCAAGTTTTAACAATTCTTATTTTTTATTATGATTTTTTTATGAAAACTCATTTCGTTGGCTTAGTTCGCAAACGTGCTAAGTCCACTTTTTATGTAAATTGAGATTTTGATGCAGTAAGATAGCATAACTGAAAATACATCATTACCAAAAAAGAAAATTACCGTAATGTCGTTTTTACTTGTTGTTATGCATACCTCAACGAAATTTGGTATGTAGGTTTCCATTTATCCAAGGTAAATTATTAAAAATGGGCGAATCGGAATGTAACCACGCCCATTTCCGATATAAAGGTATTTCCTAAAGATGCAAAAACTACGATATTTCAGTAAATATTGGATGCAAATTGTTCAAAATTAATATGTGAAGTAGAATTTTTGTAAAAAAATATTATTGTGTAATTTTTGGAAAATGGGCGTGACCCCGCCCACCTATTATGAAATGCTGTATCTCAGTAGCCCATTCACCAAACTCGGTACGAGCCTTATTTAGGGTCTAGCTAAGAAATCTGTTGAAAATCTAATTCATTTAAAATCGATGATCGCGATAACCACTCACACCGCCCACTTTATGACTACAAGGTGTATTTTAGTAGCCACTTTAGCGATTTCTACTAAACGTGGTTCAATTATTTCATTGAGTTTAACTCAGGATATTATCGAAAACGTTTGAAATCGGGAAAAAGCCCCTGCTTACGACAGTATTTGATACCTGCGCCGGGTAGATAAAGTTCGGTTTCGCCCAAACTTATACCTCTTTACTTGCTTTTAATTATTTTCTGTTATAAATGGTATATCAATTCACGACTTAAAATAGTTATTTTTGTTAATAGCAATGAAATAAAACTGTATTAGGTTATAATTCATTTTAAAACAATAAAATATATTTAAAATAAACAATTAAATCTTTTAACAATAAAAAATAATGGAAAAAAGGTTGATAGAAAATGTGGTAAGTCCACATTAAAAGAATATAATCTTAAAGAGAAAATGTGGTAAGTCCTAAACGAGCCTATAAGTCTGCAACAGCTTTATTTTGAAATTGGCCGATTATTGGTACTAAAACAAGACGAACTAAGGAATAAAACTTACACATTTACAGATTAGAAAAATATTGACAACAAAAAAAGTTAGACGGTTTTTTGTCCCTCCTGAAAAATAAAAAAAATGGACTTAGCACGTTTGCGAACTAAGCCAACGATTTTATTCTTTAACAAAAAACAGGCTATGAACTATACTAGTGCTACTGGACGGGGTAACTGTAGGTCAGGAGTCCGGAACTGCTCGAGGTATCGATTCTCAGCTCCAAGACTTAAGAATCAGAATCGCTACAGACGACGACGCACAGTGGTCTGAGAGTGGCAGAAAGTCCTAATTTTGAAATGTGTGGAAATGCCCAACTAAGTGGTTGACTCAATTCTAAACATGTCTACTATGCAACAGGTTTTAAGGAATTCATCCCGAGGAAAACTGCTCTAGAAATTATCAAAGGACACAGGAAGTCGATGTTGTATGAATCGAATTTTTACGTAAGAATTTGAAGACGCATTTTACGAAATCGGCAATGGTAGTTGAATGATCGATCAACACTGGATTTGTCTTTATCTTCAATATTAAGCTCAATAGCACGCAAGGGTGCCTCTAAATCAGGTTCTCATAATATTTCCTAGTCCTTACAGAGTTACGGACATTTCTGCACTGACAAAATGATATGGGTACAATGCAAATTTTTAAAATCATTTGTAAAATAATTTTTTTTTGATATAATTGATATAATAATGAAACCAGTTTTGACACACAAAAAAATACCAAATTCCTCAAAAACAAATCCGAACAAATTATTCAAAATTTTCTTTTTACAGATATGAGTATTGTGTACTAACGGGTGATTTTTTAAGAGCTTGATAACTTTTTTTTTAAAAAAAATGCATAAAATTTGCAAAATCTTATCGGTTCTTTATTTGAAACGTTAGATTGGTCCATGACATTTACTTT
>NW_023458555.1:45424039-45434058 GCF_013731165.1 Rhagoletis pomonella
CCACGCTTTTCATTTTCAATTTCATAGATTGTTTATAATGACTTTTGCTAAAATTTCAAAATCAAAAGTTATCAAAACAAATTCTATGGGACTGAGAAATATTATTTTCTACTTTTTAGTCCATTTATAAAAGCGTTGTATATTAAAAAGTTTTTTTTATATTATTTATTTACTAAAAGAAATAAAAGAAATACACCCCGTGCAAAAATTACATCCGCATCACATGTTCGCCAGTTTTAACAATTATTATTTTTTATTACATTTTTTTATAAAAACTCCTTTTATTCTTTAACAAAAAACAGGCTACGAAGTCTACTAGTGCTACTGGACGAGGTAGCTGTAGGTCAGGAGTGCGGAACTGCTCGAGGTATCGGTTCTCAGCTCCAAGACTTAAGAATCAGAATCGCTACAGACGACGACGCACAGTGGTCTGAGAGTGGCAGAAAGTCCTAATTTTGCAATGTGTGGAAATACCCAACTAAGTGGTTGAATCAATTCTAAACATGTCTACTATGCAACAGGTTTTAAGGAATTCATCCCGAGGAAAACTGCTCTAGAAATTATCAAAGGACACAGGAAGTCGATGTTGTATGCATCGAATTTTTACGTAAGAATTTGAAGACGCGTTTTACGGAATCGGCAATGGTAGTTGAATGATCGATCAACACTGCATTTGTCTTTATCTTCAATATTAAGCTCAATAGCACGCAAGGGTGCCTCTAAATCAGGTTCTCATAATATTTCCTAGTCCTTAGAGAGTTACGGACATTTCTGCACTGAGAAAATGATATGGGTACAACGCAAGTTTTTAAAATAATTTGGAAACAAATTTTTTTGATATAATTTTACTTCACTCAAAATGAAAAATGCAATATTTGTATTTACGACTTTAAAAGTAAAACCAGTGTTGCCACAAAAAAATACCAAATTCCTCAATAACAAATGAAAAATCCTCAAAATCCGAACAAATTACTCAACATTTTCTTATTATAGATATGAGTATTGTGTACTACATACTACTTACAGGTACTTAGTATAAAAATTAATTACATTCTCCAATTCATTTGATACATTTGTTCTTGCGGCTCAAACAAAGAATCACCGTTATTCTTTATGCCTAGCTTTGTATATAATATCTCTGCAACTACTATATCAGTGCTTAATCTGGTCCAACACATTTTCAGAAAAGTAAATTTTTTGCTTGAACGAGTCATGTTTGCATGGTATGTGGCGAAATGGGAAAAATAGGTTTGAATAATGTTTGACAAGCAGCCTGTGTGGTGTATTTCGCACTTTATAAAACTTCGGCAAGCCTTTTTTTGTTCAAAAATTTGCAACTCTGTTGTGTAAAACATGGATGCATTTGTTGTCTGCAAATATATCGAGAGAAAATTCCTCAAAAATTCTTCAAACTAAATTCCACAAAAAATACTCAAGCGTACGCGAAATTATGCACAAAGTGGTCACACTGAACGAAATATTCGCAAAACAAAATCGAATGTTATAAAATATTTTGTTTTGGAGTGAGGAGAACAAACGAAACGAACAAAATAACGCCAAAAATGTGTATTTTCAAAACTAAAATGAAACATTTTAAAATATTGCCGCTACGAATCACAGTGCGACAAAATTTTCAACAAGCAAAGTAAAACGAGACACTTTTAAAATAAAGACGTAAATCTTCGCTCAGTCAATTAAGTGTGAAAAAGGGTTTAAAACTAAAACGTTTTGTGTTAAAATTTAAAAAGCTACTTATTAATAAAAACATTTAATATGTTTGCATTATTTGTCGAAAACAAATTGTTTCAAGCTTCAATAGTTATGTTCTTCAGAAAAGGCGCTGAAATAACCATCTAAACATCATGACGTCAGGATTTTTTTTTAAAGAAAAATTTGAAAATTCTAGAATATGATTGAATAAAAAATTATTCAAAAGATGTGGTGCATTGTGCAATAACAGTATGGGTATCTATCAATTAAAAGAAAAAATTCTGTGGAATAGAAAAAAAATTTTTGGGTGCACCACGACGAATAAGTATTGAAAATGTCGTTTTAAAACTTTATCCTTGAATGTTCTTGGAAATTTGCAATATTTATTTTTGAAAAAAATATATGTCAAGGACTCGAATTTCGTCCTTCTAACTTTATTAGTTTTAGACAAAAAAAATATACACTTCCCTTTGTAAGATATTGATAGTTACAATATACATAACTGAAAATACAGGAATCATTATAATGGAACCATGTATGCGCTCTAAAAGAACAAACTAACCACATGATATACCTACGGTTTAAATACATTAATTGTTTTGTATATAAGAACGTAGCCAGCCTTTCATCTCGGGGGCAGGAGTTTATATAGAGGGAAAAAATATTTTTAATTATATATATATATAATTATTTGGGTTTCAAAAAGTATAAGTTTTCTAGGTTAGTAATTTTTTTGTTTAAAATATTTTCTTTATAAAAAAGGATATTTTTTGCTTTCAAGTGTTTTTTCTCAAATTTTTATACACGAAGTATACAAATATGTACACCAGAAGAGAGGCGGTCCAATTGCCTTTACAACGATACCAAATTCTTAAAAATCGGTTAGCAATTTCTTTGTTATTTTTTTTTTTGATAAAAAAAGGAATTTTTCCCTTTTAAGTGCTTTTTCTCAAATATTTATATACGAAGTATACAAATGCGCATACAAGAATAAAGAAGATTTGATTGCGTTGACAACAATATCAAATTTTAAAAAATCGTTTAGTAATTTGTTTGTTAATTTTTTTTTGTATAAAAAAAGGTATTTTTTCTTTAAAATGTTTTTTCTCAAATTTTTACTTACAAAGTATACAAATTTGCACATCAGAAGAGAAGAAGGGGGTCCAATAACGTTTACAACTAACAACGATGCCAACTTTTTAAAAATCAGTTAAAAATTGTTCGAAATATAAGGTTTTGATTTTTCGAAGACCCGACCTTTGCCACTTATAGCAGCTGTAATATAAGTTTGCACAAACAAGTTATATACCATTTAAATAAGAGCAAAAGGCAGACTGCGTCTATAGTTTTAGTTTTTTAGTTGTTTACATAAAACAATTAAAAATAATTTTTTACCAATGATCCTATTCGGCTCATATCTCGATTTCGGAGGCTAAATTCGAAGAAAAGGGGAAATTACTTTTTTACCTATGACTCAATCTCTTAAAAAAAATTGGTTTGGTCCAATATGCAGCGGAGTGCTGTACAGTGTAATGATTCTAGTATCTTCATTTACGTATATTGTAACTATCAATATCTTATAAAGGGAAATGTAAAATTTTTTTTATCTAAAACTAATCAAGTTAGAAGGACGAAATTCGAGCATGTGGCAGTTTACATATTAGTCCTTGACATATATTTATATATTGGAAATTTCCAAGGACATTCAAGGATAAAGTTTTAAAAGCACTTTTGCAACCTTTATTTGTCCTGATGAAACAAAAAATTAAAATGTTTTTAAATTCAGCAGAATTTTTCCTTTTAACTAACACCCATATTGTTCCTCTACAATAAACGACATCTTTTAAATAATTTTTTATTCAATCATATCCTGGAAATTAAAAAAAAATCCTGACATCAGAGAGAAAAACTAAAAATGCAGTTATACTATACTTGGCTCCTAGTTTTTGGTAATAATTAAAATTTCATTTATTATTAATTACAGGATCTGAGCAATTTAAAGCAAAATTAGAAGGCGCAGCTTAGTAGAAAGGCAAGAACATATTATGTATGTACATATGGGTGTAACTAATTTATACATAATAATAATAATAATAATAGATTGGCGCTTACACATATGTTAGTGTTTGGCCGAGCTTCTCCTCTGGTTTGTGGCGTGCGCCTTGATGTTGTCTCACAAAGCGGAGGGACCTACAGTTTTACGCCGACTCCGAACGGCGATTGTATTTTTATGAGAAGCTGTTTTTCATGGCAGAAATACACTCGGAGGTTTGCCATTGCCTGCCGAGGGACGACCGCTGTTAAGAAAAACCTTTTTTCTATATTTTTTGCGATGTTGCTTTGACCAGGGTTTGAACCCAGGTGCTGCGGAGTGGAAGCGCGCACTGCTTACCACTACACCACAGCGGCCGACATACATAAATAAATAAATGTTTGACTATGTATGTATACTTTCAAATACCAAATGACTGTACGTGATTTAAAAAAAAATAAAATTTTAATATGAGGCATTACAGTATGAAGGACAACATGCTAATGTGCCCTGAAAATTTTGGCAGTAGTATAGTCATCTCAACCAACTTCAGGGATAAAGACGACGTCTATTAGTCGCCGTGGTTAAATGGAATTTCTTGCATTTTATTCTAACTTTTTCATTTAAAACTTAAAACTTTAGCGAAAAAATGATGAGGGTGTTTCGAATTTTTGAAGCTGTTGCGAAGAAAAAAATTATCAATTGATTAAAATAATCACGAAACCAGTTCCCACTAGTTCCCAAGTAGTTAGTTACGGCCAAAGGAAATAGTTAATAAATAGTTACCACTAGTCGAATGCTAGTTAGTTAATAGTTAGCTACAAACTAGTCCCAGGTGGATTCAGAAGAGTGCTTTACCACAATTGACGTTTGACTGCCTTTTCTGCCAAAAGGAGTTGCTAGAACAATTTTAAGAAGAATCACATATATTCTCCTTCGGTGTGAAGCTTTTCATAAAAAATATATTTCATAAAAGAGACGAGCACCAAAACTTTGACAGCGCCAAATATCAGAAATTAAAATTTAAATAATGAAGCATCATCCGTCGTGTACGGTGCCATGTTTGCTCCAGTTTGCAGAGCAAAATGAACATAAAATATGTAGAGCCAAAACAACTGCAACAACATTAAAGGCGCAGTTAGTCAACGACGTAGCGTAAACGTAGGTTGACGTACGTAGCGGCATATAAAATTTACTGTTGATAGAGAGAGAGGGAAGCAACGGCAACGTCACCGCCATAAGGTAGATCGTGTCAGCGTCAACCTACGTCTACGTTACGTCGTTGACTGTTTGCGCTTTAAGTCAAATTTAAGGGTACGAGTTGACAAATACGATACGATGGCAACTGGAGCGAGTAAGTGAGTGCGAGTGACAACTTAAGTTAACAATAAAAACAAATAAAGTGCTCGAAAGTCAATATTATGCGTTGAAATTAACAGGAAATAAGATGTTGAAGAAACCGAAGGAAGAATGTACCATGCATGCATGCACATACATACATACATGTCGTCGTTTAAAGTACAAAACCGCGTATCGCGTACCTGACATCTGCTGTCAAAAATTAGATTTGCTCACACAAGCTCTTGGCTCAATCCTCCTTATCCATTCGTCCTGAAATATACTAGCCAGAAATGCGATTGCTTTATAAAAAAGAGAACCCTTTTGAAATATTAGTGTTTTAACTCTCTAGAAAATAATTAATGCAACCTCACATACGCGGTTTTGCATTTTAAACGACGATATATATGTATATATGTATGTAAGTAGTTAGGTAAGTATTCGTAAAGAATTTTTCGTATGACATTAACTTATAATAAGGCGAGGAATAGAGCATATGAAGTGCTGGAAATCATAGTTGATGAAAGTTCTGCGGCGAAGAGGAAGGGTGAGAGAGCTGCTAAACAGCAGCTTAACTAGTAATGAAATATCTCAATTTATTTTTGAGATATACAGATTTCTTGAAAAGGCTAAAAAGTGGCTAGGAAAAATGGAGATTGCGGGCTAAAGGTAAACACAATGGAAATTTCTTGCTTCGAATTAATTTTGTTGGCTGGTAATTGACACATAAGAATTACCCGTTGGTTGAAGGTTGTCACCAGTGCCAAATATGCGGCAACACATTCGAATGTAGGCTTGTGTGACAGACACACGGTGAGTATAAGTGATTCAAGCAGCTGCTGCTATATAGCAACAACCAAAAATCTTGCCAAATTAGTGCAGTGGCAAAGTGCAGTGTTTACGGCGAATTGAGAATGTGTGCAGATGTGGTGGTGCTGGTTTAGAAAAGTAATTCTAACGAAGTGTAACTTAAATGAAACTTGAAGGTTGATTGAAATGAAATGTTTTGATTTGTGGTTAAATTAAGCAAATCTGTATTAACTAAGCTTCTTGCAAGAGATTTTCAAAAGTTACTTGTGGTAGAGAGCTGTAAAGTGATAAGTAAAGTGTAATTATGTCAACTTTGATACTTGACTTACGATTGATTGATTTTAGCATAATTAAAGAACTTCATTTGAAGCAAATTTTGGCCATAAACTTTTACCAGTTGTTTGAATTAAGTTGGTTTTGAAATTGAAGCGATGCATGTGTATTAGAGGTTTACGGCGGTAGGTTTTGCGCTGGCGGCGTCGTCAACTTATTTACCAGTTACTTATGTCTATTACTTATACTAGTCCCATTGGCTGATCCGGTTTTGTAAGATTTGCAGCAAATAAAATTGCTAGTTTGAAAACTAACAGCCTTATTAAGTATCTCGAATAGTGATGGCTAACAAAATTTGATAATCGATTAATCGGTTAATTGATGAATCGAAAGCATTTATAAGTTGTAAAAGCAGATACACCCCGTGTCAAATTTATAGTACACGAAAAGATTTTTTTTTGTTATTTAATTTTAGTTATTTTTGTAAATATAGCTTATTCTTTAGCAAAAAAAAAACTATAAATATAAATACATCAAAAATTGTGCAATATTAAAAAAATATCAACAAAAAATTCCAGCTTTTTGATTCGATTTCTTAGAAAGATTTTCAGTATGTAGTTTTGTAGCCCATTGATTTTTGGCATTTTTCTGTTTGGTGATGGTGTTGCTTGTTTTCTTCCATAGAAAAAAGAAGAAAATGCGCAACGCCGAATCCGGAAAATAAAATGAAAATATGTGCATACCTGCGTTGTAATTTTTTAGTAGCTACTTAGGTTAAGCTTGTGTTGCGGTTTTTGGCAAAAATATCGTTTAAAAAATTTGCAGAATACGAGAATGTAAAAAACACCCCCCCCTTATTTTGATTCATACATTATTATGTGTAAAGTAGTCAATTTTTGATGGTTTCTTTCCGATTATTTTGAAAATTAATCGGTTAATTAAATCGATAACCGAATGAATATAACCGATTATAATCGGTTATTCGATTAATCGTGCCTTCACTAATCTCGAACGATAGGCCTCACGAACGATTCCACCGCAGATTGTAGCCGGTTTAAACGCAACCAAGATGATTCCAACCTAATCGACGCAAAGCAAGGCTAAGACGACCGAAAAAGTAATAAAATTGCAACCAGAGACGATGTCGTCTCAGAAGAATCGTTCGTGCTGCCTATCGTTCGAGATACATAATAAGGCGGTTAGCAAAAAGAGCCACTAGATTGAATACCTAAATATAATAATTAAAAAAAATTTATTTTAGTTTCAAGTGACAGAGCTCTGCGACCAACGTCATTCTAACAAAACATTTAATGTTGATCATAGAACGCATTGGCCATTGCTTGATTGCCCGTCCAGTATAAATATGTATGGACATTAGGGTGGTCAATTTTTTTTTCCTCCAGCCACCCACCAAATCTGAAGACTATCAAAAATAAGGAGACACCTATTTTTTTTTTGAAATCGATTAATATCTACCGTGTGGCTTGGACTTTGAAGTTTCCCATGTATGGAGAAAATACATTTTTTCGTAAAATTGCTATAAAATCGTTAAAAATACAGATTTTTTATCAAATAAGATTATTTCCCTTCAGAAGTCTTCAAAAAATGACACTATGATGCTTATTTAACATAAATGTTTTACTAACTGTAAAATAATCTTATCTGTTATATGCAAAAATTAGTTATTATATGTTTTCATTACCACATCATGCACGAAAAGCTCAATGGATGTGTTTAATTCTTTTTGGCATCCTATTCAATGTTTTCTGTAGGTTTATGGTAAATAATTTTTAAAAAGGGTAGCCAGAGAAATTAAATTTGTTTAAAGGTCAGTAAAATATTTAAGTTTCTTCATTAAAACTATAGGCGTTTTAAGTTATTTAAAAATATTTTTGAACGGGGTTGTCATGGGAAACTTCAAAGCCCCGGCGGCACAGGTAAATATTAACCGATTTTAAAATAATCAAAAATACGTGTCTCCTTGGTTTTTGATATTTTTCAGTTCTGTTGGAGGCAGCATTACCAGTATTTTTGGACCACCCTAATGCACATAAATATGTATAGGAATATTTAATTTGATGAAGTTGATATTTTTGCCTGTTAAATACTCAATTAAATTTACTATTTCGGCACCTGAGTGGAAGATCGACCTATGTATCTCCGCAGCCAGTCCGAAAGCGCTCTATCTCAGAAAACTTTTCAAGAACGCCTAGGGTTCGAACGATACTATCGATATTGAGTAAGTATCGATACTGAGGGTATAAAAAATGAGTACTTTAATACTCGATACCTTATTTGGTGATTTTACTCGATACTTTGCAAAGTACTCGTAGTATCGAATACTTTTTAAAAAACAAACTTTTTAAATTTTTTCTTCCATTGGCAACCCAATTTTCTTTGCTTATATGGATTACTATCATTAAATTTTGTCCATCACTTAAGATAAACTGAAATCTTGTGTAGTCTGTTGCATAACATAAACCAAATAAGTTAAAGTTTAATGGCATTATTAATGAAAAATAAATAATAAAGTAGGTTTAAAGAGATAATAAAATGACATTTTCATATATTTTTCAGTTTATAAGCCTTTTTTATTTTTTATGAATAAGGCCATACAACTTTACGCAAAGTTCACGAAAATTCAGAATTTTTAGAAACTTTTTGGGTACGCAGTTTTGTAACCTATTCAACTTTACTTGTAGCCTACTACCGTCAACTCTTAATTCAAGCTTGCACATTGTTATACTAAAATTGAATAGGCTACAAAAATGCATCCCTGAAAAGTTTACAAAAATTCTTAATAAAATTATAAAATATGTGTGTATGTACATTTAAGGTTAAAATTACTTCTAACGTGAAAATAAGTTCTGCAATGAAATAAAAATCAAATATTTTAAATTTTTATTGTTTTAATTTCAGGAAATAACTAGATATACGATTGAAGAATAAAATAATTTTAGTATCCCAAAAAACGCATTTTAATGAGTCCGATACTGAGTAGTATCGATACTTCTTCCCTGATACTTTTAGAGTATCGATACCTTGAGCTCGATGCCAGAATGAGTACTCAGTATCGATACCAAAGTCTCAAATTTCAAACCCTAAGAACGCCCTACTTCAGAATTTGACTCAAGAGCGCCCTGTTTCAGAATTTTATTGAAAAACATCTTTTCTCAGAGTTTGGTTGAGGAACGCCCTTTCTCAGAATCCGGTTCAAAAACACCCCATTCTCAGCTGAACGCGCACGCACGAAAAATTGCTGCATTAGAAGAAAATCAAAAGGAATAACGTCGTAAAATATCGGCTCCATAAAACACCAACGTCTCGTAAGTGCTAAGCACACGTAATTTAAATGTCACCTGCTTAATCAAATTGATTGCAATCTCAATTGGAATGAGACAGAAGATACTCGTAGCTTAAAGCGGGCCAAGGCTGGGGGTGTCGATGACCTCCAACGCCCAAAAGCAAATTAAACAAACTTACAACCGCATAACAGCGACAGCAAAATTCACGACTCCTCGCAAATTAATTACTCCCAGCGCACAATTAATAAGAAAAAAAGCAACAACAACAAAGCGAACAACAGCAAAAACAATAACGAAAACAAAATGGCAACATCATCACCTTTGCTGCTCGAAACGAGCAAATTAATACGAAAAGTGAAGTGAAAAATTGCGAGAACCAAGCGCAACAAAGTGGAGCATTGCCGAGTCGGCAGCGCAAGTATGCGTGTTCAAATGCATTTGTTTGTGTTTGTTAGTGTGTGAAAATTGCTAATTACCGCGAGCGCGTAGAATGTAATCTAAAACAAAACAAGTAAGAAAGGCTAAGTTCGGGCGGAGCCGAACATTAAATA
>NW_023458555.1:45434158-45438547 GCF_013731165.1 Rhagoletis pomonella
AATGCATGAAAATCCTAACCTCAAAAAAATCACCCGTTACATACTATTTACAGGTACATAGTATAAAAATTAATTACATCCTCCAATTCATTTGGTACATTTGTTCTTGTGGCTCAAACAAAGTATCACCGTAATTTTTATGCCTTGCTTTGTATATAATATTTCTGCAATTACTATATCAGGGCTCTATCTAGTCCTCAAGTCGGTCGTACACATTTTTAAACTACTAAATATACGTTCTACTGAAGCATTAGAAAAGGGCTATATGAGTAATGCAGATGTAATTTTTTTTGAATTGGGAAACTTATATAAACCTGAAGAATCTTTTAATTGAAATGAAGAATCAGTACGATCGAACAATGCGTGTTCTCTCCATCATTATTGAGATTTTGCACGTTCGAAATAAGTTGAAAATATAACGAAGGACTGAGAAAATTTATCGATGACATTCTGGCGAAGTGGCAAAAGTAAGTTTTAAGAACGTTTGACAAGCCTCTTGTGTGGTGTATTTCACTCCTTATAAAATTTCGGAAGGCTTTTTGTTAAAAAATTTACAGAGCGATTTAAAAACTATGTTGTGTATAACATGTTTGCATTTGTTGTCTGCAAATATATCGATAGAAAATTCTTCAAAAATTTCTCATAATAAAAATCCTCAAAAAATACTCAAGCGCACGCGAAATTCCTCACGTTTTGAGGAATTACTCACAAAGTGGTTACACTGAAAGAAATATTCGTAAAACAAATTCGAACGTTATAATATATTTTGTTTTGGACTGAGGAGAACAAATGAAACGCAAAAAATTACGCCAAAAATGTGTACTTTCAAAACTAAAATGAAACATTTTAAGATATTGTCCGTACGAATTACAGTGCGACAAAATTTTCAACAAACAAAGTAAAACGAGACACTTTTAAAATAAAAACGTTAATCTTCTTTCAGTCAATTAAGTGTGAAAAGAGATTTAAAACTAAAACGGTTTGTGTTAAAATTTAAAGAGCTACTTAATATTAAAAACATTTAATATGTTTGCATTATTTGTCGAAAAAATATTTGTGCAGACAAAAAAATTATTTCAAGCTTCCACAGTTCTGTTTCTTCAGAAAAGGCGCTGAAATAACCATCTAAATATTGCTGATACGGTATATCCCTTTGATCGATAAATGCACTGATAAGAGTTATTATATATGTATTTACTTACAAAAGGAAATTCTTATGGGTTATAAAATAACACCATGCGACAGTCAATTTTACACACGAAAAAATCAATATATTCACAAAATTGGGGCCAAATAGTGTAAAACTGCGTTTTTTGGTTTTCTCCCTGACGTCAGGATATTTTTAAAATGACTGAAATTTCTAGAATATGTTTGATGGAAAAAAATTATTCAAAAGATGCGGTGCATTGTTGAGTAACCGTATGGGTATCAGTTAAAAGGAAAAATTTTGTAGAATAGAAAAAAAATTTAATTTTTGGGTGTACCTCAACGAATAAGTATTGAAAATGTCTTTTTAAAACTTTATCCTTGAATATCCTTGGAAATTTCCAATATTTATATTGGAAAAAATATATGTCAAGGACTAATATGTTAACTACCACATCCTCGAATTTAATCCTTCTAACTTTATTAGTTTTAGATAAAAAAAAATGTACACTTCACTTTATAAGAAATTGATAGTTACAATATACATTCATAAATGAAGAGGGGGGCAGGAGTTCATATAGAGGGAAAAAATGTTTTTAATTATATTTTTTTTTTGCGTATATACAACGAAATTTTTGGGTTTAAGAAAGCACAGGTTTTCCAGCAGCCTTTAGAACGATACCAATTTTTAAAAAATCGGTTAGTATTTTTTTTAATATTTTGTTTTTATAAAAGAAAGGTATTTTTTGGTAATATAAGTTTGCACAAAAAATAAAAATAAGAGCAAAAGGCGGACTACGTCTATAGTTTTAGTTATTTAGTTATTTACATACAATAATTAATAATAATTTTTTACCAAAGATCCTATTTCGGCCCATATCTCGATTTCGGAGGCTAACGTCGAAAAACGGAGAAATTACTTTTATGACTGAATCTCTTAAAAACAAAAAATTGGTTTGTTCCAATATGCAGCGCAGTGCTGTACAGTGTAATGATAAGGGAACGGATTTTATGGAAATTGCCTTTTTTCTGCTAAAGAGATAGAGTATATTCGATTAAGAATGTCCACGATTTAGCTTTCCCTGATTCCATATATACACATTTGATGTTGCCTTTTTTTGCCTTTTTTAAGATATTTGCCTTTTTTTTGCCTTTTTTAAGATATTTGCCTTTTTTTGCCTTTTCTACATTTAAAAAAGTGATTATAGCATTTACAATTTTTTTTTTAAGAGTAAAAAATATACACATTGCCCATGCGGCTTATAGAAGCGCAGATACCTCTTGCCAAATTGGTGTTGGAAAAATTCAAAGCCGTTTGCTCAGCAAACGAAGGCTTGGAGACTATAAGGGGTGTTGATAGAATTATAAAGGGCGAGGAAAACGCCCTTATTCCTGATAATATGAACGTTTCAAACGTTCCATATTTAAATTGGGCTCCACTTGTATCAACTTACGTCGAGCGCACATTTAGTACATTCAAGGCTTTTCTTCGCGAAAATCGAATGAAAATGCTGCCAGAAAACTTCAAAATGCATCTTGTGGTTCAATGTTACTACAACTATACAGATTAAAGTTTTATGAATTAGAAACTCGAAAGGATAAAATAGTCAAAGATTAAAAGTACAAATTTTTCATATAATGAAACTAGTTCATAGTTTTTCTCTTTCTAAAATAAATATATTTTTTGATTGTTCTTCGTATTTTCTGTTTTTTTTTAGTGCCTTATTTTGCTTTTTTCCAATACCTAGTGCCTTTTCCTGCCTTTTTCGCTATTTTATTTTGCCTTTTCCAGCCTATTTCGTTACCTTATTTTGCGTTTTTTATAGGTGTTTAGGTCCTAAAAATCCGTTCCCTGGTAATGATTCTAGTATCTTCATTTACGTACATTGTAACTATCAATATCTTATAAAGGGAAGTGTAAAATTTTTATACCCGAGCGCACTTGTGCACAAGGGTATTATAACTTTGTTCACATAACGGTTGTTTGTAACAGCCAAAACGAATCGAGATAGATATAGACAAATGTATACATAAATGATCAGGATGAAAAGAGAAATCGATTAAGCGGTGACTGTCTGTCCGTCCGTCCGTCCGTCCGTCCGTCTGTGCACACGATAACTTGAGTAAAAATTAAGATATCTTCACGAAACTTGGTACGCGTACTTCTTTCTGGCGTAGGACGGATGGTATTGAAAATGGGCAAAATCGGACAATAACCACGCCCACCTCCCATATAACGGTAATTTTCAGAAATACAAAAACTGCGATATTTTAGTAATTACTGAAGATTATTCACTCAAAATTGATATTTACAATACTTTTAAGAGGAAAAATTGGAATACTATAATTTTTTGAAAAATGGGCGTGGTTACATGTGTATATCTTGGGATACCGAAAACTTTTAAAATCGGACAATAACCACGCCCACATCCCACGTAACGGTTATTTGGAGAAATACGAAATCTTTGATAAATCAGTAAATATTAAAGCTAATTTATTCAAAATTGACGCTTGTAACAACTCTTTACCAAGAAATACGTTTATAATAAAATTTTGTAAAATGGGCGTGGCACCACCCACTTATGATCACATATATGTATCTCGGAAACCGTTCTACCAATTTGTACCAAACTCGGTATGGTTATTGCGCACATAAAAGCAAAACGTTGAAAATTATTGACATCGGACTAAAATTGCGGCCTTTCATATAACGGTAAACTTTAGAAATGCTTGAGACTTCAATATTTCGAAATCTAAGGACGCTAATTTACTCAAAATTGATACACCCCGGCTTACCATGTAGCGGTAGCTTTCGGAAAGGTAAAAAACATATATTTAATATTTGCGCCGGGTATTTAATGTTCGGCTCCGCCCGAACTTAGACTTTCTTACTTGTTTTTATCTAAAACTAATCACGTTAGAAGGACGAAATTCGTGGATGTGGTAGTTAACATATTAGTCCTTGACATCCATTTTTTTTTTAAATAAATATTGGAAATTTCCAAGGATATTCAAGGATAAAGTTTTAAAAGGACATTTTCAATATTTATTCGTCCTGGTGAAACAAAAAATTAAAATGTTTTTAAATTCTGCAGGATTTTTCCTTTTAACTGATACCCATATTGTTACTCTACAATGCACGAAATCTTTTAAATAGTTTTTTATTCAATCATATCCTGGAAATTTCAAAGTCCTTAAAAAAAATCCTGACATCAGAGAGAAAAATTAAAAACGCAGTTATAC
>NW_023458555.1:45438647-45440299 GCF_013731165.1 Rhagoletis pomonella
ACTTTGGACTGAGTAGACAGGAATAAAACGGATTTTTCCAATGGAATAAACCGGCGTATCACCTAGTTTATTTATATACCACAAACAAAACATTCTAAATATTAATTTTACTGAATACGGAATACTGCAAAATTTTTCGCTAAAAAATTTCTGTAAAGAAAAATAAAGAGAAACCCGAACGAAAATCGTTCATTATTTCTTTCCTCTTGTAACAGTTTGCTAAAACCTGTCTAAATAAGTGAATCTACTACATGTTGCTTTCATTGTCAGCTACCGGCAGGCTCAGGAAAGGCCCCAGATACGCAGGGTTTAGTTTGTAGGGATAGGGATGTTAGATGAGCTGATGGGAGAGGGCATAGTAAAAGGTGGTTAGTGTCGTCGGAGCATCTGGTTTACGAATCAACTCGGGCTCTTCGTCTGCGATAGGTACCGTTGGTCTCCGATGAAGGAATTCAAGTGGTTAGAATTGCCGAAGGTGTTGACTGGTTCTCGTTGAATGGCCCCTTTATAATGGATTATATATATTTCTATAGTAAGTCTCGTTCTCCTTCTCTCAAGACAATCGGTTCTACATGCTCGAGTTGTTCCCGACAAAGGAAACCCCATTAAGTGTGATTTTTTTCACTCACTTTTTTCTGTTTTAGGTACTTATCAATCGCTGAGCAATCGAACACCCTTGTATATGTATATGCTTCCACCAAGAAAGTGGATGGCGGTTAAGATAAAATGGAAAAGAATATTGAGCTATGAAATACTAGTGGAGCGAATTCGGTCCAATCAATAACACATACCTTCAATGGTTTCCCCCTTAAAAAAAACCAATTAGCAATTTGGGTAGGTTTTAAAATACGAAAATTCCATCGTGTAAATTTTTCAAGAAAATTACTTCTATCATTTTTCTTAGCAGTGCCATGTATTACCAGCGTTAACTTCAAAACTACATAAGTTTAATTAATAAAAATGCAATTCTGGATTAATTAATTTTGGCCGTGATAAAAATTAACCAAAAATTTAATTTAACATACCTTTGTAGATATTTGCAAAAATGGAAAAAGTTTCAGTTCGCCGGCCTGTGTAATCAAATACGAAAGGCCATTCTGGTCACTTAATATTCTGCAAAATATGTTTCAATAATTCGATGAAATAATCATAGCCCCTATACAGTTGTACGCAAGTTCATTTTGAAGTTATCGACTGCTTTGTGAATTTTGAGGAAGATGTCAAGGCTACGGTGACAAACATGCGAAGCAATAAAGTGAGCTTTCTTTTTAAAAAAAACAGTACTCATCCAAATCTGATCCAATTGAATAATTTTGTACAATATTACGCTAAAGCAGAATCCTTGGCTATTTTTTTTTAAATGCTTACAACTCCAACGCAGAGTTCTTGAACACAATCCGCCTGCATTTATTTGCATTTCGTACAAATATAATTTCCATATTTTTTGTTAACTGCAGTTCGACTCTGCTCAACAGCAGTAGCAGCAGCAGACATGGCGTGCAACATTTGTCATATGCAAATTAATAATACATACATACATACAAACTCATATTTATGGATGTTCTGCTACCAAAAATCTTCTAGTCAACTTTGTTCAACTTTAGCATTGATATAAACAACAAAAAAATTGGCATCACCCTGCAGGAAAGCAC
>NW_023458555.1:45440399-45445340 GCF_013731165.1 Rhagoletis pomonella
ATTGATATAAACAACAAAAAAATTGGCATCACCCTGCAGGAAAGCACACTCTCAATCTCTTTTTCTTGCATACAGCCAGTGGTTAGGGCTGAATAAGGTATAAAAATGAAAGCAATATAAATATATTCATAAAATTGGTAAACACGTTCCAAATGAAGTGAAAAGTAAAACAAATAGAGAACAAAATGCACATCGATTTTTCAGCTGTAGAACTATTAATAACAGTGCAGTTACACGATCAAGAACTTGCTTTCAAGTTGATCACACATACTGCTTTTCAAAATTCGTTGGATTTGACAGCTGTGACGTAGGCTGCACTCAACTTGGTAGTGAATTTTAGTTTCAAGAAGCACTCATCAAGGAAATCGTCTCGTTCCCGTACTTGTAATATCTTCAGTAATATCTTCTTGACTAATTCTAACTAAATCCTGGAGTACTGGAATAGACTAACTGCGATCACTGTTTGACTTGACCGTCTCGTTATTAAACGACCTGAAAGGGAAATTTAGTATCAAGGCGATTGTCAATTTCTAAAAGTGCGATTGTATTAGTAAACAAGTGTGATTATAAGTATTGCAACGTTCTCGTAATGTCCAAGTAAACTATTTTTCAATTGAGACATAATAATATTTCGGAATATAAAATGTATTCAAATATGTACGTTGCATATCAGCGTCGAGTTAAAGTTTTAATTAATTAATTAATTCAAAATGCAAAACAAAACATTTGTTGGTTAAAAGTGGATCCAAATAGACATATCCAAGCCACGAGGTCATACATATGTATATATGTACATTAGGGTAGTAGAAAAAAATGCATGCGAATAAATAAAGTAGGAATTTTAAAGCTCTCACTCCCAAGGATTATACCTACTATACTGAAAAAATATACGCCAATTTTTTATTTTGAAATCAAGAACATTTAAAGACCGCTCAAACCTAGCAGAAATTTTTATTTTTCAATTTGATATCAAAGGTTTTTCTCAAATGATTCTCAAATTGAAAACTGTGTTTACATTTTACAATTGAAATTCATTTGTGATTGATTTGAAGAAACATGGCAAGTGTCAAATGATATAAAAGTGCGCAGTTTAATAAAAAAATTTAACAAAATCAAATTCAATTGAAAAAAAACAATGAATGGACAGAAATATTCAAAGAGAAAGCCAACAAATAGTGGATTAGATGTTTACGTGAACTGAGGAAGCTACAACCCTTCGAGATGAATTTATTGGAAATTGTTATTTATGTGGTACATCGTGAAAAAAAATAAATATGAAATTGACATTTCCTATAATAAATTTTATTTCCACATTTGAAGTACAATTGATAAATAACCTTCGAAATTGATTTGAGAGTGAACCATATACTCAAATGGAGATCAAACTCCCTTTTTTTATTGAGAAAGCTGTAATTTTCAAATCAATATGTAATCATTTTCAAACGTTTGATATTTGAGAAAAGGCGTTGATTTTTACATACATAATTGTTTACTGGGAAGTGCTGAAAGTTTTCCATGTATTTTATATCGGAAAAAATAGCAGTCCGTAGAAATGGTATAAATACAATTCTTTAAAGTCAAAAGTTTTCGATCGGAAAATTGTGTGTTCTCTTCAGGAGACTTTCAATATTAATATCAAATTGTTTACTAACCCATTTTCTGCTATTAACTGTTTTTAAAGGACCCCCAAAAACCCCAAAAATTGGCATAGTCGATAGTATTAAAAAATGGTAAAATAAACAATTTGGTATTATTATTAGCAGTTCTCTATAACGATACCTACTATACTAGACTACATATATTCTCCATTTTGATCACATACGAGGCACAAGCGAAATGAGCGCGCACCGCACACATTGGCATCGAATGTCAATCGGCACTTGTTTCTAGAGGCTTTACGATGTAATGCCAACTCTTGATGGCGGGTGAGTCAAAGAAATATTTTTCTTCACTAGTTCCCAAAGTTTTGACCACATACATATATTTTATTTTATATCGTCCTGCTTTCCTGAAGTAAATATGTACTGCATTAATGTTATCTTATTAATTAGATATTTAACTAAAATGCACACATTATTTTTAATAGTGTTGGGTAACTACTTAAGTGGTTTATTAGCCCTGGAGTGCTAATGTTCGTCGATTCGACGACTACTACTTTCATTTTGGTCATTTTTTCTTTACTGAGTGGTATCAAGAATGATTGAGTACAAGATTGCGCCAATCGAGCTGAGAGCAACCGGGCGTGACGTCATCAAATACCAGAGTGAGAGAGCAAAGACGAACTCAACAAGAAGATGCTCGACGGTCGATTACGATTGCTATACATTTTTCTTCCCTTTTTTGAGATTTACAAATTTTATGTCTACAAACTACAAACGAAAAGCACCAAAAAATGCACAAAGTACCAAATACGAAAATTTACGCGTTTTTAATAAGCACTAAATTAAGTGTGGAAAGCACCAAGTTGGCAGAAGTGAATTTAAACAAAAGTAGGAAAAGCTCGGCCAAACACTAATGTATGTGTAAGCGCCAATCCACATATTATTATGACTGCGGTAAAATTTTATATACGGTTAGTCCTTTATCTTCTGTCATTGAGAGAAGGCATTTGGTTTTGTTTGAACTATCAGTGTGTAATTTTTTTTGCATTAACTGCTAGACAAAACAAAGTTGTGACTTGTGTCTCATGCGCAAAATTAATTTCTAATTAAAAGGTTGCTGTTTTTAACCAACTTCAGTTCATCGAAATTTTTTTTTATACAGTTACCACATAGCTTTGGACCACTTTAACCGATTTCGATAATTCTTTTTTTCATCGGAAAGATGGTACCTCAAGGGTGGTCCCATACTAATTTTGTTTAGATCCGATAATTGGATCGTGAAGAAATTAACAATAATCTTAAATTTGTATATGAGAATTGAAGTCGGGTTTGTTTTTTGCTTAAAAATTACTAGTTATATTAATACCAATATAATTTTTTCATTTCTGGCTTATAAATATTGATCTGGTTTGTGAAATCCAGCAGAAAATTTAGTACTTTTTTGATACGCTTACATAAAATAGAAGCGTTTGGGAAATATAATGAATAAACAATATTTTTGGGTTTTTATGAACCTAAGAGTGGTTTTATTATTAGGTTCAAACATCAAATTTATAAGTTTAATAATATGTATGTATAGCATTTAGTTTCCGTTTGTTTTTAAACTACAGGGGTTTAACAAGACACCGTCTAATCGACGATCATTAGTTAAAATTTAATTACAACGTGACGATTTTTACTGGGAGGGCCCCACCAATAGTTACGCCCCTGGTTAAAGCTCTCTCCGATCCACACTTTTTAAGTAATGGGTACTTATCTATGTATGTAGCTTCAATATGATTCTTCCTCCCAGTTTAACAAAATGGTTACATTTGTTGCGGTGATCCAAACGTGATTAGCGCATTTACGCCTAATCTCATTTGCAATGCTTAACTGGCTAAATAAGTTAGAGTTCCTAAAAAGAATTTCCAACCAACTTTGTTTAAATACGTAATCCCATAATACCTTAACTCAAAAATTAAATATTTTTAATGTGCTAAATATGCCCAAACTTGTCCGCAAACTTTTTCATGTGTATTTCATACATAAATAAATACATACATATGTATGTATGTATATATGCAAAGAAAATAGCAACTGTACCGAAGTCATTTGTTCCCATTAGTGTCTGAATTTATGAATTCTCATGCAAATTTTCGAAAATTTGCTTAGTGCATTGCTAAAGCGGATAACTAGTTGCCAACATTGCCACCAGTCGACTCTCGAAACGTGTAAAAAAAGCGTTTATATATAGTACTTTTAGATTTAGCAGTTTAATACAAACATACATGTGCATTCATAGGTAGGTGAGGAAAAATGCCCTAGTGGTAGAAAGCTGCCATTTATAAGCAATTCCAACTTTGCTTAAGTCAACATAGTACTTACGAGTAAGGCTTTTGCGCATTGACATATTCGCTTAGAGCAGATATTTTCTGTTTTGTGGTTAAAAGTTTCTCCAAATTTTTACAAAGAATTCCAATTTGAAAATTATGAACTATTTATGTACATACATATGCTGTTGCTATTGGAAGTATTGCACAAACTTAACTCATCCATAGTTTTCTTTATTTTCTTTTCCCGGACGCTTTAACACTCCTCTAACTGTCGTACTTAACGTCTTGGTCAATATGATGGCAATACGAGCAGCTATTAGCCTGACAGGCACTGAATGCGCTTAATTATCAATGTATGGGCACTCCCGAGTTCAAAACTTTACGGTAGTACCGGTAGGTAGGAGGTTTATTTTGGGTCTATCTAAGTCGCACACTAAGCTTTCTGGATTTAGGCTTTCGATGCTTCCTCCTCGTAAAAAAAAAAAATGCACACAAAGGAACTACGTTACACTTTCCTCAATAGTAAATTAAAATTTTCTCTTTGGGTAAACAACTCTTTTTGTTTTTTTTTTGAATTTGTATTCTATGTTTGTGGTTATTATAAGTTTCTCAGTGTGCGTGCAAGCAATAAACAGCACATTTTATTTGAACTTTTTGTGTTGCAAATTTGTAAATTGCTGCAACAGCAAATAACTAAAACTAAAACGAGTGAAGTTAACTTTTCAAATTCACAAAACCAACCGGAAAAGAAATAAAAATATGTAAACTATGCAAAACGAATGCACGCATGGACTTTCTCATGTAAACCAACTCGTACGCCAAGCAGAGTCAAAACTTTAATTAGCGCTATTTGTCTCGTGAAGTAATGTAGCAAAAGTGCACACACACACGCACACACACATATATCGTCCTATACATAAATGCATATTTACATAATTCCGAACAAATGCCAGTACAACGGATTTCAGTTGTACGTAGAGAAGCAGATAACATCTCTGCATGTGTTTTTATGGTTTTTGAGATCTAAA
>NW_023458555.1:45445440-45451016 GCF_013731165.1 Rhagoletis pomonella
GTGTGTGTGTGTGTGTGTGTGTGTGTGTGTGTGTGTGTGTGTGTGTGCACTTTTGCTACATTACTTCACGAGACAAATAGCGCTAATTAAAGTTTTGACTCTGCTTGGAGTACGAGTTGGTTTACATGAGAAAGTCCATGCGTGCATTCGTTTTGCATAGTTTACATATTTTTATTTCTTTTCCGTTTGGTTTTGTGAATTTGAAAAGTTAACTTCACTCGTTTTAGTTTAAGTTATTTGCTGTTGCAGCAATTTACAAATTTGCAACACAAAAAGGTCAAATAAAATGTGCTTGCACGCACACTGAGAAACTTATAATAACCACAAACATAGAATACAAATTCAAAAAAAAACAAAAAGAGTTGTTTACCCAAAGAGAAAATTTTAATTTACTATTGAGGAAAGTGTAACGTAGTTCCTTTGAGTGCATTTTTTTTTTACGAGGAGGAAGCATCGAAAGCCTAAATCCAGAAACCTTAGTGTGCGACTTAGATAGACCCAAAATAAACCTCCTACCTACCGGTACTACCGTAAAGTTTTGAGCTCTGGAGTGCTCATACATTGATAATTAAGCGCATTCAGTGCCTCTCAGGCTAATAGCTGCTCGTATTGCCATTATATGGACCAAGACGTTAGGTACGCCAGTTAAAGCGTCCGGGAAAAGAAAAGAAAGAAAACTATGGATGAGTTAAGTTTGTGCAATACTTCCAATAGCAATAGCATATGTATGTACATAAATAGTTCATAATTTTCAAATTGGAATTCTTTGTAAAAATTTGGAGAAACTTTTAACCACAAAACTGAAAATATCTGCTCTAAGCGAATATGTCAATGCGCAAAAGCCTTACTCGTAAGTACTATGTTGACTTAAGCAAAGTTGGAATTGCTTAGAAATGGCAGCTTTCTACCACTAGGGCATTTTTCCTCGCCAACATATGAATGCACATATGTATGCATGTATGTTTGTATTAAACTGCTAAATCTAAAAGTACTATATATGAACGCTTTTTTTACACATTTCGAGAGTCGACTGGTGGCAATGTTGGCAACTAGTTATCCGCTTTGGCAATGCACTAAGCAAATTTTCGAAAATTTGCATGAGAATTCATAAATTCAGACACTAATGGGAACAAATGACTTCGGTACAGTTGCTATTTTCTTTGCATATATACATACATACATATGTATGTATTTATTTATGTATGAAATACACATGAAAAAGTTTGCGGACAAGTTTGGGCTTATTTAGCACATTAAAAATATTTAATTTTTGAGTTAAGGTGTTATGGGATTACGTATTTAAACAAAGTTGGTTGGAAATTCTTTTTAGGAACTCTAACTTATTTAGCCAGTTAAGCATTGCAAATGAGCTTAGGCGTAAATGCGCTAATCACGCTTGGATCACCGCAACAAATGTAACCATTTTGTTAAACTGGCAGGAAGAATCAAATTGAAGCTACATACATAGATAAGTACCAATAACTTAAAAAGTGTGGATCGGAGAGAGCTTTAACCAGGGGCGTACTATTGGTGGGGCCCTCCCAGTAAAAATCGTCACGTTGTAATTAAATTTTAACTAATGATCGTCGATTAGACGGTGTCTTGTCAAACCCCTGTAGTTTAAAAACAAACGGAAACTAAATGTTATACATACATATTATTAAACTTATAAATTTGATGTTTGAATCTAATAATAAAACAACTCTTAGGTTCATAAAAACTCAAAAATATTGTTTATTCAATATATTTCCCAAAACGCTTCTATTTTATGTATTTTATGTAAGCGTATCAAAAAAGTACTAAATTTTCTGCTGGACTTCACAAACCAGATCAATATTTATAAGCCAGAAATGAAAAAATTATATTGGTATTAATATAACTAGTAATTTTTAAGCAAAAACCAAAACCGACTTCAATTCTCATATACAAATTTAAGATTATTGTTAATTTCTTCACGATCCAATTATCAGATCTAAACAAAATTAGTATGGGACCACCCTTGAGGTGCCACCTTTCCGATGAAAAGAAGAATTATCGAAATCGGTTAAAGTGGTCCAAAGCTATGTGGTAACTATATAAAAAAAAATATTCCGATGAACTGATAACCTCCTCCTTTTTTTGAAGTCGGTTAAAAACAGCAAAATTTTAATTAGAAATTAATTTTGCACATGAGACAAAAGTCACAACTTTGTTTTGGCGAGCAGTTAATGCAAAAAAAATTACACACTGATAGTTCAAACAAAACCAAATGCCTTCTCTCAATGACAGAAGATAAAGGACTAACCGTATATAAAATTTTACCGCAGTCATAATAATATGTGGATTGGCGCTTACACATACATTAGTGTTTGGCCGAGCTTTTCCTACTTTTGTTTAAATTCACTTCTGCCAACTTGGTGCTTTCCACACTTAATTTAGTGCGTATTAAAAACACGTAAATTTTCGTGTTTGGTGCTTTTTGTTTTTAGTTTGTAGACATCAGATTTTTAAATCTTAAAAAAATGAAAGCAAATTTTATAGCAATCGTAATTGAATATGTATATGTCGAGCAAGAAACATTGATTATTATATATTAGAGTCGGCATCCTTAAAAATATAAAATTTTTTATGTCTATAAAGTCCATTAAATACACCAATAAAAATTTGGCGATTTTTTCGAGAAAAAACGTTTTTATTGGGGTTTAGGGCTCTTCTAAATGCAATACTTGGCAACTCTGCATTTTGTTCGAGATTCTTCCTCTTCTTCTTGTTGAGTTCGTCTTTGCTTTCTCATTCTGGTATTTGATGACGTCACGCCCAATTGCTCTCAGCTCGATTGGCGCAATCTTGTATTCTATCAGTTATAATAATATAATAATAATACCAAATTGTTTATTTTACCATTTTTTAATGGCAATTGTTGGGTTTTTTGGGGGCCCTGTAAAAACAGTTAATAGCAGAAAATGGGTTAATACAAAATTTGGTATTAATTTTGAAAGTCTCCTGAGAGAAACAAAGTTGTCCGATCGAAAACTATTGATTTTCAAGAACTCTATTTATTCTATTTCTACGGAAAACAGCTTTTTTCCGATATAAAATACATGGAAAACTTTCAGCGCTTCCCAGCAAACAATTGAGTAGTCCACTTGCAAACAGCGTTATGTGATTTTATAATAGTATGCCATAAATTTAAAAAAAAACGTCTACAACAACAAGTAACATCCAAATTGTATATGTATTTCTTTTTATTATCTGAAATTTTGGATAAATAAGAGCCTAATAACATTAAAAATCAAAATCAGTGTGGTAGTTTTTGCAAATTTTATATATAGAGATTAAATATAGCGAGTTTTGAAACAGTAAGTTTTATATAGCCAGCTTTTTTAAGCTTTTCGCGTTCTCTCTTCCATGAAGGTTGGTCTGCTTCTTTTTTAAGACGTCTTCCACTAGGCACCGAAACTACCACGTTTTCTTGCAGTTTTCTAAGTTCATCAGAAGATGGAGACTTTTGAACTTGTATAAATACGTATAATAAATATCATAGCGACTTTTGAAAGTGTATATATACATACAGTAAGTATTATAGCGACTTTTGCTAGAGTAGCTAATATTTGATGCTATTTTTTTCAGAATATATAAGGATTTTGCACTGTATTGTTAGCGGACATGAAACTACTTTAAATACTGGTACGTTAACCACCAAAAACTAAAAATCGAAAAAATTTACATAGCGCACTTTGCAAGGGGACTACTCAATTATGTTTGATATACATTTAAGAATGATTTGAAATCAAAGCCTATTCTCAAATGTCAAACGTTTGAAAATGATTAGATATTGATTTGAAAAATACAGCTTTCTCAATAAAGAAGGGAGTTTGATCTCTATTTGATACAAGTAATTTTTAGCAAAAAAAACCGACTTCAACTCTCATATAAACAAGTAATTTTTAGCAAAAAAAAACGACTTAAAAAAATATATATACATCTATATATTTCATGATCCAATGATCGGATCTAAACCAAATTAGTATGGGACCACCTCTGAGACACTACCTTTCCGTTGCAAAAATCGGTTGACGTGGTCCAAAGTTATGCGGTAACATACATAAAAAAAAAAAAAGATTCCGACGAACTGATAACCTCCTCCTTTTTTGGAGTTCGGTTAAAAAAAGATTCCGACGAACTGATAACCTCCTCCGTTTTTGGAAGTCGGTTAAAAATGGTGACTCTCAAATCAATTTCAAAGGTTATTTATCAATTGTATTTCAAATGTGGAAATAAAATTTATTATAGGAAATGTATATTTCATATTTATTTTTTCTTCACGATGTACCACATAAATAACAAAAGAAACAATTGAAAGTAATTTCCAATAAATTCATCTTGAAGGGCTGCAGCTTCCTTAATCCACGCAAACATCAAATCCACTATTTGTGGGCTTTCTCTTTAAATATTTCTGTCCATTCATTGTTTTTTTTCAATTGAACTTGATTTTGTTAAATTTTTTTATTAAACTGCGAACTTTTATATCGTTTGCCACTTGCCATGTTTCGTCTAATCAATCACAAATGAATTTCAATTGTAAAATGTAAACCCAGTTTTCAATTTGAGAATCATTTGAGAAAAACCTTTGATATCAAATTGAAAAATAAAAGTTTCTCAAACGTTTGAAACTGTGTTTGTTGGGTTTGAGCGGTCTTTAAATGTTTTTGATTTCAAAATAAAAATTGGCGTATATTTTTTCACTTTAGTAGGTATAATCCTTGGGGGTGAGAACTTTAAAATTCAGACTTTGTTTATTCACATGCATTTTTTTTGTACTACCCTAATGTACATATGTATGTGCTCGTTGCTTGGATATGTCTATTTGGATCAACTTTTAACTAAAAACCTTTTGTTTTGCATTTTGAATTAAACTAAAACTTTAACTCGACGCTGATATGCAACGTACATATTTGAATACATTTTATATTCCGAAATATTATGTCTTCAATTGAAAAATAGTTTACTTGGACATTACACGAACGTTGCAATACCTACAATCACACTTGTTTACTAATAAAATCGCACTTTTAGAAATTGGCAATCGCCTTGATACTAAATTTCCCTTTCAATAACGAGACAGTCAAGTCAAACAGTGATCGCAGTTAGTCTATTCCAGTACTCCAGGATTTAGTTAGAATTAGTCAAGAAGATATTACTGAAGATATTACAAGTACGGGAACGAGACGATTTCCTTGATGAGTGCTTCTTGAAACTAAAATTCACTACCAAGTTGCGTGCAGCCTACGTCACAGCTGTCAAATCCAACGAATTTTGACAAGCAGTATGTGTGATCAACTTGAAAGCAAGTTCTTGATCGTGTAACTGCTCTGTTATAAATAGTTCTACAGCTGAAAACTCGATGTGCATTTTGTTCTCTATTTGTTTTATTTTTCACTTCATTTGGAACGTGTTTACCAATTTTATTAATATATTTATATTGCTTTCATTTTTATACCTTATTCAGCCCTAACCACTGGCTGTATGCAAGAAAAAGAGATTGAGAGGGTGCTTTCCTGCAGGGTGATGCCAATTTTTTTGTTGTTTATATCAAT
>NW_023458555.1:45451116-45456049 GCF_013731165.1 Rhagoletis pomonella
ACGATGTTATATGTATGTATAATGAGCTAGACATTTATAAAAAATATAAATTATTAAATTAAAAAAAAAGAAATATTGCCAATCAAGAAAAGGAGCAAGTCAAGAAGAGGAGTTTCTATTATTGCCATCAGTGCAAATTACAAATCCCGAAAATCCCGCGATTATTTGCCAAAATTCCAGGGATTTTCTGGACCTAAAAAAGGCCGGGATTCCGGGATTAACATTCCTAGTATGTACATACGTATTTGAACTTACTTGCCGACACCACAAGGATTAAAGCATTAAATGCAACACGCACATTTTCATGTATGTGTTTCGGTTGCATGTATTTTACTAAGTATAGTATGTATGAATATGTTCTCATGCATGGCAACTATTATTGAAACATGTGACGGCTGTGCTGCATTTTTAAAGCGACGGTCTTACTTACGTTCATATAAACACACCTGTCCAGTCAGCAAATGAGAAAAAATAGGCCTTCCTTCCTTTTCGTAGTCAGCACTACCACCCTTGGCCATTTTGAGCGGACGCTTTCGTCTTGACCTGCGGGCTGTGTCGGAGCCACAGCCGCTAAACTTAGACGTAAAAGCCGTGATATTGTTAAGATCACATTCAAGTTAAAAACGGTACATGAAATATTTGTTTTTGTTGTATTGAATCGAATTTAATACATCAATATGAAATGAAAAAAAAATAATAATTAGCAATAGAGAAGCAGATCCACATTAACTTCAATAATAT
The DNA here is from genome assembly GCF_013731165.1 of Rhagoletis pomonella. Lineage (NCBI taxonomy): Eukaryota > Metazoa > Arthropoda > Insecta > Diptera > Tephritidae > Rhagoletis > Rhagoletis pomonella. The sequence goes on from NW_023458555.1 coordinate 45,451,858, forward strand.
GTACCATGAGCTTATAAATAGATAAATGCCATGACGTGTATCACTACTTTGATTCATTTTTATTTCCTTTCATACTGCAGAATTTTGTACTACTTTTTATATTAGTCTAGGTCACCCTATTAGTATTATTCTTCGTGGTCGTGCTCGTCTTCGCATTTTCATCGTCTTGGGATTTGTTCATAAGTTAGCTAAGACTTCTCAAACAGCTCCCAACCCTCCTAAGTATAGTTAAGAAATAAAGCCTCTTTAAGCGCATTTTATTTGATACCCATATTTTTAATAATTCCTTTAACTTATTAAATAATTTCCTCCCATATACCAAACGAAAGGAAACATTTTTAGTTTTTAATTAAAGAAAACAAAAACAAAATCATTCGAGTGGTTTTCGAGTATTTTGGTAACAAAAAAATTGCTAATTTTTTTAAAAATTGGTTGTCTTAAAATGCTCAATATTCTCTATCTATTGCTCCAAGAAACCTGCTAGAGCAATTTAAAGGCTCAAAATTTACTCCTACATAAGCCAATATTTACCGCGGTTTGTACTACAGAAACCGAACCGGTTACTTACAAGAATATATCTGTCGATAGGCTTGGAATTTTGTCCTTATAACGGCACACCTTTCTTTGAAATCGCTTCATTAGTTCTCGTGCATTACAACTACAACATTTGAGCATATCCTCCATATCGAAACGTAAAACGTATTCTACGTCAAAATTTGATGTCGGAGTGTCGAATGTGGTCACTACCCCTTTCGTATGCGTACATTTGATAATCCGTGAGGTATAAATTCTTGTCTAGTCAAATACAACGCAGTTGCATTAATGATATAAAGCGAGTTTGGTTTGGGTACCGTCTCGAAAAGAAAGCATAACTCCACGTTTCCGACGGAAATTTCGATGACCAAAGGACACAAGACAACTAGGCGCAGGCCAAGAACACTCCGGTCAGAGATTACTCTAGCCAAACGTTAAATCACTTTCTTTCTTGTTGGTAGTTTTGAAGTTATAAATGTCAGCGCTAGCAGCATAGGCCATCGGCATATTTCAAAACCTAAAGCTAAATAAATATCAAAAATTTAATGGCTAACAGCAAAAAGCCATAATATATTTGACTCTAAGATGCTATGTATAACTGAACAGGTGAGTATGTAATACGGACTCCTTATGTATGTAGGAATTAGCATTCACAATTTACAAAATTACCAAATAAGCAGCTATTGTTAACTAGGAAACCAAGCCAAACAAAACAAAATACTAAGCCAATCAATCGTCACACGATGGGTCAAATACCGAATCCGTGCTATTAATTCACAAATGATGTTTTAAGCGATCTCTAAAATTTTGTTACCGTCTGAAAGAAATTTGAATATTAAAACACTAGTGTATAAACAATTGTTTTCCGTGATAATTATTCTTCTTTACTGGCACTGTAATCGCCTATGCGATTTTGGTCGAGTCCAAAACAGCACGCCGTTCGTTTCTCTTCTGTGCCAACTGAGGTCAATTGCAAATGCCAAGTGAGGTCAAGTACTCATTCACCTGGTCTTTCCAACGAAGAAGAGGATTTCCTGTTCCTCTGTTACCAGCATCGCGACACGCGTTGAATACGAATTCGAACGATGTGACCTAGCCAGCGGAGCTCGTACAGCTCATCGTTAAATCGTCTGTGGTATTCGCCATCGCCAACGCGCAAAGGCTCGTAAATCTTGCGCCGATTCTCCAAGAGCCGCTTCATTAGATTTTTTCATTGTCTAGGCCTCCGCGGCATATGCCGGCATAGTGTTATGTGATTTTTGTACGACGAGAGAAGACTTTACTTTTCAATTGCCTACTCAACCCAAAGAGAACTGGTTGGCAAAAGTTATCCTTGTTGGATTTCAAGGCTGGCATTATTATTGGTGTTAATGCTGGTTCTCATATAAACTAAATCGTCTACTTTTTCAAACTTGTAACTGTCCGGACATATTTGGTTTCGCTTTGGTTCTCTATCAATATCGTCGGCATATGCCAGCAATTGTACGCTCTTGCAAAGTATTGTGCCTCAGCGGTTCAGTTCTGCTGCCTTTATGATCTTCTGATAAGGTCCATTCAGTTCGTTGACGGTGGGCTTCAGTCGATCACACAATACACTCGAAAAACATTATAGCCTATGCATAGAAGGCTTGTCCCTCGGTAGTGGGCGCGTATGACGGGATCGCCGTTCTTGTTTATCTGACAGAACACACTTAATTTCTAGTCGTAGGGCATGCGTTCATCTGACAATATTCTGAACAAGAGTTGATGACCTTATCAGCCTCCCGCCGCCATACTTGAATAGCTCGACTGGTAGGCCATCAGCTCCAGCAGCTTCGTCCGTTTTCAGCCGCGTAGTCGCCATTCGTACTTCGTCATAGCCTGGCGGTGGAATATTGACTCCGTTATCATCGAACGCGCTGGGTTTGTCTTCACAGCTTTCAGTGCTGCTAACATTCAGCAGGGTGGAAAAGTGTAGGGATCACTTTCAAATAAGTTTTTGGCACTAGTCACTAGGTCGCCACTGGTGTTCTTACCAGAGTTCGCTAGTACTCTCTGGTAAGCTTTTCGGGCGTGGTCAGCATTTCAAGCTTTTCGCTCACACCTATTTCGGCCTCTCGTTTATTATTGCGGCAAATGCGTCTCACTTCCCTCTTCAGTTCACTATAGCAACTCCTTATAGCTCTCCTTGTGCCTGATCGCCGCTTGGTCCTATAGGCGGAAACTTCTTTCGGGCTCGCTAAAATCCGACTGTTCTTTCAGCACCAGGGCCTTAAGGAACGGAAAATGTGGTTCCACTGCTATCATATGTCGGTTTGTTAAAGGTGCTCTCTGAGAGCAGGTGTGAGAGTGGAGTAGCGAGTGTATTGGCCGTCTGTTGTGACTGCAGCTTTTCGCTGCTAAGCTTCCCTTGCATTTGGGCGCACATTTTTCGTTGCACAGATGCGAGTGCGTACCTTGGCTGCAATTAGAAAGTGGACCGAGTCGATATTCGCCCTCGGAGTGTACATAAGTCTAAAACACTAGAAGCATGCCTTCCGTCTATCACAACATGATCTATTTGGTTTCTCGTTTTTTCATCTGGACACAGCCAAGAAGCTTGATGGATCTCTTTATGCAGGAGCCTAGTACAAAGTCGATCAGCCTCAGTCCGTTATTGGACAGTGGCGCCAAAGATCCCTTCCTTGCCCATCTTGGCATTGATTTTGTTATCGCTCATTTACATGGCAGCTGTAGCAGACGTCGCAAGGCCCCACATATTGTTTGCCTTGCCCCACCCAACGCATTTCTTGGATGGCGGCTATGTCAGCTTTTGACCTTACGAGGACCTCAACCCGCCAGGCAGAGGCACCTTCCCCATTAAGGGTCTGGACATTCCAGTTGCATGCCCCCAAATCGTAGTCGTTTAAACGTTTACCGTGGTCATCATCAAAAGGGGGGTCTCATCCGAGGCTTTGGTTTTCGTTTTCATTAGAGCCTGTTTATACGTGGCGGGTCCCAAACTCCGCGCACAACCCATTGCTGGGCAGTAATCGGTTGATGTAAAATTGTCTGATGTTCATGTGAGGTATGAAGCCTTCGGCATAACCGATGACAGCACTGCCCTTACTTGAATTTATGTAGGGACCACGTGAACCCTTTTCGGTAATTAATTTTTATCGGAAAGATGGTACCTCAAGGGTTGTTCAATTTGATTTTGTTCCGATCTTTTTATCAAGAAGAAATTAACGGCACTCGTAAAGTTTTATATGAGCATTGAAGGCGGTAATATTTTTTTATTAAAAATTACTTGTTTGTTTATTTATTTAGGAAAAAAGCTTTTATCGCCTCTGTTAATATAAGAAATCTAACCTTATGTACACTTTTTTTTAAAGCTTCTTCGAATTGATGGCTTGTTTTCGTATTTCGTACCCACTGTGCGTCGGTGTTATCTTTGCACCTGTACACGCGCACACGGCGTATGAGTAACCACTGGCTGAAGTCATATTAGCACAACAAAGTTCACTAATTCTTAATAACTAATGCTTAATTGTCAAATCACATGTCACACACACACACACAACACCAATAACACATAGACTTAAATGCTGTGATCAGTATGTTTTCCAATTGTATAGTTTTGTAGAAACGTCTGTGTATGTGCGCATTGATATATTTGAGAATTTTGGGAATTACTACT
>NW_023458555.1:45456149-45461265 GCF_013731165.1 Rhagoletis pomonella
AGTAGTAATTCCCAAAATTCTCAAATATATCAATGCGCACATACACAAACGTTTCGACAAAACTATATAATTGGAAAACATACTGATCACAGCATTTAAGTCTATGTGTTATTGGTGTTGTGTGTGTGTGTGTGACATGTGATTTGACAATTAAGCATTAGTTATTAAGAATTAGTGAACTTTGTTGTGCTAATATGGCTTCAGCCAGTGGTTACTCATACGCCGTGTGCGCGTGTACGGGTGCCAAGTTAACACCGACGCACAGTGGGTACGAAATACGAAAACAAGCCATCAATTCGAAGAAGCTTTAAAAAAAGTGTACATAAGGTTAGATTTCTTATATTAAAAGAGGCGATAATAGCTTTTTTCCTAAATAAATAAATAAACAAGTAATTTTTAATAAAAAAATATTACCGCCTTCAATGCTCATATAAAACTTTACGAGTGCCGTTAATTTCTTCTTAATAAAAAGATCGGAACTAAATCAAATTGAACAACCCTTGGGGTACCAACTTTCGGATAAAAAGGAATTACCGAAAACAGTCCACGTGGTCCATACATAAATTCAAGTAAGGGCAGTGCTGTCATCGGTTATGCCGAAGGCTTCTTACCTCTCATGAACAGCAGACAATTTTACATCAACCGATTACTGCCCGGCAATGGGTTGTGCGCGGGGTTTGGGACACGCCACGTAAAAAGAGGCTCTAATGAAAACGAAAACCAAAGCCTCGGATGAGACCCCCCTTTTGACGATGACCACGGTAAACGTTTAAAGGACTACGATTTGGGGGCATGCAACTGGAATGTCCGGACCCTTAATGGGGAAGGTGCCTCTGCCTGGCGGGTTGAGGTCCTCGTAAGGTCAAAAGCTGACATAGCCGCCATCCAAGAAATGCGTTGGGCGGGGCAAGGCTAACAATATGTGGGGCCTTGCGACGTCTACTACAGCTGCCATGTAAATGAGCGATAACAAAATCAGTGCCAAGATGGGCAAGGAAGGGATCTTTGGCGCCACTGTCCAATAACGGACTGAGGCTGATCGACTTTGTACTAACTAGGCTCCTGCATAAAGAGATCCATCAAGCTTCTTGGCTGTGTCCAGATCAAAAAACGAGAAACCAAATAGATCATGTTGTGATAGACGGAAGGCATGCTTCCAGTGTTTTAGACTTACGTACACTCCGAGGGCGAATATCGACTCGGTCCACTTTCTAATTGCAGCCAAGGTACGCACTCGCATCTGTGCAACAAAAAATGTGCGCCCAAATGCAAGGGAAGCTTTGCAGCGAAAAGCTGCAGTCACAACAGACAGCCAATACATTCGCTACTCCACTCTCACAACTGCTCTCAGAAAGCACCTTTAACAAACCGACATATGATAGCAGTGGAACCACATTTTCCGTTCATTAAGGCCCTGGCGCTGAAAGAACAGTCGGATTTCAGCGAGCCCGAAAGAATAAAAGTGGTACGATGAGGACTGTCAAAAAGCTACATAGAAAAAGTTTCCGCCTACAGGACCAAGCGGCGATCAGGCACAAGGAGAGCTATAAGGAGTGGATATAGGGAACTGAAGAGGGAAGTGAGTCGCATTTGCCGCAATAATAAACGAGAGGCCGAAATAGGTGTGAGCGAAAAGCTTGAAATGCTGACCACGCCCGAAAAGCTTACCAGAGAGTACTAGCGAACTCTGGTAAGAACACCAGTGGCGACCTAGTGACTGGTGCCCAGAACTTATTTAAAAGTGATCCCTCCACTTTTCCACCCTGCTGAATGTTAGCAGCACTGAAAGCTGTGAAGACGGACCCAGCGCGTTCGATGATGACGGAGTCGATGTTCCACCGCCGGGCTATGACGAAGTACGAATGGCGACTACGCGGCTGAAAACGGACAAAGCTGCAGTCGAGCTATTCAAGTACGACGGCGGGGAGCTGATAAGGTGCATACATGAACTCTTGTGTAGAATATGGTCAGATGAACGTATGCTCTACGACTGGAAATTAAGTGTGTTCTGTTAAATAAACAAGAACGGCGATCCCGCCACACGCGCCAACTACCGAGGAACCAGCTTCTGAAGCCCACCGTCAACGAACTGAGTGGACCTTATTAGTGTAGCTTTAGACCTGGTAAATCCACCATAGATCATGTATTGACAATACGCTAAAAAATCAGCGAGAATAGGATCGACACACCATCTATTTGTCGATTTCAAAGCTACTTTCGACAATACGAAAATAGGCTATCTTTTTCCGCGATATCTGAATTTGGTATCCCTGCGAAACTAATACGGCTGCGTTAAATGACGTTGAGCAATACCATCGGCTCCGGCAGAATAGGGAAGGACATCTCCGAGCCGTTTGATACCAAATGAGGTCTCTTTTCTGTGATTTCTTTAATCTGATGTTGGAGAAGATCATAACTGAACTGCTGAGGTACAATACTTTGCAAGAGCGTACAATTGCTGGCATATGCTGACGATATTGATAGAGAAGCAAAGCGAAACCAAGTATGTCCGGACAGTTACAAGTTTGAAAAAGTAGACGATTTCGTTTATTTGGGAACCAGCTTAAACACCAATAATAATGCCAGCCTCTAAATCCAACAATAATAACTTTTGCCAACAAGTTCTCTTTGGGTTGAGTAGGCAATTAAAAAGTAAAGTCCTCGTCATACAAAAATCACATAACACTGTGCTGCCGTATGACACGGATACCTGGACAATGAAAACATCTAATGAAGCGGCTCTTGGAGAATCGGCGCAAGATTTACGAGCCTTTGCGCGTTGGCGATGACGAATACCACAGACGATTTAACGATGAGCTGTATGAGCTCCGCTGGCTAGGTCACATCGTTCGACTTCGTATTCAATGCGGGTCGCAATGCTGGTAACAGAGGAACAGGAAAGCCTCCTCTGCGTTGGAAAGACCAGGTGAATGTGTACTTGACCTCACTTGGCATTTGCAATTGACCTCAGTTGGCACAGACGAAAAACGACCGGCGTGCTGGTTTGGACTCGACCAAAATCGCTTAGGCGATTACAGTGCCAGTAAAGAAGAAGTATCACGGAAAACAATTGTTTATACACTAGTGTTTTAATATTCAAATTTCTTTCAGACGGTAACAAAATTTTGTGAATTAATAGCACGGATTCGGTATTTGACCCATCGTGTGACGATTGATTGGCTTTGTTTTGTTTGCTTTGGTTTCTTAGTTCACAATAGGTGCTTATTTGGTAATTTTGTAATTTGCCAATGCATACTACATACATACGGAGTCCGTATTATATACTCACTTGTTCAGTTATACATAGCATCTTAGAGTTAAATATATTGTGGTTTCTTGCTGTTAGCCATTAAATTTTTTATATTTATTTAGCTTTAAGTTTGGCTAGAGTAAGCTCTGACCGGAGTGTTCTTGGCCTGCGCCTATTTATTTCCTTTGGTCATCGAAATTTCCGTCGAAAACGTGGAGTTATGCTTTCTTTTCGAGACGATACCCAAACCATTTGATACACTGGCTTTATAATCATTAATGCAACTTCACTGTATTTGACTAGACAAGAATTTATACCTCACGGATTATCAAATGTACGCATACGAAAGGGGCAGTGACCACATTCGACACTCCGACATCAAATTTTGACGTAGAATACGTCTTACGTTTCGATATGGAGGATATGCTCAAATATTGTAGTTGTAATGCACGAGAACTAATGAACCGATTTCAAAGAAAGGTGTGCCGTTACAAAGACAAAATTCCACAGATATCGACAGATATATTCTTGTAAGTAACCGGTTCGGTTTCTGTAGTACAAACCGCGGTAAATATTGGCTTATTTAGAAGTAAATTTTGAGCCTTTAAATTGCTCTAGCAGGTTTCTTGGAGGAATAGATAGAGAATATTGAGCATTTTAAGACAACCAATTTTTGAAAAAATTAGCAATTTTTTTTTGTTACCAAAATACTCGAAAACCGCTCGAATGATTTTGTTTTTGTTTTCTTTAATTAAAAACTAAAATTTTTTCCTTTCGTTTGGTATATGGGAGGAAATTATTTAATAAGTTCTTTAACTTATTATTAAAAATGTGGGTATCAAACAAAATGGGCTTAAAGAGGCTTTATTTCTTAACTATACCTAGGAGGGTTGCCAGCTATTTCAGAAGTCTTAGCTAACTTATGAACAAATCCCAAGACGATGATAATGCGAAGACGAGCACGACTACGAAGAATAATACTAATACGGGGACCTAGACTAATAAAAAAAGTGGTACAAAATTCTGCAGTATGAAAGGAAATGAAAATGAATCAAAGTAGTGATACACGTCATGGCATTTATCTATTTATAAGCTCATGGTACATATTATTGAAGTTAATGTGGATCTGCTTCTCTATTGCTAATTATTAATTTTTTTCATTTCATATTGATGTATTAAATTCGATTTAATACAACAAAAACGAATATTTCAGGTACCGTTTTTAACTTGAATGTGATCTTAACAATATCACGCATTTCACGTTTAAGTTTAGCGGCTGTGGTTCCGGCACAGCCTGCAGGTCAAGATGAAAGCACTGGACTGATCCTTTGTTGGTCTCCGCTCAAAATGGCCAAGGGTTGTAGTGCTGACTCCGCAAAGGAAGGAATGCCTCTTTTTTCTGAATTACTGACTGGACAGGTGTGTTTATATGAACGTAAGTAAGACCGTCGCTTTAAAAATGCAGCATAGCCGTCACATGTTTCAATAATAGTTGCCATGCATGAGAACATATTCATACATACTATACTTAGTAAAATACATGCAACCGTGACACATACATGAAAATGTGCGTGTTGCATTTAATGCTTTAATCCTTGTGGTCCCGACAAGTGAGTTCAAATACGTATGTACATACTAGGAATGGTAATCCCGGAATCCCGGCCTTTTTTAGGTCCAGAAAATCCCTGGAATTTTGGCAAATAATCGCGGGATTTTCGGGATTTGTAATTTGCACTGATGGCAATAATAGAAACTCCTCGTCTTGACTTGCTCCTTTTCTTGATTGGCAATATTTCTTTCTTTTTTTATTTGATAGTTAATATTTTTTATAAATGTCTAGCTCATTATACATACATATAACATCGT
>NW_023458555.1:45461365-45480603 GCF_013731165.1 Rhagoletis pomonella
TGTGTATGTGCGCATTGATATATTTGAGAATTTTGGGAATTACTACTGTGTACCTACATCCATGTATGTACGTATGAATGTGTGTGTGTGTGTTAGTAAATATTATCTCTTGGATGCAATGGCAATGCACTCAAATCAATTTACTAAGTTTCCGTGTACACACACACACAAACTCACACTTCAAAACACGCACGCACTAATGCAAGTGCGTCAAGCAACAATAATTTATTGGCAGCTGCAATTGCAACTACAACAAATGGCTTAAGCCTATTTAGCTGTGACATTGGCCACAAAAGGCAACAGCAAATACCTAACGACATGCATGCATACATACATACTTACCCTGCGGAAAAAAATTATAATAATAATAATTGACGCTCACACAAATGTTAGTGTTTGGCCGAGCTTCTCCTCCGACTTGTGGCGTGCGCCTTTATATTGCCGCACAAAGGGGAGGGAGCTACAGTTTTACGACTCCGAACGGCGATTTTATTTTTATGAGAAGCTGTTTTTCATGGCAGAAATACACTCGGAGGTTTGCCATTGCTTGCCGAGGGCGACCGCTGTTACAAAAAAACCTTTTTCCTATATACATTTTTGCGATATTGCTTTGACCAGGGTTTGAACCCAGGTGCTGCGAAGTGGAAGCGCGCACTGCTTACCACTACCACACAGCGGCGAAAAAAATTATCAATTGATAAAAAATAACCCACTTGTAGTAAACTTTTTTGCGGGATTTCTATAAAATATATAACTTGTAGTTAGCTGCAAATAGCTAACTTGAAACTAGTTGAAAAATAATGCAGGAGTAATGAAGGAGATTGTTTTCTTTAAACGCGTTTCTATTTAAAAATCCTGCACTTCGCAAATACCTTTTCGAATTGAGGAAGATCGAAATTTCATATTATCATTTTGAAGTTATGTCTGACGGAGTTCGAATATCGGACCACCGAAAGCACAATATGGAAACAGATATGAAATATAATAAAATAAATAAAGTAAATAAAAATAAAAATAAAATAAAATAAAAATTATTTCTTTTTCCTATTGATATTTTAGGTCCAAAAGTAGTTAGTTACAAGTTAGTTACATCACATGCAGAGGTAAACCACCCTTGACTATTTCGCGGCCATCGCCATAGAAATAAAGCTAGCTTTCGTCAAAGAAAATATACAGATAATAAGTGACTTTTAGCTCCTTCCTAATCAACTTAAAGTTAGCTTATAGTTAGATACATTTCCTGCAGGGTATATATAGCGAATACTTACTTACATGTAGAAAACATGTCGATAATCAATTAATTTAGTTATTGCTATTGTTGTTTCTTCTGCTGGTTTTTGTTTGCTGTTATTATTGTTGTCATTGCGGTGCTGGCCCTGCTGTGGTCTGTCAACAGTTTTGGTCAAAGTTTATGTTTGTGTTTAAGTATTTATACTTCGATATTGCCACTCTGATGTTGAAGGTATGTATGTACGTACGTAAAGAGCGTGTCAGACGTGTTAATGCAATAGGGATGTCGGAAAAAATATCAATGAATCGTATATATCGATATTTTGCTTCGCTGCATCGAAAATTTTCCAGTCGATGTATAAATAGTCGATGTTTATTGAAAACTGGCATCTCTATTACATTGAATAGTCGTTCAAAATTTTCAATTGAACAAAAAAGAGAAGTGCGTTGGGAGCGTTCGCCCAAGTAGCCGGGCGATTAAACTGCAATTCACGGAGAAGACCCTCCTACTCGACTTATCTACGTTATCTCCCTGGGTTCTCGGTTAGAAGTTTCCTAACCCTACCTCATTTATTCCCTCCAAGTTATCACATCACAGAAGGCCCTCCAAAAATTAATTATTTGTCTTCCGTACTTGTAATATACAGTTACGCAGTGACTCGCCTATTTTATTATTATCGGCATGGCCCCCTCACCGTGTCATGAACTCAAACCAAAAAAAAATTTTGGATAAATGTGAAAAAATAAATTTGTTAGAAGAAATTTTGATTTTGTCGCAAGTAATTTGAATTAATTTTTCCACTTGTATATATCTGTGTTGAAACGATGTTATAAATTTTTATAAATCTTTTGAAATATATAAAACAGTTTGCCTTGAAATTCTACATAATTTTGTGAGTGTGTAATTTTTCGAGTGCTTACTTTAAAAAGGAATATTTTAAAAGGACCTAGGAAGCGAGCTAAATTAAACTTAGGACAAGTAAACATTAAATCTGCGTGTCATATCTAAAATAGTTCCAGTTATGAGGAACTGCGAGTTCAGCTTCCATTCTTCCTTTTATACGCCCACCTCCTGTAAAATTTATTGAATTTTTATTGTAGAGCTGAAAGGAAAGACTCTATATGTACTACATAAAATGAATAATATGCAATATAAAGTGGAAATTAAAGAAGGTGTAGATATTAATGACTCCCCAATCCATTAATCACAATCAACATTCAGCCAAAAATGGACGCTTGTCTGGACGAGATCCTGCTTGCCTTTTCTCAGCTTTTGTTGTATAAAATGTAGGTAAAGTTCAAAGTTTCACACATAATTAAGTATGCAGGAACTTCTTTAGAAATTAAATAAATGTGGGCGCCGTAATAAGAAATTCTTTATTATCTTCCTAGTTGGAAAATTATGGCTTAAACGAGCAGGGCACACAGAATTTCATCAAAAAATATTTTTTTATCTGCGCCTGTTTCTCTAGAATTACTGGACGATAATGTAAACCGATTTTGACGATCTTTTAGATTTAAGCTTTTCTCGTTATAACCAGCATATGCTCTGAATTTCATCAAAATCGGTTAACATTTACTATTTCCACCCACAAGGGCTGTGGGCGTGGTAGCGCGTAGAATTTTAGAAAGGTATGTTTACTTTACTGCCTCCTTAATAGCAGATATACTGTCCAAGTCCGGACGCAGTGACCAATCCCTGTTTCCATAAGTGCCTCATGAACGGAATCTACACTGACATTATTAAAGCCCTCTCGATGTCTACAAAGGTCACCATTGTAAATTGTTTATAGTAGCGCGAAGCTTCAACATAGTTCTCAAATAGTCGTGAACTAATCACGAAGTGATCCCAAACTAGTACCGAAATTATCCTGAAATAGTTTTCAACAGGTCCCTAAACGATCCCGAACTAGTGCCGAAAGGAGCCCAACCTAGTCGTTAACTAGTCGAGTAAAGTTTAGTAGTACAAATTTTCTGCTAGGTTCATGCAAATTTTCCTTATGCAGGGAGGTAAGATGTTTACACAAATTACAAAAATTTAGGGGGTACGCGTATCCTCGAGTTTCGCGAAAAAAATCTGGTAAACTCTAATTTTTATTAAAAACTTGACTTAATCAGCTGACCACTAGTGCATGTACATAGAAATGTACGTATGTATGTATGTATGTGTATAAGCATACTCACTTCGGAATACTTGACCAACCAACAAACTTTCACCCATAATAATTAATATTCACTTTGACATTTACTACTGTTAGTAATGTCCATACGTCCGCGCAACAACAAACTACATACATACGTACAATACCCTTCGTCACCTCAACCGCCACAACAATTCTCAATGCATTTGCCAACGTTTTGGTTGAGTAATCAATGCAAATTGGGAATTTCATCGATGCGCATCACTCACTACTCATTCATTTAACAAATTGATGTGACATGTTGTCAACATGTATGCGGCATTAGCATTGAATATTTTGTATATTTACATATGTAGATACTTATGAAAATGTATAATAGCGTTAATGTTATGATTGCCGGAGTACGAGTATAAAAAGCTTAAGGTGATTTATTAAAATTTGCTCTAATTAGCACGCATAATTGTTAAGGCTCAATTGGTGCTCAGGATATGGTCATTAATTTTTGGAAAATTCGTTTAATTTTGACGATTTTAGATTAGAGAGAAATTTTGGCCGCGAGGTGTAATCAATATGCATGCCATACATGCATACATACCAACATGAGTGCTAAATAGTGTGAAAGGTGATTAATAGACCCTAAAATCCAATGTGTTACGATTACGATTGACACAATGGACGTTAATCGAACCTTGAAATGGAGATTTTCGACAAATTGGAAAATATGTGTATAAAAACAATAAAATGTTGCACACCTGCATATGTATGATAGATAGCGACTACAAACTATGCGTTTAAGCCAATGTTTACAAATACTTATGCAATAATCAGTAGGAAATCATTTTCTTATAGAATTTATTATATTTTCATGAATAAAAGTTAAAAATGTCATAGGCTCAATTTGCCAGAAATCCGTTACCAAATTTTAACGCCATTGTGAATATAAAAGCTCAAAAATGCTTTCTCTTCGATACGCATCTAGATTTTTGTCCTTTAGCATTGCTTGAAGTACAGTAATTTTTCTGTAAACCCCACCACTTCCTGCCGATTTGCCTTCGATGTAAGGGTGTTGTGGTGTGTTAGGGATTAGTTTTCCAAGATCGAGCTTATATATAGTATATGTGTTAGCCTTTCCGGTGCTTAGAGGTTTCGTGATTCTTCCTACAAGGCTTTGAAAAGAACACTACTTTCACTCGTCTCCGTTTTTCCTAGTTTATACTAGGGATGCGAATGCGAATGTTAAGAATAATATTAAATAAAGCTATAATCGAGTTAAGTCATCGTTTTTGTTTCTTAAAAATTTTGTGAATTATTAGAAAATTGAACGAGTGCTTAACCTATAAAGTGCACTGTGGTCTGGCGACTATCATTTGCTGGCCAAAAGTCGATTAATAACCAAATTGATTTGAAACTTAGTGTTTGGGGGTTTTTGAGGTCGCTGATTTCGAATATTATGTCAGATTTTCGAAATTCAAAATGGTGGATCCAATATGGCGACCGAATTTTATACTTCTTTCCCTTTCACCAAAAGCTTATACACAAGCGAGGTTTTCAAGATCGCTGATTTCGAGTCTGATGTGGGGTTTTTGGAATTTAAAATGGCGGATCCAATATGGCGACCAAATTTGATAACTTTTACCTTTTCAGCATAAACTCATATAAATGGGGAGTATTCGAGGGCGCTGTTTTCGAATCTGATAGCACATTTTTTAAATTCAAAATGGCGGATCCAATATAGCTACCAGATTTTATAATTTTTGTTTTTCACCAAAGACTTATATTATATAAGGGGGGTTTGGATCCAATATGGCGTTATCGGAAAAAAATTTTAGTTTAAAAAAATTAGTTATATTTTTGCCATATATTTTTTCTAATCACATCTGCTTCAAATAATATTTGTATTTATTTTAAAGGACACTAGCGCAACAAGTATATTACTAATATTAGGCTAGATATAAAGTTGAAAAAATAACGTAACGTACAAGTTTAAATAAAAAAATACAAGAATGCATTTTTCACCTACGTACCAGCATATCCGTCTAATAATATTTCGCAGCAAAATGTTTAAAACCGCAGTTTTTTGGCATCTTTGTTGACTGCCGCTTTTCAAACATCGAAAAGCACAGCAGAACACAATTTTTCTAATAAAATAAAGCTCATTATTCAAAAAAATGCAAAAAAAGTGCAACATGATTCTCAGCCCACAAGCTTGGAGACCGCCAAATGTAACCAATTTTTACAACGCTTTTTTATAGCTCTACTTCAAGTGAAATATTATCACCCAAATTAGAGTCCATTTGAAAAATGAGTTTTGTTTTATTTTTAGCAAGCTACATATATGTTAATTTTCTTTTTTGTTAATCACACAAATATTCATTTCCATTCTCTTTCTTGAAGTATCTTTCTCACTTGAAGACTCATACCATTTCGAACTACAAGAATACTAACTACGAAAGAAAGAAATTTTTAAACTTTTAGTAGCAATGTCAACTTTAACAGCTGATATCTCAATGGGAAAACTGTTTAAGAAAATAATGAGTATGTACTTTTTTACACTGGAGAATTACTCTAAAAAATTACTTCTGGCCAGCAAATACTAACTGCCAGACCACAGTGCAGTGTCTTAAACTAGTAGTCAAGGTTCAAAGGGGGCATATTATATTTCAAAAGAAGGAATTTTATCAATTTTATTGTGATTTTTATTGAGCTTTGTACCACGACTTTTTTTATTAGGGGAAAATTGAAAAAGCCAACAAAGTCTGAGTCTAGCCTGCCTGCCTGAAACTATACATACAATAAAGCAAAAGCAAAATTAATATATAGAATTTACAATAACAACCACGCTGTCAAGTTTAAATAGCGGCAAATCAGCTGCACTTGATGTTAGTAGGTTGAATAAGGAAATGAATTTGCAACAAGAGCTTATGGGGTGTGCATAGCTAAGTGGTTAGCGCTTCTGACTTTGTACATCGATGATGCGGGTTCGATGCCCGCTGACGTCTAGAAAAAATTAGAGTGGACTCTCTGCGAATGCAAATATTCGCATCATCCCTGGTTCACACTAACACACGGTCTGTAGAGAGTTTAAAGCAATGTGGCTATGCGTTGGTTTACTTGCCTTTAAGGCCATTCTACCGATATTTACAATCGCTGAAGTGAATACATTACTAACGTGCTTTCTTTGAGGACTCTTGGTGCTCCTACATAGTCAGCACTTACTAAGAATAAATACTAATGCTACTACCAGCCATCAGTCAACCAATTCAATATTTTGTATTGCAGATCCAAAATTGAGACCGCTGTTGATGTATGATTTACTTAAGCTTGGCTATCCCAGATACTGGTCAACTCCAATGAAGGTAAGGCTTAATATGGAGAGCCTATCTAGGGCCAGAATATTTTTTCAGGCCATAGCCTGCCTTTTTACTGTCAAATAAATTTTTATTTAGGTAAATCAGCCAGGTGCTGTGCTAAATAAGATCGTTTCATAGAGAATTTCTAATTGGGCTTCAGGATTCATACAAATTGTTTAATTAAAAGTGTACATATGTAGTTCTAAAAGCCCATTATGCTATGTATTTTGTAATTCGAATAGAAAACCCTAATAAATACTTCTGAAATCTTGTAGCTAATATTTAAAGTAAATTATACTTACAAAGCATTTAAGGTAAACAACAAAGCTTTTAGCTGTTGCTCATACGCAACGGACTGCCCACACGCGAGTAAGCAAATACTTAAAAGAGTAAAGAGCTTCGTACAACACTGAAGTACTATTTATAATGAAAAGTAAGTGTTAATTGTAGAATTAAATTTCATCGACACAACAATAAGTGCCGCAAAGCAACAACAGCAATGGCAATAATAATAGCAAGAAAAATGGTAATACACTTACCTTCAACGCACACATTTCTCTACTCAAAAAGAAAATTTTCCACCAACACTCAACCAAAAAGTAACACCGAAAAAAAAACCAAGTTTATGGTAATTATTTGCTTCATAAATTTGTTGAATGGCTTTTTAAGAGCAATGCTCGAGCAAGCAGTAATACCAACAAGCACAACAAAACCTGAAAGTAACTGGCAAGAGTATCTATGTACATATTTACGCAGTAAGTTAAAAATCTACCGCCAACACTTCCGCAGCATTTGCAGAGTAATTTTTAATTGTAAAAGATACCCAGTGGGTGAGACAACAGCAGCTAGAGGAACTCGCTTAAAATTAAAAAATAAAAACGAGAGAAAACCAAAAACAAAAAACAAAATATAATAACGAGTGGTGAAAATAGCAACAACAGCTGTGTGTCCCAACGTCGCCTGCCAACACCAACCTGCCGTGAATGATGGCACAACTTTTATTTCGCGCTGGAAAATCGCTTGAACTGAAATTAAAATTTTAGTGGCTTATTATAAGTGAGAAAAATAAAAAAATAAAACACGAAAAAGTGAAGCGAAAAAGTATTGCCAAATGAAAAGGACATATTGACAAGGCAAAAAACAAAGCCTGGAAAAGTATAAATGTATAAATGTAGGCAATATTTGGCGCGCATATTTTTCATGGCGACAGCAACAATGTTTGTGCGACAAGTGGAATGCGTTCTTCGACTTCAACCATATTTATATACAGTGACTCAAACAAGTGACCACGTATTGTTTTTTTTTTTTTTAATATTCTTAATGTTTTGATATCCATAACAATAATTAAATTGTAAGAGGCCGATATCTGTACATTATAGATATCAAAGAAAAATTAACAAAAGGGGTCAAGAGGGTTATTAGAGCAACAGAAGCCAAATCCACAGTTTTTAAAATTTTTGTCCGTCTGTCTGTTTTGTATGAAATGAATGCAATTTTCCCCAATGTATTGCTAGAGGTCTAACTTAAAATATAGAGGGAAAAAAAGTTATAGAGCTGCCACCTGGTTGAAAATTGCAGTTTAAGTAAATTGATAAGATAAAGTAAATATTGCCATTTGGCTGCCAAAAGAAAGAGGTTTAAGAACGCTTATAGTCGAAAATATTTTTGTTGAAGGTTGCCACTTGTTTGAAAATTTTAACGCAATTTAATTGATAAGATAAATTGAATATTGCATTATGGGTATCAAACTGAAGAGGGTTAGGAAAGTTTGCTGCGTAAAATATTTTTTACGAGGGTAGCTACCTGTTTGAAAAATTGTACTAACTTAAATTGATAAAATAAATAAAATATTACAATACGGGTATCAAACAGCATAAAAATACCTGTAAGGCGAGCTTTTTGATCTGAATCTTTACAATATTTTTATGTATGCAGTTTTCTAGCACGTACAATTTTAGTCTAATGAAACACGAAATGGAAGTTTCAGTCGGTTAAAAAATCGCGTTGATTATTGGGAATTTTTTTGTAGACTGCTTTTGTGTGTTTTTTTTTTATATAACAAGTGCCTTTTACAAAAATTGGCGTTGAATTTTTGAAAATTTTCAAAAATCAACTAGATTTTTTTTAGCTGTTTGAAACTTCCACATCATTCGACTAAAATTCAACGCCATTTTTTTTTTTTTGTAAATTGCACTTGTTATACATATGTAAAAAAACTCAAAAGCAAGCTCAAAAAAAATCTCAAAAATCAGCGCGTTTTTTTAGCCGGTTGAACCTTAATTAAAAATGTGTGTGCTATAAAACTACATGTCCAAAAATGTCCTAGATATTCAGACTAAAAAGTAGAAATTACGATGGCAATTTGTTGAATTTTTATTAATTTTCTATAAAGTTTTGGTTAAAGCTTGGACGGTATTTTAAGAGAAAAATAACAAAAATTTTGAAGGAAAAAACATAAGGGATTTCAATTCTCATATACAATAAACCAAATTAATATGGGACTACCCTTTTAGAATTGATAACCTCCTCCTTTTTTAACGATTATTTAAAAAAAAAAAAAAATCAAAAACGTCGCTATTTGTTTGAGTCACTGTATGTACCTATATACATGCGCGCATTTGAGTGTGGGTTTGTCAACTGAATTTTCACGCTTGTACTGCTGACACAATTTATAAAATATAAAATATTTGCTCTAATTTTATATGAGTTTCCGCTTGATTTGTGCCGCGAAATGTTGCGTATCGAATGGCTGAAATATTTTACGCTCGACGATGCTTTAACTACATACATACATAAGTATGTACACAAATGTACCGCTACGCTCAATAAAGTGTTGTTGATACTCATATTTTTTTCAAAAAATTTAGCTTTGTAAAATTTTAGAGTTGCACACAAGTGCCTATATCTCGTGGAATGATTGGAAGAAAAATTATTTAGTAACAGTCCTGCAAATAGTGAATAGGATTCTCGTGGATAATTTTATTCGCCGCCTTGCTGTCTGATTAAATCGCCGCTTTTGCTTTTCTAGTAGCACTATTATGTAGTAACCTACAGGCCTCACATATACCTAGGACTTCAGGCTAAAATATGCCGGCTGGAACTCCTCGAAATAGCATCAAGCCCCCACACCGCAGTCCATCTTGGATCCGTCAGTGTAAATAAAGATGGCTTCCTTATCATCAGCTGGGCCTTCTCTCGATTCAATTCTGGATGGAAACCACCCCAGTACATTCAAGCCGAAATTCCGAATCGATACCATAGTTCGTGGTTTTATTTGCTATCGCCCCAATGTTTAAGATTGAGCTACGCCCAAAGGTCCTCATATTTTGCAGCCCCGACTACCCGAGTCCTAATATTGAGTACATCGCGATTTCCTTTAGAAATTGATCAATTGGAATCATATTGAGGACGACCTTCAGTGCTTCTGAGGTCAATGTCCCAGTGATCCCCAAACATACCGCTCTTTGTACGCCACTTAGCATTGTACTGTCTACTTCAAGCTGGCCACCAAGCTAGGGCTCCGTAGGAAGGCATCGGCCTTATAATGGCGGTTCACATAAATTTCGATTTTTATTCCCAGTTTCTAGTGAAGATCTTTTTACAAGTATAGAAAGCAATATTGGCCCTCTCTTTGCGTTTTTCAACGTCAAGTTTCAAGTTTAGTTTAGTGCCTAGGATGATTCCCAGATATTTTGCATTGCTTGATAGGGAGAGGATGTCTAAATTGGAGTATATTATCTATTTGTAAATAGTAATAATTCGGTTTTGTAGAGGTAAACGTTACGGCCACTACCCTGCTATGCGTGATACAAGCCTAGATGTAGAAAACAAAGGGACCAGGGCGTTTAGTACTGTCTGACACCGGTCCCAGTACCGGCTCTATCGAGCAAGCATCTATCAGTATAGCAGACTTTTTGTACCCTTGACAATCGTTTTGAATAACTCTCTGCAAGTGTTCCTCTCCGGAATAATTGTTACCATGTAGGGCTTGCTGAAGGATAATGTCGGTAACATTTTATCTGTGAGGTCATTCCTTATGCTTACTAAATTGCTGAGTCGCAAAGCGCTCCAGCAAGCATCATAGTCAATTAGTACATCTAGAGGTGGTATACCTGTGATGATTACCGCTGCTTTCGTTGGACAGGTGCGCATAGCTTCTGTAATAGCTACATATACTTTAACTGACTAAAATTTCAGTTTGGGGGATTTCCCCCATGCTTTACCATGAAGCCACTTGCAGGGATTCCATCTTAATTAACCTAACCTAACCTCCTATCTGTCAGGATTTAAAGCTCTTCGAACACACATATTACGTCCTATCTCCTCTTAAGCCGGCTAAAAGTATCATCTCGCTTCTTCACTTCTCTTCAGCTCCCTATATCGATCCTACATAATTCGCGTTGCACTCGATCGTAGCGAGACTCTGTAGACTGCATCTTTTTTCTCTGCAGTGCCGTGGCACTCCTCGTCCTACCAATTTCTCTCGCAAAGCAGATATGGAAGTCGAGTGGCCTAGATGCTGGTTTTCTCTTGTGAGAACAGCTTCTTAACGTCGAGCCTTCATTGCATTTTAAATCAGATATTTCGCTCAGTACTAAGTCAGGTGAATGTCTAGATTGCGACCAGATATTGATCTGAGTTGCTGGTTGAATCTTTTCTTACTGAATCCTATAGTGCTTATCACAACTATACGACACTCACATATTGACAAGTTTTGACTATTTTTTTTTTATTTTTTTTTAAACTTAATTGTTTTTGTATAAAATGGAAAGATTAGGTTTATGCATTTTGTAGCTCAATCAATTTTGGTATAAAAAAGTGTAGGTTTGCAGTAGCTAAGGCTTTCCCTTGATTTTTTGGCATTTTGTTTTTTTTTTTGTTTGTTGACGATGCCAGTCATTTTATTCCGTACAAAATACGTTCGATGTTTTTTTATATGAATAAAAACGAAAACAGTTGGCCAAAAATCCACGGCAGGTCACAGCTACTTCAAACTTACACTCTGTTGCACTAAAATTTAATGGGTTACAACACTGCATACTTTAAATATTTAAAAAAATATCTTTTTAAAAAGCTCGATTTTTTTTTTTAATATTGCACAAACTTGCATTTATACGGTTTTTGTTAATCGTAATTTTTTATCTATTTTCAAACCAAACAAATTAAAAGTTTACAATTTTACGTGTACAAATACAAGTGCTGAGATTCAAAACAAGGAGAAAAAGTAATAGTTGATATGCTGAGTAATCGTTTCTAAGATTCTAGTTAAGTCAAGTCAAGTCTAAGTCTTACATAACTCAGCTTTAACTCACTCAAAATTCCATTCAAGTAGATGTATTTTAGTTTCCGTCATGGAAGCTTTAATTTGCGAAATATTATATTCTCCCCACATATTTTCTAAATTCACAATCATTTATCTGATTGAATTTCCCGAAAATTGATATTTATCATTACGCAAATATTTTGCAATAACTTTATTTTTTCGGATTTTTTCCACACCAGTGCTGATGCTACTCGCTTATTTGTTGATTGAGGTTGAAAAATTGCAATTCGGTAAAACAACAAAAACTCAGAACATCAGTAAACAAAACAAACAAGCAAACAAATGTTACATAACCAGCACAAATAACGAAAATTAATTGCGAAATCAAATTGAAAAATTGCATTTCAACAAGCAACGTAACGCAAAAAGTGTCAAACCACAGTGGAAGTTAATTAAAAAAAAAAAAAACAAAGTATATAAATAAGTATCTACAAATAAAATTTACGAAAAATTGCTGAATAAATTTGCCAGTGGCAATGACTTTCGCCAGCCGTACGCCACGCGCCGCCCTCTACAACTGCTCAACTGCGCGGAAGGTGAGGAGCCCCTGGCGAAGTGGGATTATTGCATTTGCGGCTGTCATCGGCATTTTCATGATACTGCTGATGCTTGGCAATGCGATAACAATGTTGATGAAATACAAAAATATCACCAACTACAAGAACAAAAGTGAAAATTTGGAAAATATTAGCGAGAACGCTAACGCAAGGCAGATGGTCAGCAGCGTTGAAATTGCGTTGTTGACAAACGAATTTGCTGCAACGATTAACACGAACAACAGCAGCAATCAAATGTACAACAGCAACAATAAAAACAACGACAGTACACGTATAGACAGTCGAGTACGGCAACTTTCTGAAATTGATGCTGTTGATGAGAATTATACCGTTGCCGCCTTTCATGGCAATCATAATAATTTGCTGGCCCCTCCTACTGCGGCACAGCGCCATAATCGCTTTGATGATGAAATTAATATAAGCAATCAACGCAATGAATTTAGCCAGCGACCTCAAGCAGCAGCGGGAGCTATGGCAAGGCAGATGGAGATTGCTGTAGGAGCATCGAAGTCGAGTGAAAATGCTGGTGGAGTGGTGGAACATGAAGCTGCTTGGCAAGAGCAGCAGCCGCAACAGCAACAGGCGAGTAAGGAATTGGTGCTTCACCGTCAAAAGCGTTATTTGATTTTTCCCGAAGGCAGCTCATTCCAAATGGGTGCGTATACAATTTTTTTAATTCCAACTTAATTTATGTTTTGAAAACTAATAAGGCAATTTGACCACTGTCTTTCAAATGATCACAATTTAATAATAAACAGTAGTAATTAAAAAAAGACACACAAATTTAAAAACAAGCTTTTATTAGTGGTTAATAAAAAGGAAAAAAGTATTCGCACCAACTAGAGGCGACATTTTTTGTAGGGTTATTTCTTTCCATTTAAGTAAATATGTATGAAAAAATCGGACCACAAATTCTCGACAGCTGCACCACCTATCGGACTAATTCCTCTTTCATATTGCATTTGATTACACACAGGTGACACTTGATAAAAGCTCGTAATAAATTAAGTATGGCAGTCCCCAAAAATGAAATGCTATTGCCATTAAACAGTCAAGGAGCATTTTAATGCCAGTAGGTTGAGTCTTGCTGAGTTCTACTACTGCTACTCCGGACGTTGTTCCGTTAGATTTAAGTGATTGATAGGAGCCTGGCTATCAAAATGGCGAAAGGCCGTTTAGCTGTGATTAATATAATAAAATCGCAACAATGGTCCGTTAAGTGAAATCTGAGGTTTAGCGCAAGTTCGCCAGAGTAAATCTCTTTCTTTCTCACACTTTCGTTAAATTTGGAACCATCTGTATATATAGCCATTGACCCGGGGTTTAAATCAGTGGCCCCTTCCCATTCGTTCCTCTCTGGGATTCTTTTGGAGTATTTGTTGTTGTGGTAGAGGATTTGTATAATCTATCTGTCGTAGATTATCCGGTAGAGTTTCAAGAACTTTTTCATATCCGAATCTGAGGTCTCCTCAAGGGCTTGTTCGTATTTAACCTGCCCGCACTGCAGCCGGCCCGAAATTAGCCTTAGAGATCTTCAGGTGATAGATTTAACATTATATCCAGATATTTGGTGAGTGTAGTGCTCTTGTGACGAACATGGCGGCCGTCTGCTTCACTCGTTTCACCTTGTCTCTGGCTTTTATCGCTGCTGTGTAGCCGCCTTGCAGGCATACAGGGCGGTATTGCCAATACCGTATTGACCTTCTTGGAGCGGTCTGAAATGTATCGCTTCCAGCTCAGTTCTTATTTAGAATAACTCCAAGGTATTTGACCTCGGTTGAGAGAGTAGGTGCCACCCCGTTTGGCATCCATAATCCTGGGATCAGATGGTTACCAGAATGAGTACGTTAAGGAGACACTTTTCTGTGTGGCTAGATAATAAAATACTCTATGGTACTCTGTAAGGTTTTTTGATGTGAAGATAGATTGACTGTCCGAAAATATAGAGATCTTTGTTCTGGCATTATTGCCTGTTGGCACATAAAATGTGGTCTGTCTCAAGTATGGCAGCTATGTAGCTCCATAGGAAATATTTTTGCATCTTTTCTTAAGGTATCTACACCTTAAGGTGCTCCAGAACTATTGGTATACCATTTTGGTGAATCGTCCTGCAGCCACGTGGGGTTTCTATTCCAATTTTCACAAGTGGGAAATATGAACTTGCACCTCTTCGTAAAGCTGAGGATGAGATCAATTTGGTCTGAGGCCAGGGTTAATTGCCACTTATGTTTAAGGCGTCTTGCATCAAGCCCCTAATGGTCATTTCAAGGTCACCCTCTTTTACAATTGATATATCATCAGTGTAACTTATAGTTTGGTATACTTTCGCTTTGAGGACTTAATTAGTTCATCACCCAGTATAGATATCAACAGTGCAGTGAGCACCCCTCCCCGGGCACAGCCTTCACCGCAGTGGTGCTGAGATCTTCCGGTCCTAGGTTCGCACTTATAACTCTCTGGTTAAGCATATGTCGATCTATTTGACTATGGGTTAGTAACGCTTCCATTGATTTGAAGCTAGTATTATCAAATACATCATCAATATCCATAAATGAGCAGAAGGGTAGTACTCTTTGAAGCAAATGTATTTTCTATTACAGCTCCGATAGATACATCACCAAGTTTGGTGGATATCATACCACTCCCGCTTCTACTCACCGAGACTCACTAAAACAGCATAGGATTTATTATTTTTTCATGCCTTTTCTGATTTATAACCATTTTCTCTTTCGAACGGCCTTAGAAAAAAGTACTGACTAAATATCCAAAAATTACGACTTATCACCTTCGCCACCGATTAATTTATTTTTTCACCAATATTTACTTGAATTTTTATTAATCTACTCTCTTTTTTTCACCCCTTACCATACCAGTATTCGATCTCATCATCGGCATGGTGGACTACACGAACTATCTCATTTTGGGCATCACTTGCGCCGTTGCCTGGGAATTGCCGAGTAAACCGCCCAGTGAGTTAATCGAAGATTTACATGAAAAAGTCACTGAAGGCATCTATCCAACAAGTGAACAAGCAGCGCCTGCGGCAATGCGTCGCAACGATACTAGTGTGGATACAAACAAAGTCGGCGATACAAAATATGGCATGGCCCCCGCAGGCATCAAATATGTTGACAATGCAAATGTGGCTGCGTTTACCGGCATCAACTATGGCGGAAATATGCAACAGGCGCAGGTGGTGTCAACACAGTCTCAGCGATTGCCACCGCCAGCGCTGTCACCACTAAATGCCATGGAAGCGTCGTACTATACGACGGCACGTCAATCCAATCCATTCGCCTCGCCCATCACTGAATTTAATGTCAATCATAAAGAGTCACCCGTTACACACTACTACCCTGGTGATGGTGCTTATCGGCCGTCAAACTATTATGCTAACACGCACAGCAACCGCAACTATAACATCAACAACAACAACAAATACTACAGTCCAACGTACAAACACCGTTTGGCTGATAAAAGTGAAAAGTCAAGTTACTATGGTGTCAGCGACAGTAGCAGTAATAGCAAGAACCAAAAGCCTTTTGGCTATTCAGCTGTTGGCGATTCAACCGATAAGCAGCCAGTGAAATTTGCCAATCTTTGGCAACACCAACAGCAGCCACAATACAAAAAGTGGCAATCATGGCAGGATTATGACAGCAACTGGCAACCATATCAGCAGCGGCAACAGCAGAAACATGCGAAATGGGGGCAGCAACAACAAAAATGGGCAACTCATTCAAAATTTGCAGGGACGGACAATTGGTGGCAGCGCAACAAGCAACATGTTACGAACAGTTGGAGTGCAAAGCCAGCTAATTGGCGAGATGAAAATGTGCGGTGAGTAGATATGTATGTATGTAGATGTGTTGTGCCTTTGAAAAACTCAAAGTGAAATTAATTGCAGTTTAGTATTTTATAACGTTTATTTTTCTCTAAATTAATTCCTGCTCTGCTGCAGAAAGTGGCGGAGTTGGCATGCTGTTGGTTGACTCCTTTCCACGTGAGCTGCATAGATAGAGGATGTGTCCAATTAGTCTGGAGGAAGGTGAGAGTAACTTTTATTCGCAAAGCAGGAAAGTCCTCTCACGTATCCCCGAATGGCTTCAGGCCAATCAGTCTGTCGTCTTTCCTACTAAAGATGTTGGAGAGGCCTATTTACTCGAGAGAGACTAAGCTTCTCTTAGCAGGCTTCTAACAGCAGGCAGGAATCCGCTCAGCGATATGTTGTTAAGGTTACAGAAAAGTCTTTGGAAAGCAAAGACTTCGCGGTTAGGGCCATCCTGTATATTTGAGCGGGGCCTAATAACGTGTTATCTATGGTGATTGTGAAGACCCTATGCAAGCTCGGAGTTGAGACCAACCTATTTGCGCTTATCTCACGCATGCTCTGCGACAGAACTGCCATTGCTGAATGGGGATGTTCTCTCTCTCTTCATCTGGGTCGTTGTCATTAATTATATCCTGGAGGCGGTGGAAAGGAGAGGCTGTCACTTATTATCAGAGGTAAATTTCCGAACACTATACCTAAATTTGGTCACAAACTGGTCTGCAAGCCTCGGGCTCGCTATTAATCCTGAAAAGACAGATTTGGTCTTGCTCATCAGGAGATACAAGGCTCTTGATGCCCATAGGTGGCACTCCGCTTGTGCTTTCTGATAAACTCAAATACTTAGGAGTGATTTTTAATAGAAAGCTAATGTGGTGACCCTATACTGCTGTAAAATTAGGAAGAGAAGGGAATCTCCCCGAAGTTTATCTTCTGGCATTACTAAACCTATTATGCTGTATGGGGCCATTGCCTTGTGTGACGCACTTGAAATGAAGCTGAAGCATGCTGGATTCTCTTTCTGCAGAGTACGGCACTCGGCTATCTTCGAAAAATTCAATTTCATACAGATAGTAACCAATCGGTGGGTGGAAGTTAGAACGCAGAGGTGGAGAAGGTATCTTCTGTGAAGAACTAATATTAAATATTAAATTAATTTACAGGATTCTTGTTGCGTGTTTGAGGTTTGAGCTGTCTATAGCTATCTTCAGACTAATTTGGGTTCTGGAGTACAGCGAAATTGCAGAAGCTGCTGTTTCGATCAATTGACTAGTCAGGGCTAGAAGCCATCACCAACTTAAGGGAGGTCTTTGGGGTACTTATGGCAGCCTGCGAACTGATTCTGGACAAATAGGCTTTTAGTCGGCTCAGCGAGCGCCGGGCGGAAACCTCGACATTTAAAGTTGCAAGATCCTTTTGGCCGGTAATTGACCCTGTGCGGTCTAAGAAACTTCTTGCTAAGCGAAAACTCTTGGGGTTCTGCGGGTTCTGACTGAGCACTACCCAATGGGAATTCATGCTGTCATTAACGGTCTAAGCTAGCCCCTTGGAGGACTGCCACCTTACCCAACCTATCAATTCATTACACTTAAAAGTCTACAGCTACTTTGATGTGAAAATATCCAGAATATTATTATAGGGAAAGATATTCTCTCTGGAATAGGCACCGATATATATATGTATCTGCTATATATTCTATATCAGCTTTCATCCCATTCTAATCTTTAGTTGTACATAATATCTGATAGATCCAACCTCGCCGGAATATCAGCTTTTCTTGGCTTCTTCTTCTTTTTGGCCGTGTTCAACAAAGAACGTCAGTCGATTCTTTTTTTGCTACCCCTTCACCTGATCTTTCCAAAGCAGAGGAAGTCTTCTTTCTTTTTTTACCACCACCTGTGGATATCGCATCGAATTCTTTCAGGGCCGGAGCAATCGCATCCATACTTTCGATATAGTCAAGGAAGAGTATCATAGTTCACTTTATTATGTCGCTGTCTTGTTAAAGCTCATCCAGCTGAACTTTCCATAATCTGCGATATTCGACGTCGCAAAAGCGTAAAGTATTAAGAACAAAATAAAGCCCGAATTCAATATTTTATAATGCAAAATTTCTCAAGTATAAAAGTGCAGGTTCGTCCGAACTTAGACTTATTTACTTGTTTCAATAAATCATCAAACTGGAATTATTTGTATTTTCCTATTTTTCAACTGCCCTGCAGGCTCCATTCATTCATTTACTTAAACATATACGAGTAAAATCAAAAACCCATTTTAATACCGAATTTTTCCGCTACCTACAGCATTCCTGAGGTGCCGGCGCAAACACGCGAACCAATTGTGGCATATGCACCACCAAGTGAGCGGCTTCGACGCACTGATACCACAATCAATTCAAAAGCCGATGCAGTGGAAGCACGCAGCTTTGATAGTGCTCAACGCCCGATACTAACAACAAGACCCAAAGCTAAAATCTATCCAGTTTTTGGTCGGCGACGACGACGGAGGCGTAGTAGTGGCAGCAGCAGCAGCAACGATGCTAAATTGAACGCTTTCGAACTTAAGCTGGAGCGTATACATTTGCGTGAGCAATTGCGTACGCGGCAAAAGTTGTTTGGCAAAATTGAGAAGCTCTATGAAACGTGAGTGGATGTAAAAATTTCAAAGTTTTTTCTGCTGAATTTTTAACAATTTTTCGATTTTGTTTTTTATTTTCTCGCTTTATGAACACTCTGCAGTCGTGGACTAAACGGCTCCGCCTGTGTATTGCGCGCACTGTGCGAAACTGGACAGCAACATATAAAACAA
>NW_023458555.1:45480703-45484916 GCF_013731165.1 Rhagoletis pomonella
GTGTATTGCGCGCACTGTGCGAAACTGGACAGCAACATATAAAACAACGACAAAATGATAAAGCGGAACCTCAAAGTTTCATCACGGAACTGCTACGCGCCATGTTTGTGCTGCCCACAACTGACGTCAGTAGTAGCGGCGGATCAGTGGAGTTCGAGGAACCTGCACTACACCCCACCGACTTGCACATTGTTGACCGACCGTATCGGGAGGCGCAGGCACATCGCGGCAACTGTGCACAACTTTTTGCCATGTGTGAGCATAGCATTTGGGACTAACTAAAATGACAGCATAAAAAATGATGTA
This sequence comes from Rhagoletis pomonella, assembly GCF_013731165.1. Lineage (NCBI taxonomy): Eukaryota > Metazoa > Arthropoda > Insecta > Diptera > Tephritidae > Rhagoletis > Rhagoletis pomonella. Next base: position 45,481,010 of record NW_023458555.1, read on the forward strand.
AGAGAAACGCGTTGATAAAAAATGAAAAAAAAAAACAAAAAAACAGTATACCCAACTGGCGAGCTGCGGAATTTCTTCAACTGGAATTGTTTTTCAGCACTTTTTCACTATTTCAGATTTCACACAGTACACAGGGGTTTTTCTTTCGTTGTGACTTTTCTTCTCCCTTTTTTGGCGGTTTTCGTGGTTAAAAAGAGTCACTAAAACCGGTTTTAAGACTCTTAAAGTAATATAGAAAAATTTTGAAGTTTTCAGTGAATTACTTCTATAAATCCACTTCTGCTATCCAGTTTCATTTTATTCAGGCCAATTTGAAATCAATTTGTTTGAAATTCACTCGGAAGTGAATTGCAGAACCTGCCTGACTCCAAAAAGGGTAATGAGCTGAATTTGAAGCAACAATTTTTTTCAAAGAATTGCCTCGCAAGGGTTTGGGTGAGAAGCAATGTGTTCGGTGGTCTCCTCCTTCTCTCCTTCGTATCCAGCTGTGTTGTATTTCAGCCATCTCACTAAAAGTTGCGTGATCCTCTACGGCTTTGAGGTTTGGGCATTGCGCGTGGCATCATACACTCGAGGAATGAAATCTTTCTACCCGCTATATACACTTAAGGTATATTCCACGTTTCAAACTTGTTTTAGTTCACGCAGGGCTTGTGGTACATAGTTTGTACCCTAACGACCTATTGGCAAGGTCGCTATTGCTAGCTGGACCTCTAAATCAAGCTTAGGAAGCTCACACGAATGCGGGCGATAGTGAATTGCAGGAACATCGGAACTCATCTGCCAATGGGCATTGAACTTTTTGTCTCATTCTGGGTCGAAACGGATCAGCGGGAGTTGGACTTCAATATCATCAAATTTTTAACTGGTCAAGACGTCTGTAGACTTTCAATAAACATGATGAAGGTGGTCACTTTGGCATAACTTGCTAATATTCCGCAAAAGAATCCCTAGAAAAGTTCGTGGATACCTTAACTTGGTCACACTGGAAATAGGCTACTCTTCACTGGAATTCACTGGAAAAGACTACTCTTATTAGGAAGTTAGAACGCGGTCACGTTGGAATCAGCGAAGCGACTCGGGTCATTCCAACCTCTAGCGCTAAGTGCTATGCTCAGTGCCTCATCTGTTTATATTGCGGGCAAAGTAGTGGCGGATCACTCAGCCGTTAGACTCAAAAGCTGAAGGTTTCTCGTTCAACCCAGCATACGCGCACTCGACAATTTTCAAAAGCTGCGACTTCCTAACAGAAGAAATGAAGCGGAATGCTCTGAGGCTGGCAATAAACGGCTCCTTCTATCGCACATCTCTCGCAAGGGCGAATGGGAGAATGGCAGTCTCTAGAGTATAGGTCCTACAAACACTTCCACGGACAGATAGATCCTGGACGGGAGAGTTGGAGGAGGTGCCTACTCTCAGATTTTATGCTCAGACTGCCAGATATGTGCAGCGTCTCTCATGCGGAGGTGGCCGCTCTTAAAGAGGCAGCCGATTGGCTATGCACCAATGCTCCGCCGACTAGGAGGATAAATATCTACTCTAATAGGCAAGCGGCAATCAGGGCGCTGGGATCGCTCATAGTACGATTGACACGGGTCGAGGAATGCCTCACCTCTCTCTCTCTCAACCGCCTCGAAATACCTCCAAATCAAGTTAATTTTGGTCTCAGGATACAGTAACATCACTGGAAACTACAGGGCTGATGTATTGGCTAGGCAGGGCACCCTCCAAGCCATAACTCCGGACAGGTAGGGCATGGGAGTTCCTTTGGCTATCTGCGGCCTGCTTCTGGACGGATGAGCTCACAGTTGGCTCAGTAAGCGCTGGAAAACAACGCCGACATGCGAAGTTGCATGGTCATTCTTGCCGGTTGTTGACCGCAGGCGGTCAAGGGAGCTTCTCCAGCTGGCTAAGCGCCAGCCCTCAATTCTTACAGGTTTACTGACCGAACATTGTCCCTTAGGAACCTACTCGGTGCAACTTAAAGTCATCGCGGATCCAAACTGCCGCAGCTGTTTGGAAGACGAGATGGAATCATCTCAGCATTTCATTCTCAGCTGCCCGATATTCGCTAAGCAGCTCGGTCGCATTTCATCTATACTCCCGATAAGCTCTCCAGTGTGAGTATAAGGTTCCTGCGGCGTTTCGTTATGAGCACCCAGCGCTGCTCTTACTTTAACACAGGGAACCTGTAGTTACCGTTCAAATTAATATGCGTAATGTGGTAACACAATGAACAGTAATTAATGTATAAATGAGTCCTTCTTGTAGGGTCTGCCCTACAACTGCCTAACCTAACCTGTTGTGCTACTTCGTTTCTTAATCCCGACTCGTTGAAGTTAAATTTTGAGAGTTTCATGTGCCTTGGAAGGCTGGTCGCTAAACTGGGTTGAGAGATATACGTAGGTGGAATTGACTACCTTGGTGCTGTTGCCTTTACTGCAGGGTATACTGATGTCTGATGTTGGTGGTTAACTTCTTGCTCGGGTGAGCCCTGAAGAACCAAGGAGGCTTCGTGGGTGCAGGCTGTGCCGTCCGGCTTGAACAACAAGTGGCCACATAGTTTATTCTCCACTCCCTATGTAATGTAAAAGTTGGAGTTTGGATGAAGCCTGTACTGTGATACGCAGTAGAAATAAATATCTAGTTAAGGCGTTCATCCAGATGCGAACAACGCTTAGTACAGTTAGCCAATCTAAACCGCGTTAGATCCCGGAAACAACAGCCCTTGGTCGCGAAACCCTCGAGCTATTTCTAACGCTTTGTCTTTAATTTTAAATAAAAAAGTCAAAAGCACTTCCGCTTAAAGTTTCTCACCATTTATCATTTCTTTGCTGGAACTAAAATCTACAATTCCCACCGACATACAGGAAAAATCCCATCAAATACTATTATCCTTGCAATCTCGCCCACCTTATTACCCATATCAAAAAGTGTTGGTATTAAAAGTTGCTGAGGCTTGAAGCGTTTTGAATTCCACAGCAATTAAAAGGCTAATAGAGCAAAATTAAGAGCAGACAAACAAAAAATCGCTACATAAACCACCCACTTCGGTGTCGATGCAACTAGACTCTGTTGTATTATGTTTTTTTTTTTTTATAAATTCTGGTATGGTTGATTTTTATACCTGCATATAGTTGCATAAATACATACTAACAAATCTTTATTCCGAGGCAGATGTGCAAAAACAAATAAAACTGGTCAATTTACTGACAACGAAATCAATACACAAAAGCCAGCTAAAGAGGAGCACGGACAAGGTTGAGCACCATTGTGCAGGCGAAGCGTTTAAAAACAAATTCAAGTGCCACTACATGCCAGGTCATTGTAGAAGACCGCTTGAAGCAAAGACACGTTTAGAATTTGAACTGCTCCAATCGAAGCTATGGCACAGTGGACGCGAAGGAAAATTGCAAGGAGTAGAAATTTAATCCACATTGTGTGGATGAGTTTACATTGATGCAACAAATTAAGTGCACTACAACAGCAACAAAAATAAATTAAATAAAAAAAACAGTAGTATAGTAAAACTGTGGAGTAAGTAGAAGACCGGAGTATCAAGCAGCCAGACAACAATTGAAGCAGAAAAGTGTTGGGAGATATGTACATCAGAACGCAGACTAACTTCATTCGCCTGTGTTAGGGTAACAATATACTAAAAACAGAAAAATAAAATACAAAATACACGCAAGTAAAAACAAATAAGTAGTAATTTGGAATAGGAATCAAATTCCGCTTTTTCGTTAGTTGATGCGCTGGGAAACTGCACAACTATTTTGCGTGCGAAAAAATGCGAATACAAGCAAATGCTCTCATTTAAAAACAACGCAACTGTTAATTGAAATAAAGATTTATAAAATAGGAATACTCAACGAAAGAATACAACAAAGTGGCAAAAAGAATAAAA
>NW_023458555.1:45485016-45489242 GCF_013731165.1 Rhagoletis pomonella
GTGTATTGCGCGCACTGTGCGAAACTGGACAGCAACATATAAAACAAGGACAAAATGATAAAGCGGAACCTCAAAGCTTCATCACGGAACTGCTACGCGCCATGTTTGTGCTGCCCACAACTGACGTCAGTAGTAGCGGCGGATCAGTGGAGTTCGAGGAACCTGCACTACACCCCACCGACTTGCACATTGTTGACCGACCGTATCGGGAGGCGCAGGCACATCGCGGCAACTGTGCACAACTTTTTGCCATGTGTGAGCATAGCATTTGGGACTAACTAAAATGACAGCATAAAAAATGATGTAAGAGAAACGCGTTGATAAAAAATGAAAAAAAAACTATACCCAACTGGCAAGCTGCGGAATTTCTTCAACTGGAATTGTTTTTCAGCACTTTTTCACTATTTCAGATTTCACACAGTACACAGGGGTTTTTCTTTCGTTGTCACTTTTCTTCTCCGTTTTTGGCGGTTTTCGTGGTTAAAAAGAGTCACTAAAACCGATTTTAAAACTCTTAAAATAATAGAGAACAATTTTGAAGCCTTCAGTGAATTACCTCTATAAATCCACTTCTGCTATCCAGTTTCTTTTTTAATTTGTCGTATGGCAAGATGTTAATCTCTCGATCCACATTATTCAGGCCAATTTGAATTCAATTTGTTTGAAATTCACTCGGAAGTGAATTACAGAACCTGCCTGACTCCAAAAAGGATATTGAGCTGAAATTGAAGCAACAATTTTTTTTTTTTAATTTTCTGCCAAGGGTTTGGGCAGAGAAGCGATGTGTTCGGTGGTCTCCTCCTTCTTCCCTTCGTATCCAGCTGTGTTGTATTTCAGCCATCTCACTAAAAGTTGCGTGATCCTCTACGGCTTTGAGGTTTGGGCATTGCGCGTGGCATCATACCGTCGAGCAATGAAATCTATCTACCCGCTATATACACTTAAGGTATATTCCACGTTTCAAACTTGTTTTAGTTCACGCAGCGCTTGTGGTACATGGTTTGCATCCTACCGACCTATTGGTAAGGATGCCATTGCTGGCTGGACCTCTAAATCAAGCTTCGGAATGCGAGCGATAGAGAATTGCAGGACCAATGGAACTCATCTTCCGACGTGCATTGAACTTTTTGTCTCATTCTGGGTCGAAACGGATCACCGAGAGTTGGACTTCAATATCATCGAATTTGTAACTAGTCAAGACGTCTGTAGACTTTCAATAAATCGCTTCAAACTTGATGAAGGTGGTCACTTTGGCATAACTTGCTAATATTCCGCAAAAGAATCCCTAGGAAAGTTCTTGGATACCTTAACTTGGTCACACTGGAAATAGAATACTCTTCGCTGGAATTCACTGGAAAAGGCTACTCTTATTAGGAAGTTAGAACGCGTGTAAAAGGTCGCTGAGTGCTATGCTCAGTGCCTCACCTGTTGATATTTCAGACAAAGTAGTGGCGATTCACTCAGCCGTTAGACTCAAAAGCTGAAGGTTTCTCGTTCAACCCAGCATATGCGCACTCGACAATTCTCAAAACTTCGACTTCCTAACGGAAAAAATTAAGCGGAATGTTCTGAGGCTAGCAATGAACGGCTCCTTCTATCGCACATCCCTGGTCCTACAAACACTTTCACGGACGGATCGAGCCTGTACGGGAGAGTTGGTTGAGGTGTCTACTGTCACATCCTTTCAAGGGCGAATGGGAGAATGGCAGTCTCTAGAGTAGAGGTCCTACCAACACTTTCACGGACAGATAGATCCTGGACGGGAGAGTTGGAGGAGGCGCCTACTCTCAGATTTTATGCTCAGACTGCCAGTTCTGTGTAGCGTCTTTCATGCGGAGGTGGCCGCTCTTAAAGAGGCAGCCGATTGGCTGTGCACCAATGCTGCGCCGACTAGGAGGATAAATATCTACTCTAATAGCCAAGCGGCAATCAGGGCGCTGGGATCGCTCATAGTACGATTGAAATGGGTCGAGGAATGCCTCACCTCTCTCTCTCTCTCAACCGCCTCGAAAACGTCCAAATAAAGCTTGGTCTCAAGATACAATAACATCACCGGAAATTACAGGGCTGATGTATTGGCTAGGCAGGGCACCCTCCAAGCCATAACTCCGGACAGGTAGGGCATGGGAGTTCCTTTGGCAATCTTCGGCCTGCTTCTGGACAGATGAGCTCACAGTTGGCTCAGTAAGCGCTGGAAAATAACGCCGACATGCAAAGTTGCATGGTCGTTCTTGCCGGTTGTTGACCGCAGGCGGTCAAGGGAGCTTCTCCTGCTGGCTACGCGCCAGCCCTCCATTCTTACAGGTTTACTGACCGAACATTGTCCCTTAGGAACCCACTCGGTGCAACTTAAAATCATCGGAAAACGAGATGGAATCATCTCAGCATTTCCTTCACAGCTGCCCGGTATTCGCTAAGCAGCTCGGTCGCATTTCATCAATACTCCCGAAAAGCACTCCAGTGTGAGTATAAGCTTCCTGCGGCGTTTCGTTTTGAGCACCCAGCGCTGCTCTCACTTTAACACAGGGAACCTGTAGTTACCGTTCATATTAATATGCGTAATGTGGTAACACAATGAACAGTAATTAAAGTATAAATGAGTCCTCCTTGTAGGGTCTGCCCAACAACTGCCTAACCTAACCTGCTGTGCTAAATACTTCGTTTCTTAATCTACGATATCATCCCGACTCATTGAAGTTAAATTTTGAGTGTTTCATGTGCCTTGGAAGGCTGATCGCTAAACTGGGTTGAGAGATATACGTAGGTGGAATTGACTATCTTGGTGCTGTTACCTTTGCTGCAGGGTATATTGATGTCTGATGTTGGAGGTTAACTTCTCGATCGGGTGAGCCCGGAAGAACCAAGGAGGCTCCGTGGGTGCAGGCTGTGCCGTCCCTATGTGTTGGAGTTTGGATGGAGCCTATTCTGGGATAAACAGTAGAAATAAATATATGGTTAAGGCGTTCATCCAGATGCGAACAACGCTTAGTATAGTTTGCCAATCTAAACCGCGTTAGATCCCGGAAACAACAGCCCTTGGTCGCGAAAACCTCAAGCTATTCCTTACGCTTTGTCTTTAATTTTAAAGAACAAAGTCAAAAGCACTTCCGCTTAAAGTCTCTCACCATTTATCATTTCTTTGCTGGATCTAAAATCTACAATTCCCACCAACATACAGGACAAATCCCATCAAATACTATTATCCTTGCAATCTCGCCCACCTTATTACCCATATCAAAAAGTGTTGGTATTAAAAGTTCCTGAGGTTTGAAGCGTTTTGAATTCCACAGCAATTAAAAGGCTAATAGAGCAGAATTAGAGCACAAAAACCAAAAAAATTGCTACATAAACCACCCACTTCGGTGTCGATGCAACTAGACTCTGTTGTATTCAGTTTTTTTTTTTGTTATAAATTCTGGTATGGTTGATTTTTATACCTGCATACAGTTGCATAAATACATACTAACAAATATTTATTTCGAGGCAGATGTGCAACAACAAATAAAACTGGTCAACTAACTGACAACGAAATCAATACACAAAAGTCAGCTAAAGAGGAGCACGGACAAGATGGCAAGGTTGAGCACCATTGTGCAGGCGAAGCGTTTAAAAACAAATTCAAGTGCCACTACATGCCAGGTCATTGTAGAAGACCGCTTGAAGCAAAGACACGTTTAGAATTTGAACTGCTCCAATCGAAGCTATGGCACAGTGGACGCGAAGGAAAATTGCAAGGAGTAGAAATTTAATCCACATTGTGTGGATGGGTTTACATTGATGCAACAAATTAAGTGCACTACAACAGCAACAAAAATAAATTAAATAAAAAAAAACAGTAGTATAGTAAAACTGCGGAGTAACCAGAAGACCGGAGTATCAAGAAGCCAGACAACAATTGAAGCAGAAAAGTGTTGGTAGATATGTACATCAGAACGCAGACTAACTTCATTCGCCTGTGTTAGGGTAACAATATACTAAAAACAGAAAAATAAAATACAAAATACATGCAAGTAAAAACAAATAAGTAGTAATTTGGAATAGGAATCAAATTCCGCTTTTTCGTTAGTTGATGCGCTGGGAAACTGCACAACTATTTTGCGTGCGAAAAAATGCGAATACAAGCAAATGCTCTCATTTAAAAACAACGCAACTGTTAATTGAAATAAAGATTTATAAAAAAGGAATACTCAACGAAAGAATACAACAAAGTGGCAAAAAGAATAAAA
>NW_023458555.1:45489342-45507476 GCF_013731165.1 Rhagoletis pomonella
AGGAATACTCAACGAAAGAATACAACAAAGTGGCAAAAAGAATAAAAATAAGACAAAATTAAATATCATTCTGAGTAGGGTTTACTGTAACATAGAAATGCTGGGATGGTCAAATGATAATGATGCACCAGTATTACATGTACACACATAAGACACCCCTAAATATGTACAAAATACTGGTAAGATATGAAATAAGTACTTGGAAAAATATACTCTAACAAAGCGTATTGTTTTTAAAAAATAAAATAAAAAGACGTTGAATACTCTGTGAAATGAAAAATTGCAAGAAAAATCTAAATGCGGAAAGTTTTAGTGGCGTTGCGGTTGTTCGCTAAGAGCGTAGAGCAAGATAAATTATCATTGAAAAAGAGCAAAGCAAATAGGTAAAGAAACAACAAATGTGTACTTTAAAGCGAAAAATTTCACGACTAAACGGAAAGAAAAAATGTACACATCGCAGGTTTAATAATAAACATAATTAATTCAATACTTGAATTTTGTGGGAAAACGTAATTCAGAGCCAGCATAAAGAGAATACGTTATCCATTTTGCCAGAAAATTCTATCAGAAATTTTGGCGTTTTACGGAAAACTACAAGACCAGGGCTAACTCCTGTAAGAACAATCACGCCGACCTACTTACCGAAGGCCTGAACGCACTCAAATTGTGGAGGAACATTCAACACCCTTTTGAATGGTAACAACGCTGAGACTAGCGGAGAAAATGATCCCGAGCCCCCAGTCAAAGACGATGAAATCGATGTTCCAATGCCTGACTATGACGAGGTATGAATAGCAATTTCACAGCTGAAAAACACGAAAAAAACTGCAGGAGCTGACGGCATATCAGTTGAGCTTATGAAAAACATGGACGCATCGACTGGAATCCAGCATCATCATCAAATCTGGAAGCATTGGGGGCATTTAACTAGATAATGCATACTGTTAGGCGTGCCTGCTATTTTCTTAGCGATAGCAAAAGTTGGATGTAGGTATTCACCATTCGCCAAACATTGGAACAGACCCGCAAGAATAGCAAATCATCTATTTATCGATCTCAAGGCCGCTTTCTACTACAGCATGAAAAGAAGCTTCCTATATGCCACGATATCTGAATCTTATATCCCTGCGACACTAATACGACCGTCTAAAATCACGTTCCAAAACACCAACAGCGCCGCCAGAGTTGCGAAAGACTTCTCTCCAAGCTGGTTGATATCAAACGCGGTTTTAGATGGTGCGACTACCTTTTGTGTGATTTATTTAGTCTGCTGCTTGAGAAGATAAGTAATAGGAGCTGCAGAACTTATTCGGTCAGTTAAAATCTGTACATCGTCGGTAACAGCAAACGCCTTCTCGAAGTTAGATACAGACGCAAATGAGGACAAAACAACGCATCTGTTGTTACCAGGCAAAAAGTCAGCGCATATAGCGTCTTGGCTCTCACGCTCCTGTTGGCAGCTATAGTTTCGAAAGAGTTGACAACCTCGCTTACTAAGGAACCAACATTAAAACAGATAATAATATCACATTTAAAATCCAATAGAGAATCACTATCGGAAACCAGTGTTACTTTGAATTGAAGGAGTATTTTTACTATACAAATCTTATCAAAATTATGTGTGGTTTTCTTCTAAGTAACAAAATGAAGCACTGAATGAGAAAATGGGCAAATTTATACATCAGATACAATACGTCCACAAAAACATTTTTTTTTCAGCAAAAGACAAGAATGTGATTCATATTTCTAGGCCATACTTTTGTATTAGATCGATGGGTTTGGATATGACCTCGACATTTCAGATTGGCTTTTGTTTGCAGTTGCTAAAATGCTTTCAAACTTAAACTCAGTAAATAATAAATAAGGAATATAAGAATAGGGATGCAGCGAAGTTTGCAAAGAACACATATGCTCTTTTCGAAGCTGAGCAGAGAGTATCATTGTCAACCGTTTCGAACTGCTTCAAAGGATCTTCCGATGAGACTAATTATTTGAGGCCATTTATTAAGTCTCGGTACTCAGCTCCGTTTACTTATATTTTTAAGTTATTTTTACAAATGAATAAAAAAGTAAGAAAAAACTAGCGATGTATCGAGTTTTTTCGTCAGATCTTTGATAAATATTTTTCGATCGTTAGGAAATTATTACTAAATTAAAGGTCAGAGGTACAGCTTTTCAATTATTCGAACATTGACTCTCCCTTTAACTAGCCGTTGAACATTTCTGCTTGAAATCCCTTTCGAAGGATTTACTAGTTTTATTTTAAGACTGTATAAAGAACATATCCACATAGATAGATAAATAAATGTACGGGTTGGTCAGATCAAGACACTCTGCGACCTGAAAGGTCCGAAACGCAGTATGTCCAAGATACCCCCGGCTTCCCTAGATAATCCTTAAAGCTCCACGTTAATCGAATTATTTGTTTCGAAGGGCTCGACGAATGGAGCTTTGAAGTTCATTAAAAAAAATCTATTCTGAAGTAACCTCTTCCTCAAGGCATTCGCGGTATTCCGACTCTACAATAATACCTAATACCTGCATTATAGCGCTGACCCTCGAAGACTTAGCGTAAACTTAGTTCGACGGATAGAGAAAGATATTAAATTTCCCGTTGATAGAGGGAGAAAGAAGCAACGACAACCGTCACCGTCATGCGGTGGTGAGTTTACGTTAACACTCAAATCCCATAAGATAGATCGTGTCAGCTGTCACCTTCTCCGATTTTAACGTCGTTAATCCCTCTCGCGCCAGCTCGTCAGCGACCTCGTTGCCTTCGATCCCACAGTGGCCCGGCACCCAGCACATAGTTACAGCAGTGTTTAGCAAGTTGAGATTTCGTTGAAATGTTTGAGAGGACCGGCATAGCCGCTTGACTATCTTAAAAGATAATTAGAAAGGCGCCCTTGAATCCTTTTCAAGGTTTAATTCGGTGGACGTATGAATTACTGCCACTGGAAATTGCAAGTTTGGTGTTGGGCCCATAGACACCTACCGCTGCTCTTTTATCCACACGTGAAACCGTCCGTTTACCTACCTACATACAGATATACGCGGCTGGGGTCAAAGACTGGTAGTCCCTTAGCCTAACCTTCGCGATCTAGGAGACGATTATTTTATCGATAAGTTCCGAAAATATCGACAGCGAATAACGGTAACCATATCGATAAAAATATCAATAACAAAATCGATAAAAACCGGAAAAATATATCGATAACAAAATCGGTAAAAATATAGATTACAAAATCGCTAAAAACATCCATAACACAATCGATGAAAATATCCATTTCCGTTGAATTTGTCAATTTACTCCCAACCAACCAACCGGCGCTAAAGAAGTTTCACTTCAAAATTGTTTTCTAATTTAGATGTTGCTCGGACCAGATATCCACAACAGCCGCCATCCTTATCTGACAAATAACTGTATTCGAATAAAGTTCTTAAGCAAGCATACATATATATTTATGTATATTTCCACGTAAAGTAAAAGGGTCAAATTTTTCGAGACCTTTCTTCGCATACATATATAGATACGTATTTATGTGTTTCAAAATTCTTTCTAGCCTTCCCTCGAATTTTTGTAGTATTTGTTTTTTTGCATCATTTAATAGTTTTAATGAACTAAATCCAGCTTTTTTCATTTCCTCGTACATTTTCTGCCACCACCTTCGCCTAGCAGCGCAACGCTTAACCATGGCCAGGCAAGTTGAGTACCAAATAAAAAATTTAAAAGCAAACAAAACAAAAAACAAAGCAAGAAGAGAAATTTTAAAAGCAATTAACAACATTTACTGTCAGCATACACACACATAAGCCAACATATACACACAAGCAGTGGTGCATATATGGAAAACGAAATAAATCTATGGCCAGAAGCAGCGCAAATAGAAAAGAATTAGTAACGAGAAGACCAACAGAAGAAGGCCAACAAAAAGAATGGACACGAGGCAGGCAGCTAGAATTTTGTTGATATTTAGATGAAGTCGACTGGCGGACAGTTGGATTTGTGATGAGTCGGCATGTGCAATGAAGTAACTGTGTTTTGGCCAAATTAAGGCAGAGTGCAGTGAAAATATTGAATTTGTAATTTGTTTGGAAATACAAACACTGAAAAAATAATAGTTACATAATAAAATATTTCGCCGCAAGAAAATCGAAAATAAAAACCAGATTATTAAAAATAATTTACAATTTCCAACAGATAAATAAATGCTGTGAAAAATGCATACGCGCTGCACGCAGAAATTTTTCATTTTGTTCAATTTATTGGCAACACTGTCACAACACTTGCCACCACGATGGCCGCACCAGCAAATTGCGACAATTATTGTGTCAGCAACAGCAGTGGCAACAAAAACGACGACAACAACAACAACAGTAACTGCGGCCACTACAAGTGAGATTGCTGGAGGAACTGCAGCAGCTGCAACAACGGCGGCTGAGCCGGCGACAGCTGCAAGGACAACATCCGCATCCGCTTTTGTTGATGAAGTGTTGCCGCATAATGACAGTGTTGCCACTACAACATTGCATGCAAAATCCATTGACAGCGATGGCAGCAACAAAGCGATGCACAAAAACAGTAACAGTATCAACAACAACAACAGCAACGCCGATGACTTCGAGCAGCTGCTGGCGCACAAATTACAGGAAGAGGCGATGGAGGCAATGGGGCCATCCGCTACGCCGGACCATTTACTCTCTCGCAAACGTCGTTATTTGATCTTTCCGGAGGGCAGCTCTTTTCAATTGGGTAAGTCTGTTGCAAGTTGACAGCGTGCGCTTAAGAGTCACTGGACATTGCAGTGCACTACATAACTGCATCATAGCATTGCTGTGTGTGTGTGTAGGTCAACATTGTTACTGGGAATGGCGATGTACAAAGTGAATATAAATGAAATGCAGGCAACAAATAAACTGCAAATTTCAAGATGAGATTTCAATTTAAAGTAATCTTATTCCTTCGAGGTTACTGCCAATGACAATGTATGTAAGCGGTTATCATAAAATAGTAATGAGTCTTAATCCGCGGGTATTCGACGGCTGTTGCCTGGTATCCATCTGTGCATAGTATTTTTCACTTGTTTGCGTTTAGAATTAACGATTTGTTAGATATAAGTTAGCAGATATTGCAGGCAAAGCTTTTTACTGTGGGTGGCCACTTAACCCGGTACATATGTACGTATGTATGTACATACGTCCACGTACAAAACCAGCAAGTGTCAAAGTTTTTAAGTTTACTTTGAGAGCATTTTTATGTTACACGAATTTCGGCCCTATTTGCGCCTTAATTACAGCCTCTCTCAACTCTTTTTAACAACCTTCTTATATACTAAATAATTCATTGATATATTAAGGTTAAGTATATATAAGCATTTTCACACAGAGGCATTGTAGCCCATTGTTAGTGCCTCTTCAACTAAATCGAGCTTCCTTATTTAAACAGTTGATATCCCAAAAAAAAATGTTTTAGGTTTAGCAGGTCTACTTCTGCTACTTCGGCCAGGCAGTTCAAGGTTAGTTAGTTATAGCACCATCATTGATTTTTTCTGGTTTAGTGATTCGATTCGGTTTCGTCAAACCGTTTGGATTTTTCGATTAATCTATTTAGGCTAGTAGTGGTGCATTTGGAGATCTACCTAAAATTTTGGATTGAAAAACTCCAATGTACCAAAGTCCCGTTATCGCGGCTGTTAATTTGATTATATCTAGATCTCTTAAGAAGTTGTTTGTATTTGTATTGTCATAGTGCGGCATTGTCTGTTCCTCGCAGTTTTGAAGGTTTGAAGGTTGTTCCAACGTGCATCAGCCACACGTACGAATTGCAAATGCAGTGCCCTTATTATGAATCCGAGTAGACAGTTAAGTCAGCCTTCTCATTTCCGCCTATGTTCAACAGACCGTCGGGCTGAACGCACATTAGCAATCTCTGACTGCTTTGGACTTTGTTACCGGAAGGCAAGTACTAGAAGTGCCGCCTGGCTACCTGAGAATATGCATGCCATTCACACTCCTCTCTAATTTTTTAGAGGCCCTTTCGACTCCCTGTACTTCAGCTTGGATGATGTGAGCAAAGCTCGATAGTCGCAGCGAGAGAGAGAAATTCAACGTTTCGGAGAACATCCCCGGACACACACTGCAGTCCATTTTTGACCCGTAAGTATAGATTTCAGTGGAATTATCCTCGACTATCCTGCCCCTACTCCAATCCCGTCTGGAAATAAACTGCACCTGAAAGGATTTCTTGAAGTCCGTCGTAGGAGGTTTATAATCCAGGGACCGGACATAACAGTTATTGATGAAAATTGCTATTGAAAAATTCACTGTGAAGGAAATGTTCTACAACTAAGTGATACATAGCAATTGGTTTCTTTTTTCACCGAGAATCAAATTGTTATTTTTATGCATAGTTAAGTAAAAGTAACAATTTTCTTAATTTTTATTTTAGAAATCCAAAATAACAGTTATTTTCGATTTTTAAATAAATTATCTACAAATAACAGTTACTTCTGAATTTTATTTTATATGTGTTAGGTAACAGTCATTTAAGACGTTCACTTATAAAAGTCATCAATAAAAAACAGTCAGTGAATTTTACTTTTTAGTCATATACAGTCTTTATCATATTTCGCAGATAAGGTGTTGGAGAACAAAACGACTACACCTTACACAAGACTTTTATAAGAATGATTTAAAAAATGAAAGTCAGTGACGGATTTATATTGATGACTTTTAAAAGTAAAATCACAGACTGATTTTTTAATTTTTTTTTATGATTTTTATATATACAAGCCTTCAATAACTGTTATCTAAGACATATAATATAAAAATCAAAAATAACTTTTATTTGTAGATATTTTAGATAAAAATCGAAAATAAATATTACTTTGGTTTTATAAAATAAAATTTTTAAATAACTGTTATTTAAGGAGTAATTAAATAAATGTAAAAATATAATTGTTAAAGAGCGATTTTTATATTAAAAGTTGTATTTGTAACGATCCCTGATATAATCTGATTGTTTCCCTTATTCGATAAGTTGTCAAGCCTGTAGCACTTGCGTAAGCTTATTTTTGTATACTGCCTAATTCCCTGAAGTTGTTTTGTTTATCTAGTTCTGGTCACCAAACTAACGCCTGTGAGTTAGCATTGGTCGTATGATAGCAATTAAAAGTATATATGTAAGTGCATTTTTTTTGAACTAACATACATAACAAGAGCAGAAAACATCCTTTCATTGCACTGTTTTCTTTAAACGATTCAAGGCTAGATAAGATGAATAGATTACAGATAGTGTGTATTTTTTTTTGCCCTCCACTCACCACAACACTGTTTTAAGTCTACACGGTCGGTGAGTAAATGGTAGCCAGTTGTGGAGTGTTTGAGAAGTCAGGCTTTCGTCTTTTTGTTGTTGCAACACCACACAAATTCCCTACATAGTTTTTGGGGAATGATGCTGCAGTGACAGTCCTTGGCGTGATATAAATCTGGGTAATTCCGGTTACGTAGACCCAACTGTCGTGGCAACGCAAGTTTCCGTCTCCCTCACTTTAACCGATAGGAGCCAGCTGTACCGGCAACTAATTCCGTGAAGAAAAGCTCAGCTTGAAGAGAAAAGCAGCGAACGTCGGTGCTGTGCCGCCACATAAGTGGTGTTCAAAACAGCAACCGCAGGCGGAACTCTTCAAAGCTCTCTGTAGATTTTATATGAATACGCACAGAGTAAAAGCTCTCTCTGAGCATCAGAAGCAGTGTTGCCGCGAAAAACATTTTTAGTGGTAGCTAAATTGCAGCTAAAAAAGGGCTAAAAAAGAGCTAAAAATCGTCGTTGTGGCTAAAAATGGTAGCTAAATTTTTTTACCTACATCTTATATATAAAAATAAGTGCACGTTTTTGGTGTGACCTCATAACTTGAAAACAGCTTGACCGATTTCAACCAAATTTATGTGGCATATTCGATTTATCATGCAGATAGTTTATGCGAAGTTTTCCCGAATTCGGAAGAGGGGGCGTGGCACCACCCATACTAACTAAAATATAAAAATAAGTGAACGTTTTTGGGGTGACAATATAACTTAAGAACGGCTTCACCGAATTGAACCAAATTTTTACGGCATATTCAGGCTATCATGCAGATGGTTTATGTGAAGTTTGCCCGATTTCGTAAAAGTGGGTGTGGCACCTTCCTTACTAACTAAAATTTTTTTGTTGTATATCTCTTGAAATATTTGTGGTAGAGTACTGGAAGTTGGTATAGAGGTATAACAAATAATTCCATACTCATGGATAAAAATGGGCAGTATTCGAAAAGAGGGCGTGGCACCTCACATCTTATATATAAAGAACAAGTGCAAGATTTCAACCAAATTTATACGGCATAGTCGGGCTATTATGCAGATGGTTTGTGTTAAGTTTTCCCGAATCCGGAAAAGGGGGCGTGGCACCACCCATACTAACAAACATTTTCATCTGGTATATCTCTTGAAATATTCGTGGTAGATTACTGGAATTGGTAGCTATACGTGGCCTGTTCAAGAGTTGGCATTCCAAATTGTTTATTTATTCATACCCAAGATGGAAAAACAAAAAATGTTGTATATCCAAATCTGTTGGATTAAGATTTAAAATAAAGAATCAAAAATTTTGAAATAAAACAAATGATAAATTTTCATATAGAAAAATTCCAGGACTTTTCATTCGTTTTTCAATATTTGGTGTAGAGAAGCACACCGGGGTACTGCTACACCTTTTCAACCCAGTAATGAGAAAACATAAGTTATAATGAGAAAACAAAAATTTATATTGAGAAAACCTAAATTGTATTAAGAAAATAGAAATTTGTATTGAGAAAACATAAATTATACTGAGAATACGTAAATTAATAATGAGAAAACGTAAAAAGTAATGAGAAAAAATAAATTGATAATGAGAAAATGTAAATTTATAATGAGAAAACGTAAACTTATAATGAGAAATCGTTAATTCATAATGAGATCGGGTTTACTGCTTTAAGGTTTTGAAGGCGTCCGGAAAAGATTTCACTCGTAGTTTTATCATTGTGCCCAACGAAACATAACTACATATAGGCACTTGCACGTAAAAATGCAGTTTCAAGACGATTGTGCGATTTGTCTTACAAATATGAAGTATAGCAGTGTTTCGCGTACATTAAACTGCAAATATTTATTATATTCAAAGTGTATTGCACCAAATCTATCGCGGAACGAGGCGTGCCCGATATGCAGAAGTAATATTGTTGGTGAGTTTTGATATCCATAAGTATTCCGAAGTAACTTCTCATTTCTGCATAGTGACGTAATTATCTTAATTTTTCCAGGAACACAAATTTGCGAGAGGAAAATGTATACAAAAAATACCGAACAAGACAGGGAAAGGGTGGTGAATGCTATTTACTACACGAGGAGAAGATTGGGTCAAGCTTGCTCTTAACCTTGGCGTTAACTACAAAACTACACACCGATGGATTTGCAGTGGAAGCAGCACAATGAAACAAAAAACTAATGAAAGGCCAAAAAAATTGTGAATGATCATTTATCAAAAATTGTTGAATGGCTGGAGGAGGATTGCGGACTAACCCTACTTCAGTTAAAACAAAAACTGTTCAGGGTTTTTGGTGTCGAAGTTAGGACAACAACTGTTGGGAACCATCTTGAAGGTATGCGCTATAGTGTGAAAAAAGTTTACACACAGCCAGGAAAATAGAGAGACTTGCGTTGCGAAACATGAGAGTGGGTGAACCACAAATAATGAAACAAACCCAGTTCTCATTACTTATTTATGTATTCTCATTATAAATTTACGTTTTCTCATTACAAATTTACCCTTTCTCATTATAAATCTACGTTATCCCAATATCAGTTTCCTTTTCTCATTGTAATTCCCGTTTTCTCATTATACACTTACGTTTTCTCATTATAATGTACGTTTTCTCAATAGAAAGTTATTTATTCTCAATACAATTTACGTTTTCTCATTATAAACTTACGTTTTCTCATTACTGGGTTGAAAAGGTGTAGTATAAATATGTAAGTATACACGCAAACATTTTCTATAATTACTGGTATAGAAAGACAATGAACTCTGAAAAGAATTACTATTTTATTCAACAAAAAAACCTTTGTGTAACACATAAAGCATATTAAGGGCCACCAACTTACCTATTTTAAAGTATAGTTAAATCGTTAACGGATAAGATAACGGCCCAGAAACGTAAGGAACATACATAGAAATATGTTTACTTGCCTTAAAGGAAAGGCGTTCGCTTTATGAGCGAAGAGTTAAATTCATGAAAATCATAAAAAAAATTTGAATGTCAATGATGAATAAATTTTGAAAAGGGCTAAAAAAAGGGCTAGGGGCAATTTCAAATTTTTGTGGCCAAAAAAAGAATTTGGTAGCCAAATTTAGCCACCAAAGGGCTAAAACGGCAACACTGATTCAGAAGTGATGACGCGAAAACCACAATAGCAGCGTCGCCTTTTCAATTTTGTTGTGCACCGTGTGATGGCCTTTGGAAAAGGCCATGGCATTTGTTTTTTTTTAATTAACGGGCAGGTGCGAATTGACCCGGCACGAGCTACACCGACTATGAGGACCCAACTTTTAGCTGCGCGCCAGAGCAGAGCCTAGTGAGCATTAAAGGTGAAAGAAACATCGCTATTGTGAGCAAGTGTAGAAAAGTATATTAGAAAATCTAAAGAATGCAGAGATTTGGTACCACTGGTACACTAACAAATAAGGGTTTGTTTTTGTTACTTTTATTTTCTTAATATCGTTTGTTCTGCCATTTAATATATTTGATCGCGTCTTCATTCACACTCAGCAATTTGTCTCGCAATTTTTGTCTCACCCTAATATTTATATTGATGGTTACAGCTTGATGGTTGGTGCAGTTTAACTCCTTAAATTGTTGCTACCCCATTTAATATTCTGCCCGCCATACAATACTTGTGTCTAGTCTTGTGGTCTTCTCCACCAGCAACCCCGCCGTCTCCACTGAGTCAGCTGGTTATTTTTTTTCACTTCCTTTTTGTGCGTATTTTTTCTTTATTTGGTTGGCCCCTTGCATTGTTGTTGTTGCCCTCTGTAAGTGCAATGCATTAGGCTGGTTCGTAATTTGTAACACAAAAAGTGCAGATGACATGTTGAGGTATTATTTTCGGGAATATTGAATTTTCGCTGTGTTGAATTGAGCTGTTGTTGTTAAATTTAGTTGCAGATACAAATTTCTATGCTTCATACAAATTCTAACTATGTATATACATCATATTTAGATTTTTTCCGCTGTTTTACAAAATTAGTACATTTTCTGATAAGTTTTGTTATATAATTTGTTTATATCTATTTTCTTATATATATTTAACGCATCGCGCTTCTGTTGCCTACGCTCCAAATTAAAAATTATTCTGTTTTTGCTCCTTTGAATTAGAATGTTTTTGCTGTTCCTATTGTGGTCTTTTGGTTATCGTTATTGCTTCCGCTGGGGTTGTTTCGGCTATAGTTCTGGCCCTGCTGAACTTGAGGCTTTGAACGACAGGAACGTATGGCACATACTCATTTACGCGGTTGTTGAATAATTATTGTTGGCTTACGTGCAACAAACGCCGGTGGTTTGGGCGCATGGGCGACCTGTACGGCCTGTGGTGTATGCACAATATTGCCCTTCAGGGGAGCGCCGCTTACAGACATGCTATTCCCACCAGCAGTTTCCTAAAATTATAATACGCATTAGTATCAATCAAAGAACACCTGAACATACATATGTATGTATGTATGTATACGTTTTCCAATTCTTTACCGTCAATTCTGTACAATCCTCGGCATCATTTACTGGACGCTCGGCCGTAGGCGTCTTGTGTTGCACAATGCGCATACCACCTGCCTTAACTGTTAAAAAAAATATAGATATTTCATCATCATTGTAATAATATCGTGCCTGACCCCCAAAAAGATGTTAGCGACATTTTTTTCAAACTTTTCTTTTTGATGCAGAAATGCTCTAGGAAAATTTCTGCAAAACCGCTTATCTTAAGGCACTCAAAGTTTACAGGAGAGCAAAAAAACGGTTTCTCTTTCAAGGCATTGCCTTGAGAGGCGGTATTTTCTCTAGCTATTATTTTACAAATCTGTTTTTTTTCACGATTTTTATGCATAAATTTCCATACCTAGAGTTCAAGGTAAACAAATCTCATTTTTTGCCATAACGGCGATTTAGGCGGTTTTGCAACTGGTCGATGGGCGGCTATATGTACAAATGAATATAAATAATTTTAAGCCTCATAAAATCCACATACCTGCTGGTGGGTGTCCAGCCACAAGATCTGGTTGTTCGTCTGCCATATTTCACTTTAAACTACTTGACGTCCTCCTTCTGATTGTTTGTTGGTCCAAGTCGACACGATTTTATGTAAAAAAATAATAATTAGCACTTTTGGTATAACAATTAATTTACACTTATTTACATTTTGTAAATTGCTCACCTTTGCTTTGCACCTTACTTCACTCATGCCTTATTTACATACACATACATACATATATAGGTATTTTTACAACTTGCTTTATCGCTTTTGCTTCTGACCACAGTGTACTAGGGGTATTCGCGAATTCTTGCAAGTTGTTCGGATTGCACGAAATGCAAAAATAGTGGGTGAAATGAAAGGAATGGTAGAAATATGCAGCAATTCCGACAGCAAAACAGGTAGCACAGAGTCGCATTTAACTTGCTGCGCTTTTTTTTAATATATGTATGGGTTTCCAAGTTGCATACTTTGCAGCGATAGGAAATGTTGTTGCCCATGCATTTTGTTTTTGTTGTTAAAAAAGCTTTTTGTTTTTGAAAAATAAGTTACTCGTAATGGTTATACCATTCGTTCAGTAAATCACAAGGGTCATTGCCTCGGTTCTTCCATCGGATTTTTGAATAATTTTACGGGAGTTTTTGCAATCGAATAAACCAGGGTTGCTAGTAGTATATACCAGAATCTAAATATGTTTTTTCTATTGAAAATGGAACTAGAACATTCCTTTAGTTCCCAGAACCCGTATGTCCGTGCCTGCGCCAGAGCCAATTGATCGGGCATCAACAACACCGACACTGAGGGCCGATGGCTTTGCGGACCGTCGCGTTGGTTGCGGCCCACTTTGTAGCTGCGCGCCGGGGCAGAACCTAGTGAGCATTGCAAAGGGAAAAATCCCTATGGTAAGTTGTATTTGGTTATTGTACGGTGTGAAATATTAATACAGACGTGGTGCGGTGCGTATATTCATACATAATTTTGCAAGTTCCAGACGATGCACTTTGAGCATCCCGCACCCAGAGCTCAGTCACTTTTCGGGTTAAAGTTAACACCCTTTGGTTGGACCTCATCTCGGGTGCACTCCAAAACAAGATCTTGTTTTTGGAACTAATAGTTGCGAAATGCCGTTTGTACTATCTTTTATTCTTTTTTTATATATTTAAATATTTAGTATTTGTTCCATAATTTTTAGCTCACCCTATTAGTCATAATTGTACGCTGCTGGCTACTGTTGGTGCCGTTCCCCCTTACAATTTTTGTTGTACCATCTACTAATTTCGGTCGTTCTACTTTATTGCGCATAGTCGTGTTGTCTTCCCACCAGCAACCCCGCCGTCTCCACTGAATCAATCGGTTGCAAATTTATTTGCCATTTCCTTTTTGTGCGTGCATTTGTTTGCCCGTATTAGGCCTTTGTGTTGTTGTTGGGCGCTGCAAGTGCTTTTCATACATTAGGCTGCTAGGCTGTTTGCAAAGCAAAAAGCAACCGTGTGCAATATCTACAAATTGCAACCGTGCATCGCGAAGCCTTTCGCTTATTTCTCGTTTTAATTTGACACCCTCTTTTCTCTCGAAACGCCTAGTATGGACAAGAAAATCTTTCACAGATTGTTTTTTTTGTTTTGTGATCCTGTGTAGTTAACATCGTGCAAGCTTCTCGGTGATTTTTTGACGGCGTTCGTAAAAACTATTGGTCAGCAACATTTTCCGTAGCCGGTTAAGTTTCGTAGGAATACCAAATTATGGTAGAGCAGAAAGCAAGCATCGGCAAAGAGGTGATGCCTATCGATTCTCTTTTCTAGGATTTCATGTTTACTAGAATAATTGTCACCCTTTTCTCATCATTCAGAATACTGCACTGTGTGTTCCGTGATACATATAAATTGCTGGAGTATTGGAGGAGCACAACTCAACTCACCTAAGTTTGCCTAAACTTAGCTCACCTCAACACAGTTTACTTCAACCCACCTAAACTCATCTCAATTCACCTTAACTCACCTCAACTCACCTTAGGTTAAGTTAGGCTGTCGCGGTCGTCTATAAGACACAGTGCAATTATCTGACCACCTATATCTTCAAATTCTCCAAGAAGGCTGTCTACTGCTATGTTCCACAGGAGCGGTGATATTACTCCACCCTGGGGTGTATCCCTGACCGGGAACCTTTGAATTACTGATTCGCCTAATCTTGCGCTTATTTTTCGTCCGATTAGCATTCGTTCAATAAACGAGCTTAGTGAATTGCTTACTCCCAGATTTCGCATGGCATTGTTGAAAACACCCTCGATGTCCACGAAGGCAGCGAGGGTTTATTCTTTTTAAAATATAGTGATCTTTCAAGTTTGTGCACTAAATAATATCTTCTCCCATTTGTGCGGTTTATAATTAAGGCGTAACGCTGCCTCATTCCAAAGATTTGGATCTTTTAGCTTCGTTAAATTTTTATCGGCACTGCCTTCGGAGGTTTGCAATTTCATTGGACCACCATGGAAGTTTTGGTGTTCTACTTTTCGCCCTAGTCGGGCAGGCTACCTTTGCTGCACGTTAAAATGCTTTAGTTGTTAGTTTAAATGTTTCGAGTTTATTTGGTTTGTGGGAACAGAAATGCTGTTAGGAAAGGCTGTTCCAAACTTTTTCCAATTCGTTTTTCTGCAATTTAAGACCGCTTGTTGTTTTCTTATTGGTACGTTTAGGTTATAAACCACGTAGATGTGATCTGAAAAGGAGTTGTCTTTAGAGACTCTCCAGTCATTGAAAAGTTCCGTCCCCTTCCATATTTTATCCTCCAGTTTTGGTAGAAGCGGTATGGACCTATTGTAAAAAGCTCAGCCCATCGTGGTTTTGTCCACACTCCCACTAAAGTGTATGCCTCTTCATACTCAATACTTAAGTGAGGCATCGTAAATTCATTCTTATGCTTCGTCTTCGTATTTCAGTGTTTCTTTTTCTCATTTCATAAAAATCTGTATTTGCTCCATTAAACTTGTCCAAAGGAAATGGACTAAGGCAGACTTAAATTATTCTTTTCACTTTACTCAACCAACCTTATCAGCACCTCTTCTCCTCTTCATCCAACAGTTTACGACGGCATCTATGGCATCGTTGATTATACCAACTACTTGATTCTCGGCATCACTGTCGCTTTGGCCTGGGAGTTACCGAGTAAACCGCAAAGTGAAGTCATCGAAGAAATCGCCAATCGGCTAAAAGATGGTAGACTTGAGGTCAGACGTAACGACACATCAACACGCATTACATATGTCGACACCAAAAAGAATCAAACGCAAACAACAACAAAGCAGCAGCAGACATATCAATCTGTGAACACCTTACGGCCCACTTACATCGATCTTATGACATTGACAAGTCCTGCTGCCGCTGCCGCAGCCGCCAAGAAGAGTGACCAGAAGTACTACTACGCGAATACAGGCCAACTGCCGGCTACCTTCCATGCGCCATTGCATCAGAAATATTATTATTATAAGGGAAGCAATAAATATGATAACAGTAAAAGCCATTACGGAAAGTATCACATGTTGCGGCGTCCTATAGACAGTTACTATCACCGTACACAAGTGACGCCGCGACCAACTGGTGGATACTACAAGCAAAGGCCGAACGATTGGCGACGTAAGGACACCAATTACTACTATGGGGCCACCATTAAATACAGACAGACAAACAACAGCAAAAGCAACAATAACAAGGGCTACAACTTGAGCACGCTGAAAGTGAATCCTTTCAGCAAGTCAGGCGCGACACACCAACGACGACTTCCATCTGCTTTGCAGAGTTACACACCGCAAGCGAAAGTTGGCCGCGACGGTGTTGGCAGTCAGTATCCTTGGTGGAATCTGGCTACGAGGTGAGTAAAAATTGTTGAAGTTGAGTGGTGTTTGCAGTAACGTGATACGAAGTGTGTAGAAATGCACGCTCAACTGTCACTTCATGCGGCACGCATGCCCACATGTTTTTTTTGTAGAGGCGGCACAAAGCATTGAAAGCCGAAAAGTGTGGGACTTGCCTTTGGGCTCAATGCACTAAAAACCCACCCCTGCTCCGTTTCCCTCCCACCATGGAACTACCGTAAGGTATTAGTTCGCTAGGGGGAGCGGCCAAATTACAAACAATGGACTACTTTTCTTCCGACTCAAGCATAGCATCCACAAGATTGTTAACCGCAAGTGGCCACCCCACCTTCATGCTCTAGTCATCTCTTCGATTACAAAACTGCGGACAGACAATCAAACCGTGTTAAATGTCTTCAGTACTACCTTTGTGATCGTCATTATTCCCAAATGCGTTCACATTAATACGATTTGAAGCAACCATACCTCGTAAATTTCAGGTCATAAACTTCCCAGTGTTGACTACTTACCCACCTTGATGTCTAAGGTATCCGGAGGTACGCGACTATCGTAGCTCTTACGTTGATCTGCTCCATTTTTCCCAAATTTCGTTGTACGAATGGTTATGTTAGACTTACGGCACACCGCTTTGGCGGTTGGAACGGCCTAGGTTATAATCGGAGTCTATGCTTCGGTTGCATGAATTTCAAAGCCCCACTGTCTCGGCGGTTGGAACGGTCAAGATTCCAATCCGCTCCTACGCTTGGCTTCCCGAGGCTCAAAATCGCACTACTTTGGCGATTGGAACGGCCGAGGTTCCAATCCGCTTTTACGCTCGAGTACACGGGGGTCGAAGCCGCACTATTTCGGCGGTTGAAACGGCCGAGGTTCTAATCGCGTCTACGCCTCGGTTTCACGACTTTCAAAGCCTCACTGTCGCGGCGGTTGAAACGGCCGAGGTTCCAATCCGCCCCTACTCATCACGTGCACGAGGTTCAAAGACGCCCTGGCTTGGCGGTAGGGACGGCGGAGGTTCCAATCCGCTCTCACTCCGAGAAGGAGCAGCCTTTTTATGAATATCTGTGGGACTGTTACGCTTGGCGCAATTTCCTGAAAATGAGCGTGCCATACAGCAAATGTCGGACCAATTTCCGATTGACTCTAGCATGATATCCACAAGGTTGTCAACCAGAAGTGGCCTCCCCACCTTCCTGCTCAAGTAATCCCTTTCGATTGCAAATCTCAGGCAAACGAAAAAAAACAATGTTCTGCGTCCTCGATTACCTATCCAGTACAGACCGTGCAATAGGGATCATCCTCGTATGCAAGTCTGTGTAGGCTTTAAAACAACCGAGTAACGTTAGTATTTGAGTTAGGTAGAATTCCACTTCTCCATGTCGCCTGTCAAGCCATTTTCTTAAACTCGGAATGAGTTTATATGTCCAACGTCAACTAGTCGAACGGGTCTAACGATGCTGCCACTGCTGCAAGCAGTTTTGCTTCGCATGCCCACATGTTACCGCTTACATATGTATGGGCATGTTGCATGCGTACTATAGCGGATAATTTAAATATGCGCTGCTTATGCGAAGTGTATCATTTTTTTAGTACTTCATACATTTTACTACAAACTACTATTTTTTCATGCGCTCCCTTTGCTTTGCTTTCTGCTTTCCTTTTACAGACTATCGAATTCATTGCGTAGAAAACCAATTCCCTCAAGACGTATTGACGGTAGCAGTAGTCAGGCAGCACAACGCAAACAACACCAACAGCCCGCTAGACAACTAAAGCAGCAACAGCAACAATCCGCATCCGGATTTTATCGACAGCCACCTGCCACAGCGCGGAAGCATCGAATTTATCCGGTTTTCGGTAAACGTAGCATAGCAGATGAGCCTCCAACGGCAGTGGCAACAGCTGCAGAAATTCACAGCAACAACAAAAACAACGCACAGCAGCAGCAGCA
>NW_023458555.1:45507576-45509274 GCF_013731165.1 Rhagoletis pomonella
GCAGAAATTCACAGCAACAACAAAAACAACGCACAGCAGCAGCAGCAAGCAATGCCGCATCATCGACAACGCCGCAGCGGCATCGTCGGCCCGGAATTGACTCGCATCGAACGCATTCATATACGCCATCATCGCAGCACAAGGCAAACGCTCTACGAGAAGATTGAAAAGTATCTGGACAAGTAAGTGACACACTCATTCACTGGCTGTGCACAGCGATGCATGTAAGACTTTTACATGTTTACTTTTTATTCGTTTCCATTCCCACATCCGCTCGCTCTTATCGCCACTCAATGGTGTGACATGTCGTAAACGTGCTGTTTGAAATAACGATACATTTGCAAATATAGAATTTCATATGGGAAGACTTGAAAGTGTGTGTGTGTGTTCGTGTGTGTGGAATCTGCCGTACATACATGTATTAGATGGAGAAAAATTGCAATAACTTCGTGTAGCAAGGTAAAGACAGCAACGAGATTGCTTTCAAGTCGATACTTGGCGTTGAGGTGATTTGTTTGATCTGTATGCATCGCAGTTGCATAGCTTTTAAAGTCATGACTTTCACGCTATTAGAATAAACAGAAGAAATTTGTGTCCTACTTATGAGTTCGTAACGGTTAAAACTACATCAAAGCGGACGTATTTATTTAAGTTTAAAGAAGTTCCTGTAACTACTGCAGTTTAGTTAGACGAACAAAAATAGTCCATGGTCCTGAAATGCGATAGAGTATGGTCGTTCTTATGGGTACATTTGCAGTTACGGTTGCACGATGGGTAACCAACCTATCTATGGAGCCTTCACTCGCGGCTGTAAGAGAGGGAGGTTTTGTGGGGCTGCCGCCTTATTCGGGTTAGAGGCTCACAAAGCAGCTGCTAGCGTTCGTCTGTCTTGGAGCATGCGCCTCGCTATACAAACGTGTGCACCAAAATTGCGGCAGGTTGTGGATTTGCGCTGAGTTAGAGGACTGTTTCCTAAAACATAGTACCAATGACGCAGACCACGACAAACTTTTAAAGTGCTATGATTTGAGGGCATGCTGGAACATGCAGACCCTTTAGGCTGAACCTGCCTCCGCCCAGCTGGCTGATCCCCTCGCAAAGGCATGACATGACTAGCAATTTTGAGGCTGTAAAACACCAAAGCTACCGGGTATGTTGGCTTGGTAGCTAAGTATGTCGGCGATGGGTTGATAAGGTGCATACATCAACTCCAATCCACAAGAAAGTTGGCCCTGCGATATGCGCCAACTACCGCGGGAATTAGCTTTCTTAGCATCAGATAAATGGTATCGAGGGTATTCCGCGAAAGGCTTCAGCGAACTGATTTTGCCTTGAGCAGCACCTCTAACTTCGTCAGAATTGAGAAGGTAGCAATTTGGTACTAAAAAGGTACTTCAGACAGGGTGACTCTCTGTGGATATGCGGGACGTTTTGCCCTCTAGTTGCGAGCTTACCATCCTACCACAGTTTTATCTACTTGCAAGTCTCTAGGCTCTAACGGACCTGAAACACATTGTTGAAAACCACTGCTAAGTCCAGGAAAGACACTAATGCAAATTCCTTTATTTATGGCAATCGCACAATCTTCGAGAGTAAAGAGTGGTGGGCAGCCTACAGGGATCTTCTTTTGCTTAAGGCATTCTCTGCATTATATAGACTGGGTCATTCGATTATTTTATTTATGTCTCTAGAAGTATT
>NW_023458555.1:45509374-45511196 GCF_013731165.1 Rhagoletis pomonella
AATACTTCTAGAGACATAAATAAAATAATCGAATGACCCAGTCTATACAATTCAGAGAATGCCTTAAGCAAAAGAAGATCCCTGTAGGCTGCCCACCACTCTTTACTCTCGAAGATTGTGCGATCACCATAAATAAAGGAATTTGCATTAGTGTCTTTCCTGGACTTAGCAGTGGTTTTCAACAATGTGTTTCAGGTCCGTTAGAGCCTAGAGACTTGCATGTAGATAAAACTGTGGTAGGATGGTGAGCTCGCAACTAGAGGGCAAAACGTCCCGCATATCCACAGAGAGTCACCCTGTCTGAAGTCCCAAAAAATGAGTTCGCTGAAGCCTTTCGCAGAATACCTTCGATACCATTTATCTGATGCTAAGAAAGCTAATTCCCGCGGTAGTTGGCGCATATCGCAGGGCCAACTTTCTTGTGGATTGGAGTTGATGTATGCACCTTATCAACCCATCGCCGACATACTTTGCTAGCAAGCCAACAGACCCGGTAGCTTTGGTGTTTTACAGCCTCAAAATTGCTAGTCATGTCATGTCCGTCGCCATCGTTGTCCTTACAGGAAATCGTCCCACAAGTTCGCAAGGGCGCAGGTACTTCTTGCTTGGTACCGTAAAGCGCTTTCTTGGTTGGCGGCGACATCAGCCTTAGCCTTTGCGAGGGGATCAGCCAGCTGGGCGGAGGCAGGTTCAGACTAAAGGATCTGCATATTCCAGGTGCATGCCCTCAAATCATAGCACTTTAAAAGTTTGTCGTGGTCTGCGTCATTAGTACTATGTTTTATGTGACAGGTCTCAAACTCAGCGCAAATCCACAACCTGCCGCAATTTTGGTGCAAACGTTTGTATAGCGAGGCGCATGCTCCAAGACAGACGAACGCTAGCAGCTGCAGCTCATGATGAACATACGCTGCTGAATTTTGTGAGCCTCTAAACCGAATAAGGCGGCAGCCCCACAAAAACTCCCTCTCTTTCAGCCGCGAGTGAAGGCTCCATAGATAGGTTGGTTACCCATCTGGTCAGTAACGAGAGTCGGTATTGAGTATGGTCGTGCAACCGTAACTGCAAATGTACCCATAAGAACGACCATACTCTATCAGGACCCTGGACTATTTTTGTTCGTCTAAGTTCGTAACTAAAACTGCAGTAGTTACCCGAACTTCCTTAAACTTAAATAAATACGTCCGCTTTGATGTAGTTTTAACCGTTACGAACTCATAAGTAGGACACAAATTTCTTCTGTTTATTCTAATAGCGTGAAAGTCATGACTTTAAAAGCTATGCAACTGCGATGCATACAGATCAAACAAATCACCTCAACGCCAAGTATCGACTTGAAAGCAATCTCGTTGCTGTCTTAACCTTGCTACACGAAGTTATTGCAATTTTTCTCCATCTAATACATGTATGTACGGCAGATTCCACACACACGAACACACACACACTTTCAAGTCCTCCCATATGAAATTCTATATTTGCAAATGTATCGTTATTTCAAACAGCACGTTTACGATATGTCACACCATTGAGTGGCGATAAGAGCGAGCGGATGTGGGAATGGAAACGAATAAAAAGTAAACATGTAAAAGTCTTACATGCATCGCTGTGCACAGCCAGTGAATGAGTGTGTCACTTACTTGTCCAGATACTTTTCAATCTTCTCGTAGAGCGTTTGCCTTGTGCTGCGATGATGGCGTATATGAATGCGTTCGATGCGAGTCAATTCCGGGCCGACGATGCCGCTGCGGCGTTGTCGATGATGCGGCATTGCTTGCTGCTGCTGCTGCTGTGCGTTGTTTTTGTTGTTGCTGTGAATTTCTGC
>NW_023458555.1:45511296-45517003 GCF_013731165.1 Rhagoletis pomonella
GTTCCTGCATTGCTCCGCATGCCAATAAGGAAATCTTTTCAAGCTGTAATCGATGGCGACTTAAATATACATACTTATGTACATACATATACATACATATGTACTAAGTTATTTTAAATATGTATGACAAAATGACACCTTAAGGTCAAGTAATTTTCCTTTCCCTTAGTCACTGAAATGAGTTTCGTCTTCCAATTGACAGTGTTAAACTCACTGTATTTAGTATAAACAGCAAAAGCTGAAGAAAGCGAAAGCCGTGCTTTGCACACCCCGCTTTGTTTTTTTTTCTTGTATTCGTTTTTTATTGCTGCTGTTATTTTTTTTTTTTTTGTAATAGCTGGTGTAGTACTGTTCGGCAGTACTTTATGTTATTTGTTAAGCCTATTTGAGGCCAAATTTATGACGTCGGTAATGTGCAAAACTTTAATAGAAATACCTTTGACTACATCATTGTTATGCAATTGTATGAAACAGCGAAGCGTATGCATGTTTGTAGGTACATATATGTTTATACATTTATGTACATAGTATGTACTACATACATATATTGAGTATACTCGGCTTGTTTGTGCAGTTTTAAATTATTACGTCGATTTTTATGTGCGTTGAGCATAAAATTTAAGATGCGGAAAGCTGCATGGAATTATTTTATGTATTTGTTGTATGTTATGCAGCAGTGGCCTGTGTTTTGTTTATGCTTCTGTGCTTATACAAATAAAAATGTTAAAACCAGCTTGCGACTTTACAGGGCAAATACGTAAATTTCACCACAAAATTGTTTTCTCTGCGATTGTATTTTCTTCATTTGGTCGTTATTATAATTTTCTGATTTCCTGATTGCTTCTGAACTCCAAATGCACCTTCAATTTTTAATTAGTTCCCCTAAACACTTACAACGATACAAAGCTTGATCAATAGTAACTAATAGTAAACCAATATTTACCTTATAAGGATCTGCACAAACTCCTTAGAAGAGATTCACCAAGGTAATTGTAGGGATGTACCTTGCATCAAGATACACTGGAATTCCGTCCGCTTAGACGTGTACTACCACACTGTGCAGTGAAACTTTCTTTTTGCTGCCACCCGAAATATTGGAACACGCATTCATGAGAAAACAAAACTAGTTGATATATGCTACAACTATTGCTGCCACTGCTGTCGGTCTTCGTGTATACCGATAGTGCCAACGCTGCTTGGAAGATTGTTGCCGCTCTTTACAGTCAACTTCAGTTGGCACTCGAAGTTTTGTTTACAGTTTCACATTTATTTGTGACCAAACTGGTTTACTTGCAATCTCTCAATATTTTTTTGCAAGTTATATCTTCCAATCTCGATTTTGTGATGTATTTTCTTTGATTACAGTGAAATTCCCTTCGTATCTAATTGTATGAGTGTATATGCACGTCCACTTGTGCTCTCTCAAAGCAGCCACCGCGTCAGCTGATCACCTGCTACCAGGGAGGCCAACTCTTTTAAGGCTAATTCCCCGAAATTCCTGAAACAATTTCCCTATTTTCAATGAAATTCCCCCCATATGAATTTCGCTACATATTTAAAGCACTTCATGCTAATTTTTAATAAAAACAGAGACAACAATATCATTAATTGTGATATATAATAAAAACTAAATAAAAATCGAAAACGAACCAGAAAAAAGAGCGTCAAACGTAATCGTGGAAAAAGTGAAAAATGTCGCTATCAGTGTTGCCAGAAAGTTTCAGGCTTATTGCTAAGTTCTTCGAAAAAATAGCTGAAAATAGCCAAATCATTTGTTTCATATCCAATCCAAATAGCTAAGAAGATGTTCCTTCAAAAATTAAATAATTTGATTATTATAACGCAAACAAATATGAACTTAAACATTTAAATACGTTGAATTGGAGTAGTAAAATACCTTATAATTATGACCACGCTCGGAAATATACTTTTTTCTTGCTTCTTTGAATAGGTTATCTTGTTTTGCTGGTTCATGACCTGGTACCAGTGTTCGGAATGTATTCCGTAATCGAAATGTGTCAAACTTTGCTACATTCACATACACATACATGCGCATCCTCTTTGCTTCCCTGCTTTTGCTTTGATTGGTCGAACGTGTTTAAATTTCTTTCTGTTTTGGCATTCTAGGTTTCTCAAGCAACAACAAAGTACATGGCAGGGTTGTATTTGCTCTACTGCTATTAACTTGGTTGCAATTCATCGATTTAAGCTTTTATTTTATGGAAAATTACACACAGCAGCAATCTTTGCGATTGTCAAAAGTTTATATGCATTTGTCAAAAATTTCACTAGCCTCATGAGCTACCATGATTCAATAATAGTTGTGTTTTTTTACAAATTATCCAGTAACTTGCCAGTAACTCTCCAGTAACTTTATTTCTAAGAATTCGCTCTCATAGAAAAAATTTGCAAAAAAGTACGCGAACGCTTTTCCAGTAATAATTTGCAAGTTTCATGAACAGCTGATAAATTGGTTGTTTATTCGCAGCAAATTCCTTATAAAACAATATATTTTGTATTTAAATAGGTTTATTTTGTGAAATTCATCAATAAAAAGCCACAAACAGTTTCCTTATTAGTTTAAATTTCATCCAGCAACATGCGATCAGCTGTTTTTCGTACTGGCAAATTCTTACAAGTAAAAATTTATCCAGTAAAATCCAGTAAAAACTTGCAACTTCAGCTGTCATTTTTCGCTCTCTCAATTTCCCCTACTTTACAAGTTTTTGCGTACGAAAACGCCAAAACATGAAAATTCGTAAAAACTTTTACTGGATTTTACTGGAAATGAGTAAAAAAACGCAACTAATACAAGGTTGGATAAATATTGACATTTGAGTCAATCGACTGTCTTGTAAGGTTGCATTTGAGAAGGAAAGAGAAGCGGGTAACAATTTTATCTCCTTTTGTGAAAAGGTAGTAGGAAAAGTAAGAAGTCTGGTAGTGCTGAAATGCGTTTTTGTATACAAATTGAATTAAATATATAAAGAAGATTCCACTGATCTAAACAATAGACAATGAATTAACTTTTTATGGCCACATAAATATTAAAAATTAAATAAATGGATATTCACATAAAATTCTTGCCAAAGAAAAATCTTTAAAATCTTTGAAGAAGTATTCCCAAATATTCAAAATAAACCATGGTTTCATTGAATATCTTAAATTGAATTACATTTGGTTTTTTTTTAATTTAAATTTTTTAGTAATGTTTTCTACTTTTTTCTCCAATAAGTCTTGCTAAACATTATATTGGTTACATTTAAAAGTTATATCTTCAATATCGCAGTTTAATTACATTTGGTTATTTAAAGATCTAATTTTGATGGAATGTTTTTTACTTTTTTCTCCAATCGGTCTTGCTAATCATTATATCGGTTAAACTTTAAAAATATGTCTTCAATATCTCAATTTAATTACATTTCGTTTTTTTTAATGTTAATTTTTTGTAATGCTGTGTACTTTATTCTGCAATCAGTCACAATCAGCACAAGAAACTATCTTTATTAATATTTCCACTTTCGCTTTTATGGAGTGGTATACTTGTAAATATGCAAAGGCTGCACTTGACCAACCCAAAAGCTGCAGTGGTAAAAATACATGCACCAGCAAACGTGGACGGACACCCAAATGATCCTGACCTTCACAAGAGAATATATTTATTAATATTTGTACTTTCTGCACCAGCCATACATGGACGGACACACAGGGATCCTAGCATGCAAAACTTACTTACTTAGTGAATAACTCCGATACCCTGCAAATAAATATGAAAATTACTGTTGTAATTCAAAATATTTCCATTATTTTTGATTTTTTGCCATACTTATTTGAATTTGCCCAATAAGAAAATGAATTTCCACGAAACAATCGATAATCTGATCAGAGCTGATAATGAAAAGTAGCATGAATTTTGCTGATTCAGAGTTGTATACAAAATTACTGTATTTATTTTCTAATCTTCAGATATCCAGTTTGTAGCCAGAGGCAGTGGCATGTGAGGCTCGCTAAAATCTACTCATCATGTTCGAGCAGCTCCGGGTAATGGACCATTGGATGTGCTAGCGGAACGTATGACCACCATGACCAACGGCGTCTCCAAGCAAATGCATGTCCTGAATTTATCCGGTAGCAATTCATAGCAATTACTGAGTGTGTATGATTCATATTTGCGACATTTTATATTTTGATATTAAGTATTTTTGAGGAGCTCCGATTATCCTTGAAACCTCGTCCGGATTTCCCAAATCTTTCGGTTCGTATCGCTGGATTGTTAAATAAATGCTAACGATGACCAAATTGTAGTACAATAAAGTTAGTACAACAATCAATTTACAATACTCGCTAATATTACATTTACATTGGACCAAAATGCGTGATTTGAAATCAGTCATTTGAAGGTGTTTACACTGCTTGATCGCATTTGCTTTGACTTCAAAGACAAACCAAAGCTTTTGTGGAACTTTTGTTTCTGAGTGCGTTCAATAAAATAGTACGGCAATTGGAACGCATATG
Organism: Rhagoletis pomonella; assembly: GCF_013731165.1. Taxonomy (NCBI): domain Eukaryota; kingdom Metazoa; phylum Arthropoda; class Insecta; order Diptera; family Tephritidae; genus Rhagoletis; species Rhagoletis pomonella. The sequence goes on from NW_023458555.1 coordinate 45,515,812, forward strand.
TTCGTGATTTTGTGTAAATGCGTCGAAATGCGTCATTCTGGAAATGTGAATTTGTATGGAGAAATGCGTGATTTGGCCTCGCATTTGAGGTTTCTCGCCCAAATGACGCATTTGGGCTCAATGTAAATGTAATATAATACAGTAAAAACACTTTGCAATACTTGTTAAAGCAATAACACTTGTTAACACAACTAAAATTATAGCTTGCTTATCCGCAACTCACTTCTCTGCTCACTCTACTTGTAGCTTGCTGACTTGTAACTAACCCACTCCGCTGTGTGGTGGCTCTTATATACCTGCGCTCGCAATCATGGCAACCCTAGAATGTTCTGAAGTTCATCGCCCATTCTCTTTCCCTCGCTGTTCGCAGTGTTCATCCAGCTTGACGTTTCACTTTGCGGAACATTCTACTTCATTCCTCGAACATTCTGCCTATTTCTCGTTGTTCGCTTCGCGTTGCCGCAGTATTCGCCACACTGCCCTCCACCTAAGTCTGATCGTCCCGATCAGACACACTTGCTGTTCCAAACGCTGAAAGCCTTTCCAAGTGGACCACCTTCATCTTGTTTCTTGGTCACCCAACGGTCTGGATCCGATACACTACGTCATTTAGTCGTTTTACGACCTTGTACGGACCTTCCTAGTTGCATTGTAGTTTTGGGGACAAATCTTTCTTCCGTTGTGGATTGTACAGCAACACTAAATCTCCTTCCTGGAAACCCTCGGAATTCATCGCCTTATCATACCTGGCTTTCTTCTTGTCACTCATAATTTGCGTGCGCTCTCTCACAAGAGCATGTATCTCTCTCAGCTCCTCTTCCAGGATATTTGACGTCTCTTTTCCATTTCTTCTAGCCTCACCAGTTACTCCAAACTTCAGGTCACTAGGCAAACGGAGCTCACTGCCGAATATTACCCTTGCAGGAGTTTTACCCGTTGTTTCATGCACTGCTGACTGGTATCCCATCAGGAACAAGGGTATGCGGACATCCCAATCTTTTTGATTCTTGTCTACGACCTTCCGCAAATGCTCTTCCAGGGTTCGGTTGAACCGTTCCACCATGCCATCTGATTGTGGATGAAGAGCCGTTGTTCGAGTTTTCCGGATACCCAGTATCTGGCACATCTCTTGGAACACCGCCGATTCAAAATTTCTTCCCTGGTCAGAGTGCAGCTCTATAGGTACACCGTA
>NW_023458555.1:45517103-45521174 GCF_013731165.1 Rhagoletis pomonella
AAACAGTAGCGGAGGTATTCACCTACAATTGGGTTGCGGGATACGGTATACCTATAGAGCTGCACTCTGACCAGGGAAGAAATTTTGAATCGGCGGTGTTCCAAGAGATGTGCCAGATACTGGGTATCCGGAAAACTCGAACAACGGCTCTTCATCCACAATCAGATGGCATGGTGGAACGGTTCAACCGAACCCTGGAAGATAATTTGCGGAAGGTCGTGGACAAGAATCAAAAAGATTGGGATGTCCGCATACCCTTGTTCCTGATGGGATACCGATCAGCAGTGCATGAAACAACGGGTAAAACTCCTGCAAGGGTAGTATTCGGCAGTGAGCTCCGTTTGCCTAGTGACGTGAAGTTTGGAGTAACTGGTGATGCTAGAAGAATTGGAAAAGAGACGTCAAACATCCTGGAAGAGGAGCTGAGAGAGATACATGCGCTTGTGAGACGCAAATTATGAGTGACAAGATGAAAGCCAGGTATGATAAGGCGATGACTTCCGAGGGTTTCCAAGAAGGAGATGTGGTGTTGCTGTAAAATCCAGAACGGAAGAAAGGTTTGTCCCCAAAACTACAATGCAACTGGGAAGGTCCGTATAAGGTCGTAAAACGACTAAATGACGTAGTGTATCGGATCCAGACCGTTGGGAGACCAAGAAACAAGATGAAGGTGGTCCACTTGGAAAGGCTTGCAGCGTTTGGAACAGCAAGTGTGTCTGATCGGGACGATCAGACTTAGGTGGAGGGCGGTGTGGCGAATACTGCGGCAACGCGAAGCGAACAACGAGAAATAGGCAGATTGTTCGAGGAATGAAGTAGAATGTTCCACAAAGTGAAACGTCAAGTTGGATGAACACTGCGAACAGCGAGGGAAAGAGAATGAGCGATGAACTTCAGAACATTCTAGAGTTGCCGTGAGTGCGAGCGCAGATATATAAGAGCCCCCACACAGCGGAGTGGGTTAGTTACAAGTCAGCAAGCTACAAGTAGAGTGAGCAGAGAAGTGAGTTGCGGATAAGCAAGCTATAAGTTTAATTGTGTTAACAAGTTTAGTAAAGCATTGTTATTGCTTTAACAAGTATTGTAAACTGTTTTTACTGTATTAGCGAGTATTGTAAATTGATTGTTGTACAATAAAGTTAATTGTACTACAATTTGGTGATCGTTAACATTTATTTAACAATCCAGCGATACGATCCGAGAGATTTGGGAAATCCGGACGAGGTTTCAAGGATAATCGTAACAATATTTAAGAAGAATTTCAATAGTTAAGTACATAATTAAGGCTTCCGGAGCTCCTCAAAAATACTTAACATCAAAATATAAAATGTCACAAATATGAATCATACCCACCTATGTACATCAGTAAATGCTATGAATTGCTACCGGATAAATTCAGGACATGCATTTGCTTGGAGACTCCGTTGGTTATGGTGGTCATACGATCCGCTAGCACATCCAATGGTCCATTACCCGGAGCTGCTCGAACATGATGAGTAGATTTTACTGAGCCTTACATGCCACTGCCTCTGGCTACAAACTGGATATCTGAAGATTAGAAAATAAATACAGTAATTTTGTATACAACTCTGAATCAGCAAAATTCATGTTACTTCTCATTATCAGCCCTGATCAGATTTTACCCCCCGAGGAGTAGTCAAAAAGGTGTATTGCTGTATATACTGTGGCATCTACTATTGAGGGCGTGTGTGAATCGGTAACAAAGTTCCCGGAGAGTAAATTTTTGACAAGTATGAGGTGAATAAAATTTCAGTAGCTCATGGGGCTAGTGAAATTTTTGACAAATGCATATAAACTTTTGACAATCGCAAAGATTGCTGCTGTGTGTAATTTTCCATAAAATATAAGCTTAAATTGATGAATTGCAACCAAGGTAATATCAGTAGAGCAAACACAACCCAGCCATGTACTTTGTTGTTGCTTGAGAAACCTTGAATGTCAAAACAGAAAGAAATTTAAACACGTTCGACCAATCAAAAGGCAAGCAAATAGGATGCGCATGTATGTGTATGTGAATGTAGCAAAGTTTGACACATTTCGATTACGGAATACATTCCGAACACTGGTACCAGGTCATGAACCAGCAAAACAAGATCACCTATTCAAAGAAGCAAGAAAAAAGTATATTTCCGAGCGTGGTCATAATTATAAGGTATTTTACTACTCCAATTCAACGTATTTAAATGTTTAAGTTCATATTTGTTTGTGTTATAATAGTCAAATTATTTAATTTTTGAAGGAACATCTTTTTAGCTATTTTGTTTGGATATGAAACAAATGTTTTGGCTATTTTTAGCTATTTTTTCGAAGAACTTAGCAATAAGCCTGAAACTTTCTGGCAACACTGATAGCGACATTTTTCACTTTTTCCACGAGTACGTTTGACGCTCTTTTTTCTGGTTCGTTTTCGATTTTTTTTATTTTTATTATATATCACAATTAATGATATTGTTGTCTCTTTTTTTATTAAAAATTAGCATGAAGTGCTTTAAATATGTAGCGAAATTCATATCGGGGGAATTTCATTGAAAATAGGAAAATTGTTTCAGGAATTTCGGGGAATTAGCCTTAAAAGAGTTGGCCTCCCTGGTAGCAAGTGATCAGCTGACGCGGTGGCTGCTTTGAGAGAGCACAAGTGGACGTGCACATACACTCATACAATTAGACACGAAGGGAATTTCACTAGAGTCAAAGAAAATACATCACAAAATCGAGATTGGAAGATATAACTTGCAAAAAAACATTGAGAGATTGCAAGTAAACCAGTTTGGTCACAAATAAATGTGAAATTGTAAACAAAACTTCGAGTGCCAACTGAAGTTGACTGTAAAGAGCGGCAACAATCTTCCAAGCAGCGTTGGCACTATCAGTATGCACGAAGACCGACAGCAGTGGCAGCAATAATTGTAGCATATATCAACTAGTTTTGTTTACTCATGAATGCGTGTTCCAATATTTCGGGTGGCAGCAAAAAGAAAGTTTCACTGCACAGTGTGGTAGTACACGTCTGAGCGGACGGAATTCCAGTGTATCTTGATGCAAGGTACATCCCTACAATTACCTTGGTGAATCTCTTCTAAGGAGTTTGTGCAGATCCTTATAAGGTAAATATTGGTTTACTATTAGTTACTATTGATCAAGCTTTGTATCGTTGTAAGTGTTTAGGGGAACTAATTAAAAATTGAAAATGCATTTGGAGTTCAGAAGCAATCAGGAAATCAGATAATTATAATAACGACCAAATGAAGAAAATACAATCGCAGAGAAAACAATTTTGTGGTGAAATTTACGTATTTGCCCCGTGAAGTCGCAAGCTGGTTTTAACATTTTTATTTGTATAAGCACATAAGCATAAACAAAACACAGGCCACTGCTGCATATCATACAACAAATACATAAAATAATTCCATGCAACTTATCGCATCTTAAATTTTATGCTCAACGCACATAAAAATCGACGTAATAATTTAAAACTGCACAAACAAGCCGAGTATACTCAATATATGTACATATATAGTACATACTATGTACATAAATGTATAAACATGTATGTACAAACATGCATACGCTTCGCTGTTTCATACAATTGCATAACAATGATGTAGTCAAAGGTATTTCTATTAAAGTTTTGCACATTACCGACGTCATCAATTTGGCCTCAAATAGGCTTAACAAATAACATAAAGTACTGCCGAACAGTGCTACACCAGCTATTACAAAAAAAAAAAAAAAATAACAGCAGCAATAAAAAACGAATACAAGAAAACAAAGCAAAGCGGGGTGTGCAAAGCACGGCTTTCGCTTTCTTCAGCTTTTGCTGTTTATACTAAATACAGTGAGTTTAACACTGTCAATTGGAAGACGAAACTCATTTCAGTGACTAAGTGAAAGGAAAATTACTTGACCTTAAGGTGTCATTTTGTCATACATATTTAAAATAACTTAAGTACATATGTATGTATATGTATGTACATATGTATGTATATTTAAGTCGCCATCGATGACAGCTTGAAAAGATTTCCTTATTGGCATGCGGAGCAATGCAGGAAC
>NW_023458555.1:45521274-45522283 GCF_013731165.1 Rhagoletis pomonella
AACTCATGATAAGGCTATCTGCATACATGAACCAAAAAGACAAGATCACGCGGGCAGGAGAGTAGCCCGTTAGAATCGCATTTAGGAAAAAAGTTGAACGATTTTGACATTAGCCGTTTGTTTACATTTCTTCGTTGTTTACAATTTGGTGGTGGCTTTTTACTGCAATTTTCTTCGTTTTCGCTTGTGACAACGTGTGTACACATAAGATAAAGAATAATTTAACACAACGGCATGATTTATAGAAGAATTTGCATAATAAAAATGATATTTCATGCGTTCAACAATTTCGCGGTTTTCTCCGTTCTCTTCGTTGTTTACTTCTTACAACAAAGATGGCGTCGAGATTTCGGCAGCTAGAAAATAACTTTTTTCGTTCTTTCTTTCCCGCGTGATCTTGTGTCTTTCGTTCATGATCTGCATACTTGTCGTTCAATCATAATTGTGTTATCGTTTCACCCTGAAAGAGCCAATTTATACGACGACTTTTCACCCTGCGTTTTTGGCACGTTCCATTTTAAAAAAGTCTTCGAAAATCCTCGTGCATTTACACGATGACTTTTTCTTTGCGGCGTTTCTTGCGAATTTTTGACATTTAAGCGTAAATTTTCTTTGGTAAACTCTTTCGTTCTCATTTTTAAAGCGGAGCGAATCGCGAACTCAAAGCAAAAATACGAAAAAGTGAACTCGATAAAAGCGAAACGTCGAAAAAACCTCTCGATTTCCCTCACCGTGCGTGCTTGCCTACCCCACTGACTTCGCTACACTTCTTGCCTTCAAGCTCGATACGCATGACTTTCCACCCAGGGTGAAAAGTCATCGTGTAAATTGGCTCAAATTTTTTAGCCGAGCAAATGCATTTAAAGGGGAGCTATTGGTAAGAGATGGGGTATCTCCCCTAAAGTTGTCTATTGGCTCTACGAAACCGTAATCAAGCCAATTATATTCTATGGGGCCCTAGTCTGGTGGAACTCACTGGAAAAGGCTATACTAGCTAGGAAGCTGGAGC
>NW_023458555.1:45522383-45528541 GCF_013731165.1 Rhagoletis pomonella
AAAACTCTGATTCTGAGAGGCAATAGTACATACAATTCGTTGCGAAATGCACAAAAAAAAGAAAGCGGCAACCATAATCATCAAATTGTTCGAACATAAAATCAAAATCAATTTGATTCGAAAAGGATGTTCAGCACATTTGGGAATAGAACGTGCAAAATTCCCATTAAAGGGAGCGAGGGGGGGAGGGAAAACGAAGTATACTTGTTAATTTTTTGAATATTTTTTTATTTAATAATTTTTACTCAACAATTTATATTGAGCTCGAGGCCATTTTTTAAATGAAAATTTATTGTCAACAAACCAACAATACCAACAACCACATGATCAAGTGAATTGCAGCGGAATAGCTGCGCTTGATTGTGTTGGCATAACAAAAATGAAAATAGTGGAAAAAAGCAAACGATAATTTACAAGGCGTACTTAGCACGGTGCATAGGCAACTGGTTGAGTCAGTGGGATCGTCGGTTCGAATCCTACTGAAAGAAGTCTGATGAGGAAATGTGGTGATTTCCGAAGTAGCTATCACTTCTACCATTTTTTCAAATTATTGTTGCTTTTCCACAATAAATTTTCATATAAAAAAATGGCCTCGAGCTCAATATAAATTGTTGAATATACATAATTGTTATAAGGCCAAAAAAAAAATAACAAAAACAAATAACTTAAGGACGAGCACACCTAAAAGTTAAACATTCTAAAAATAGAATTACTAGCAAAAACCAACAATACCAACAACCACATGATCAAGTGAATTGCAGCGGAATAGCTGCGCTTGATTGTGTTGGCATAACAAAAATGAAAATAGTGGAAAAAAGCAAACGATAATTTACAAGGCGTACTTAGCACGGTGCATAGGCAACTGGCTGAGTCAGTGGGATCGTCGGTTCGAATCCTACTGAAAGAAGTCTGATGAGGAAATGTGATGACTTCCGAAATAGCTATCACTTCTACCATTTTTTCAAATTATTGTTGCTTTTCCACAATAAATTTTCATTTAAAAAATGGCATCGAGCTCAATATAAATTGTTGAATATAATTGTTATAAGGCCACAATAAAAACAAAAACGAATAATAATTTTTACGCTAATAACGATTTTCATCAAACTTTTTGATTGTTTCATCTTGAATCAACTCGCGGTTTTCGGTAACGAGTTTTTCAAGGACGCTCATGAGGCATAGTCCAGCAAGCCTTTCTTCTCCTGTTGTGCTTCTGAGCCAGGTTTCTACTCTACGAAGCACTCAAAATGAAAATACTCTTATTCAGTGTTGCCAACTTTTCAGTTTCAAAAAGCACCAAATCTTGGAAAAAAGAGCGTTTTACCGCACTAAAAGCACTAATTTTTTTTTTATCAAAGGATACTCTTTTTCATAACAGTTTGTGGTAAACAAAAGTAAAAAAATAAACAATATTTACATGTATAATGTATAAATAAATACACATTCATGATTGCGAACTAATACCGAAGTACTGCACATTAAAACCGGTACATCTGGAGAAGGAACAATCGGATCGCAAAAAACGAAATTGAGTTTTAAAGGGGAAGAGTAATACTTAATGATACCCTAAGTAGAAATGTGCGAAAAAATTTGTTGTTTTATAATATAACCTCAAATATTGCGAAAAACCGAGTTTTTACACTTAGAGGCTAGGATATCTCAAAATTCTGACTTGGTATAGAAATTCTGCAGCTAGATTTGTATTCAGCACCGAAGAATCTACAGAAACCGATGCACTCAGGTGTCAAAAAAAGTTAAAATTTTTCGAACTGTATAATCAATCAATAATCAAGAAAATAAAAAAATAAATACTTAACTTATCTGCGTGCTAGCATTTTCAACGCGAATACAATTTAACAAGAACACAAGAACGTGGGTTTGCAACTTCATCTTTTTATCAATCATGGTTTGCATTTAGAATCTACAAATTTTCTTGTAAATTCGGAAATTTTAGTTCAGAAAAAAGCACTAAAAAGGGCACTAGGCACAAAACCATTTTTTTTTGGCGTTTTAATTTTCAAAAAGCACTAAATCTAGTGCTTAAAGCACTAAGTTGGCAACTATGCCCTTATTTATCGCTATCAGATGTATTTTTTTTGTATTGTTTAAAGAAACAGATCTACAACTTCAACATCTTTCAAATCTTCTTCGGGAAAGTTCTCTTTCTTGCATAAATTGTACCAAAGAATGAGTTCACTTCCCATACCTACATCATAGATATGCTGAAAATGCTTCGAGTTCTTTTTATACTGGAACATTTAATCGAATACAATTGATGCAATCTAGACAGCGAAAAAGCTGGAGTATTTTCATTAAAGGCGTAGTTGTAAAGAGACCGTTAGTGAATCCAGATACGGTATTATTATAGACCGTCGCCAGTACTCATTTTCATTGAAAGATGGGGATTACTTCAGTTTTTTTGTTTACCTGCTTCCTAGATTGCCTGTAATCATACGAAGTTGTTTAATTAACTCCGTAGTGACTCCTTCTGCATTCTTTCGATCCCCCTTGCCTTACTGGTCCCACTACACACATAAAGCGCAGTTACCCACGGACGTAAAAACGGAGAACGTGTCAGCTGACACGATCTATCTTATAGGTTACGGGTGTTAACAAAAGCTTTGTTTCTCAACTGATAATTATCACAAATTATCACTAATTTCTGCTGGAAAGCGTTTCTTAACCCAAAAAACTAGCAGAAACTAGCAGCTCTCTCTCGATCTTAAGCTCTTCTTTTTTTGGCTCTCCTGCTAATTTCTGCTAGTAAAATTTTTACTAGCAGAAACTAGCAGCTGTCAAAATGGATAAACAAAAATTCGCGTCAAACACTTTCAATAGTCAAATACACCGATCAGCTGATTACTTGCTAGTTTCTGCTAGTTTTGCGTTTCTTTACTTTTTCGTTATTTCGCTCTCTGTGAGCGTAATTCTTTCAATTTCCTCATTAATAATAATAATAATAATAATAATAATAATAGACGTTGCTTCTCTCTCGTTCTATCAACAGCAAACTTGATATGTTGGTACGTAGTTCTACGCTACGCTACGTACACGTTCGTGAGTAACCGCGCTCCAACTCAGAACATCAACTTGATAAGGTCGTTGATGATCTAACTAAAGTATTCCAACGTGCAGTAAAGCATCCTGCCCGACCAGGGCGACAAGTAGAAAACCAAAACCTCCATTGTGGTCGACTGAGATCGCAACCTGCAGATGGGAATGTACATTACAATTTAACGAAGCAAAGAGATCCAACTCTTGGAATTTAAGGACTGTCGACGCCTTTTTAAGCATGTAGTCAGAAATGCTAAGCGCTCCTCATGGTAAGATATTCCCAGGCCAGCAAATTAAGTAAGACATTATCAACGTGTCCTAGCAATATAAGCTTCCCCATCAAAGAAGATGGGGATAGGACAGCTGGCAGCGAAGAAAAATTGGAGCTTCTAATACAAACGCACTTTCCGGGCTGCCTCCGGAGGAAGCACAAGATATCCGACCTAGATGCTATAACTCTAGAAGGAAAAACTCTTGAAGTAAAGGAAGATACCAAATATCTCTGTCTCATACTAGATAGGGAACTAAATTGGGGGCCCAACATTGCAAATAGAGGCGCAAAGCAATAGTAGCACTATACCCTTGCGGCAGGTTAATAGGAGAAAGATGGGGGAGGGATCCCGAAATAATACACTGGCCATACACAGCGGTAGTTAGGCCAATTCTCTATCATGGCATAGTGGTATGGTGGGACGCCTTTGGGAAAGGGGTAAGGTCCAACGGCTCGCATCGACACTCATAACTAGTGCAATGAGAACAACACCATCCAAGGCACTATATGCCCTACTGAACTTTCTTCCGATAGATCTACATGCCAAACCAGTCGCAAGCGTTACGGCAATTCGTATGAATAGTCTAACTAAGTGGTCAAACAACAGTTATGGTCATGGTAGAATACTAACGGAGTTTTCGGATTGGTGGGCTACGCCCTTCCGAACTCTGCTCACACTACAGCGTTTACGACCCCCCTACCATCAAGGTAAGAGTAGAAACGAGACGCTCTAAGGAGTGGCGAGTTCATCCATGTATATACAGATGGCTCAAAGCTCGAGGGAAGGGTTGGTGCGGGTGTATACTCCGAACACCTAGGAATCTCCCTAAGCTTGCGTCTTCCGGACCAATGCAGCGATTTTAGGCGGAACTGATGGCAACCGACCGAGTCACAAAATCACAGTCGACAACCTCCATGGTAGTCATGAAATGCCGCACATCTCTTACCGAGATACCTAAGTCATTTCGCTCAAAGATGATATGGGTTCCGGGACACTGCGACATTGAAGGGAACTGCAAGGCCGATGAACTGGTGCGACTTGGCACCAAACTCCCTATTGAGAATATAAACGATGAAATAGGAATACCTTTACAAACTTGCAAGCTACTTATCTCCGAGAGGCTCACTAAAGTAGCGAACAACAGGTGGCATGACGAAAACACCTGTAAAACTGCCAGGACACTATGGCCAACGCTCAGCGCTAAACGCACTGGCTTGTGAGAAAGCTTAATATTTGTCCCTCTTAGAAGCTTTTCAAAACAAAATTTTAAGCAAACCAGCTCGCTCATCAACTACATAATGAAAGAGTTTTCTGCTTCAGGCAAAATTCTAGAAACAAGACATAAGTACACGATTGTTGTGTGAAAACTGTACAAATATGTACGTATATTTTTTTAGAAATATTTTGAGTATGCAGGTTTGCAGTACATTAAATTGTTGTATAATAAAGTGCAAGTTTAAAGAAGCTCCGACTTACCGTTGATTTTTGGAATTTTTTTTTCTTGAGTGAGTGACTCATTGCCGCTGTCACTTGCACTCAGTGAGCAATACCGGCAACAAAACAAATTCCTAAAAATCAACGGTAAGTGGGAGTTACTTTTAACTTGCTTAAAATATATTCAATAATTTTTGTTGAGCTCGAGACCGTTTTTAATGAAAAACTTATTGTGGAAAAGCAACAATAATTGAAAAAATGGTAGAAGTGATAGCTCTTTCGGAAATCACCACAGTGGGATCGTCGGTTCGAAGCCTACTGAAAGAAATCTGATGAGGAAATGTGGTGATTTCCGAAATAGCTATCACTTCTACCATTTTTTTAATTATTGTTGCTTTTCAACAATAAGTTTTTCATTAAAAACGGCCTCGAGCGCAATAAAATTTTTTGAATATAATTGTTATAAGGCCATAAAATAACAAAAACAAATAACTTAAGGACGAGCACACCTAAAAGTTAAACATTCTAAAAATAGAATTATTAGTAAAAACCAAAAAAACCAACAACCACATGATCAAGTGAATTGCAGCGGAATAGCTGCGCTTGATTGTGTTGGTATAACAAAATGAAAAAGTGGAAAAAAGCAACGATAATTTACAAGGCGAACTTAGCACAGTGCATAGGCAACTGGCTGAATCAGTGGGATCATCGGTTCGAAGCCTACTGAAAGAAGTCTGATGAGGAAATGTGATGATTTCCGAAATAGCTATCACCTCTACCATTTTTTCAATTATTGTTGCTTTTCCACAATAAGTTTTTCATTAAAAATGGCCTCAAACTCAATAAAAATTGTTGCTTTTCCACAATAAGTTTTTCATTAAAAATGGCCTCAAACTCAATAAAAATTGTTGAACATAATTGTTATAAGGCCATAAAATAACAAAAACAAATTACTTAAAATATTTCTAAAAAATCTAATTAAAAATCTTTTCAAAGTATGAGTGTCGCTATATATCTAAAATTTGTAAAAAAAAAATGAATAGTGCGTCCATCTCTTGCTAGGCGTTTGGCGAAGCTTCTCTAACAATCCTTGAGTGATAAAAGCCTATTTAGGCCCTGTGCCAATTGATAGAAAATAGAAAATTTTGACGGATCAAAGTAAAAATTTGACACTTCTCGTCGTGAATACGAACGTCAAAATTTTACCTAGCTAATGGGGCTAGGAAAATTTTGACAGCTTATAACCATGTATACACATAATATTGCTTGGCGGTAATAAGGAGTGAACATGAAAATGAAAGCTGAAACAGCATAAAAAAAGCGTGCGTTACTTGCAAATTATAAAATAAATATAAATTTTAAGAATTTCAGCAACACACAAAAATAAAGCTTTCGCAC
>NW_023458555.1:45528641-45531216 GCF_013731165.1 Rhagoletis pomonella
AATTATTGTTGCTTTTCCACAATAAGTTTTTCATTAAAAACGGCCTCGAGCTCGATAAAAATTATTGAATATATTTTAAGCAAGTTAAAAGTAACTCCCACTTACCGTTGATTTTTGGGAATTTGTTTTGTTGCCGGTATTGCTCACTGAGTGCAAGTGACAGCGGCAATGAGTCACTCACTCAACAAAAAAAAATCCAAAAATCAACGGTAAGTCGGAGCTACTTTAAACTTGCACTTTATTATACAAAAATTTAATGTACTGCAAACCTGCATACTCAAAATATTTCTAAAAAATATACGTACATATTTGTACAGTTTTCACACAACAATCGTGTACTTATGTCTTGTTTCTAGAATTTTGCCTGAAGCAGAAAACTCTTTCATTATGTAGTTGATGAGCGAGCTGGTTTGCTTAAAATTTTGTTTTGAAAAGATTATAAGAGGGTCAAATATTAAGCTTTCTCACAAGCCAGTGCGTTTAGCGCTGAGCGTTGGCCATAGTGTCCTGGCAGTTTTACAGGTGTTTTCGTCATGCCACCTGTTGTTCGCTACTTTAGTGAGCCTCTCGGAGATAAGTAGCTTGCAAGTTTGTAAAGGTATTCCTATTTCATTGTTTATATTCTCAATAGGGAGTTTGGTGCCAAGTCGCACCAGTTCATCGGCCTTGCAGTTCCCTTCAATGTCACAGTGTCCCAGAACCCATATCATCTTTGAGCGAAATGACTCAGGCATCTCGGTAAGAGATGTGCGGCATTTCATGGCTACCATGGAGGTTGTCGACTGTGGTTTTGTGACTCGGTCGGTTCCCATCAGTTCCGCCTAAAAAACGCTACATTGGTTCGGAAGGCGCGGAGATTCCTAGGTGTTCAGAGTATACACCCCCACCAACCCTTCCCTCGAGCTTTGAGCCATCTGTGTATACATGGCCACTCCTTAGAGCGTCTCGTTTCCACTCTTACCTTGATGGTAGTAAACGCTGTAGTGGGAGCAGAGTTCGGAAGGGCGTAGCCCACCAATCCGGGTAGCTCCGAAAACTCCGTTAGTATTCTACCATTACCATAACTGGTGTTTGACCACTTATTTAGACTATTCATACGAATTGCCGTAACGCTTGCGACTGGTTTGGCATGTAGATCTATCGGAAGAAAGTTCAGTAGGGCATATAGAGCCTTGGATGGTGTTGTTCTCATTGCACTAGTTATGAGTGTGAATGCGAGCCTTTGGGCCTTACCCCTTTCCCAAAGGTGTCCCACCATACCACTATGCCATGATAGATAATTGGCCTAACTACTGCTGTGTATGGCCAGTGTATTATTTCGGGTTCCCTCCCCCATCTTTCTCCTATTAACCTGCCGCAAGTGTATAGTGCTACTATTGCTTTGCGCCTCTATTTGCAATGTTGGGCCCCCAATTAATTTCCTATCTAGTATGAGACCGAGATATTTGGTCTCTTCCTTTACTTCAAGAGTTTTTCCTTCTAGAGTTATAGCATCTAGGTCGGATATCTTGTGCTTCCTAGTGAAGAGCACTAAGTTCGTCTTTTCAGGATTTATTCCCAGCCCTCGCCTGTTGCACCATATTGATAGTTTGTTAGGAGATTTTTGAATTATATCGGCCTGAGATAGCTATTACAAAATCGTCGGGGTTTGTGGGGTACATAATTAAATCGTAACGCTGTCTCAAAGACGAGTACGAGAATGGGTGCAATCAGTTCTGCTATATGCTGTAGGTCGGCGGGAATGATTTAGTCTGGTCCCGGAAACTTATACGGTTGGAAGCTGTTAATAGCCCGTTTAATGTTCTCCTCAGTACTAAAGTTGGTTGGGAGGTCATCGTTGTTGCCCGCGAGTTCGAGTGTTGGTAACTTTTCTCCGGAGGCAGCCCGGAAAGTGCGTTTGTATTAGAAGCTCCAATTTTTCTTCGCTGCCAGCTGTCCGATCCCCATCTTCTTTGATGGGGAAGCTTATATTGCTAGGACACGTTGATAATAGGAGCGTTCCTTATCTCCCAGAAATAGTCAGAAAAAGTCCGAAGTAGTCAGATTTAGTCCAAAAAGCGTTCCTTAACTCGGAAATGACAGCTAAATTGAGAGAGCAACACCCAGTGAGAGTGACTCTCATCAGTCCGAAGTAGTCAGATTTAGTCAGAAGAATTTTTTCTGGCAAACTCCTGGAAAGTATCAAACTCAACTAAATTTAAATTAACGGAAATTAAAGAATATACAAAAAGTGAGAATAATCTAAAAAGTAAAAAAAGTGAATTGAATAGGAAGGAGGCAAAAAATAATTGATATAGTAAGTGTTTATTGTGCTTGTGCTTATGTGAATGTGTTTTGTACATACATTTCCATTCTTATTTGACGTTAGCTTTGTTGTTGCCATTCTTTGGACTAAAAATTTGGTTTTTTGCGTTCCTTTACTTTTCCTGTTATTCTCTTTTAGTGAGACAACTACGCCTTTAATGAAAATACTCCAGCTTTTTCGCTGTCTAGATTGTATCAATTGTACTCGATTAAATTTTCCAGTATAAAGCTTAGTATCCAGCTCTTAAGAAAAGCAAAAACTCCATATAAA
>NW_023458555.1:45531316-45538975 GCF_013731165.1 Rhagoletis pomonella
ACAGCTTGAAAAGATTTCCTTATTGGCATGCGGAGCAATGCAGGAACATAAAAGTATTAATTTTTTGATGCCTCTTTTGGGGATCCAAAATCGGTCGTTGGTTTTTACATGAAGCTCCTGATAACTCTTGGCATATAGTATAATAATTTAATCAATACATTGTACTTTCTTTTCAGAAAGCAAAAGCTGAAACCCCCTAAATATAATACAAGAGCCAAACACACTGCTAAATAGAGTTGGACTCTTTCGACCGCAGCAATGGCGATACAATTAGAAAGCTCTAAAGCAAGTAAAATTACAGCAGCTAGCAGTAGTGAGGACACTACCCAATCACAATCACTGGATATCGACAACCAACGCCCAGCGCCTGACTTTACCACATACATAAAAGACAAATGGAAAAGACATAGTGCATCGGAGCAAGCGAGTCAAATAATAGCAGGTGGTTTAGCTGCCGCCATTACGCGTACACTCTGCCAGCCACTAGATGTCCTAAAAATTCGTTTCCAACTGCAAGTTGAACCTCTAAAGGAGCACGTCAATCAGCAATCAAAATACACAAGTGTCGCGCAAGCTCTCCGTACTATTTACCGTGAAGAAGGTGTACTCGCTTTCTGGAAAGGTCACAATCCAGCTCAGGTGCTTAGCGTAATTTACGGCATTTCACAGTTTTGGACTTATGAGCAACTCAGTTTGGCCGCTAAACAAACAGTCTACCTCAAAGATCATGCTAACTTAGCGAGTTTTCTTTGTGGTTCCGCATCCGGTGCAGCAGCAGTAATACTCTCAACACCTATGGATGTAATACGCACGCGTCTCATAGCACAGGATCAGTATAAGGGCTATAGGAATGCAACGCGTGCAGTAACAGCGATTGTTCGCAATGAGGGTGTACGTGGCATGTACCGCGGACTTAATACGGCGCTCCTGCAAATCACACCATTAATGGGTGCAAATTTCATGCTCTATCGACTTTTTTGCAAATCAGCTATGCAATTCTACGAAGTAGAACAACGAAGGTATGTGTATCGTATACCGTTAAAAAAGAACTTGAGTATAAAGTATGTGAATGCTTTTTTTTTATTAGCGCATTGCCTACATGGGTGCTGCTGTGTTTGGGTGGCTCTTCGGGTATGTTATCCAAGTCTCTGGTATATCCCTTTGACTTGTTGAAGAAGAGGCTGCACATACAGGGGTTTGAATCCAATCGTCAGACATTTGGCGAGAACATACGTGCACATGGAGTTTATAGTTGTCTGAGACAAACTGTACAACAAGAGGGTCCAGCGGGTTTATACAAAGGCATGGCGCCAACACTTTTAAAATCTAGTATCACAACGGCTCTATACTTTGCTATTTACGATAAACTAAAGGAAATACGTTGGTTTGCCTAACTAGCAATTTATAAAGGATTAAACTTAAGACTTGAATATATATTACTTTTTATGTTTGTAAGTATGTACGAGTCCTTTAATACGCTAAAGATATTCCGATAATGCACTTGACGATTTTACGTATATAAGGAAGAATACGCGCATTCATTCTGTAGCTAAAACATTACTTTTCCAACATATTAACATTTTCACTTTCATGTATGTTTTCTACGAATTTTAAAATATTTATGTATGTAAGTACGATGCTCCAAAAAAGCCTTAATTGATTTTAAGAAAATTAAAAAGTAAATGGTTGATATCATGATACAAATAGTTATATCATGGTTGATATGTACATATGTATGTATGTCAGTAATCGTTTTTATATGTATGTATGTAAATAACAAAAGCAACTTGTAAGCGGAAGGCAGACGCACAATACACTTGCCGCGTTTATATATTTTCAGAAAATACATTTTTTTATGAAATCCAATTTACCTTTATTGTGCTCGCTTATTTGCGGCATGGAACGATAGTAAATGCATATCTATCATGCCGGCATATTTCCCCTTTGCAAATATATCAAAAAATTCACAATTTCCAGGCATTAAAATTACATTCAAAAAAATTTAAGTAGAATCTTTCCCTTAATGGACTTTTTATTTAGTAACCGATTGCGATATTAGCTGGCGCTTCAGATAAAACTAAACAACCGCAAAAAATTAAAAAAAAATATAATAAAATTCTTCTACATTTTTAAGATGGTTTCGTTACTGTTAAATTAAAAACTTTCACTTTAGGTCTTCCGACCAGTGTTGCCATTTTAGACGTTTTCCGGCTAGATTTAGCCGGTTGCGATAGCAAACAACCGGAGAAGTTTCGGTTTAGCCGGCAGCCGATTTGTTAGCCGTTTTGTAAAAAAATATTAGCCGGTTTTGCTATTTGCCTTGTTTTCTTAACATTCAAATATATCTGTTTCCATTTTTGATTAAGCGACCCAAAATCTGTTAGAAATAGCTACTAGCATACGGCTTAAATTTAAGTGGGAAGTTTTATTCGTAATTGTTTCACTGTTTGCTTAACACGCGTTTGTGTTCGGATATAGTGCCAAAACATGGAATAAATATTACAGGTAGATGTCCTTAATTGCAAAACATCATTGTTACCCACTCCTAAAGGTTTAAGGTGAAGGAAAAATTGATATTTTCAAGCGCTATGTACACATATGTATGTATTTTTATAAACAAACTTTTTTTGAATCACCATTAGTTGAAACAGTTTAGCCCTTTTTAGCCGTTTTTTTTTTGCCAATTTAGCCGGTTGGCCAAACGAGTTCTGGCAACACTGCTTCCGACTCGAAACTACTTCAGCGTAAACAAATCATACATTAAAAACAGCTGGGCAATGTAAACAGAGAGCGAGTATACTCTCTAATTTTTGTTTACTTCAAAAAGACGTGAGAAAAGGGAGAAAGGAAGAGTATTGTGCTGAAGTTTTTTAAAGCCGGCGCTGGCTAATCCAGAAATATAAAAGATGGCAAAAAAACGAATACATACGCAAATTAAATTTTTAAGGCAATGATAAAAATTGTTACAGTAAAATAAAAAATCAAGTATAAAATATTTAAATTGGTGAAATTCACAACACTTCATAACTTACACACAACAATTGTTCCGCGACGCCTCAGACAACTAAATTGAACGCCGTCAAATTTAATGTATCCTACCGCATTAGTTTGAGCTCACGTTCATTCGAGTTTGGGATTCCCAAATTGTACATATTTCATTTTTTGCTCGCCTGTATATATATTCGCAAAACATTCTACTATTACATATCCGCACATATCTAAACAATAAAAATTTGCACAAATTACGACAATCAATTTTCCACCGATATTGTTGTAAAGTGGAGTTGGAAGCTGCTAGCAGAAATACTTGAGCCCTAAACAGTATTTGATAATCCTCATTTATGGATCTTGTTGCGGTAGCAGACGCGGAGAAATATGCACAAGAACAACAAGCTGGAACCAATAAAAAGCTTGAAGAAGCTACAGAATATTATGATGATAATTCATCTGAATTATACTATTCAGAAGAATCTGTAGACGATGATCCCACTGGTTTTGGCTTGTACGGTATAATAACAACGGCCCAGCTGAGAGAAGCACTGGAGGAATCAATAACTACTAATTTATATCCAGAAAACCCTTCCAACTTGGAAAAACTACTTCAGCAAAACTATGCCGATCGCATAGTTTACTTGGAAACTACGGAAACAATTTCAACATCCGGCTTCCCATATATAATTATGTTTCACAGCTTTAAAGAACATGCAGCCAAACTACTGGGCTACATCGATATACTTTTCCAGTCTGCACAGCAATACGGTGACGACATATGCTTTGGAATAACAGACTTTGAAAACTATGAAGCCGTACTCAATTACCGACCCGGTTCCGAAGTATATTGGAAGCGGTACAAAAAGACTGGTTTTAACAAACATCGACGACCCGATGTATTCGCAGTAGACACAGATAATCGCATTTATCAATTTTTAGGTGCCCTAAACGAAGACAGCTTAAAGCAATTCAGTCTAAAATTATTGAATGATGAATTGTTTAAAACTGAACCACTGCCGGAAGACGATGGGGAGGGATTCGTTCGTGTGGGTGTAGCAGAAAATTTTGAGCAATTGGTGCTCAAAAGTGATATTGATATACTCCTAGTGCTGTATGGTAGCAAATGCCCCTGCTCACGAGAACTGATGCCAATTCTGGATGAAGTGGGAAAACTCCTACAGGATGAAGATATCATTGTAGTGAAAATTAACGCAGATTTGAATTACTTGCCACTAAAATATTATGCGTGGTACTACCCAACTATATACTATGTAAGGCGGGACGATAAAAACAATTTGATAGAATACACCGGAGGGACGCGCACAGTGAACGACATAATCAAATTCATCGCCAAGCATGCGACAAACGATCTAGAGGAATACAATAGAAATGGAAGACCGAGGTTTGATTAGGAAGCATTTTAATTATATTCAAAAGGTTTAAAATATTTTCCGATTGAGTGCTGTCGGTTCTTTGACTGCACAAAAACAGCTGTTGCTGACAGCAAAGATCAAAAAACAACGAATACGGGGATAATCAACCACAGTATACGGCCGCATCGGCAAAATTAAAATTTTGTACCTAAATATGCATAAAATCGAAATACGTAATAAAATCGCCATATATCTCGATCATCGGGAATTAATTAATAAAATATATAACAACGATATTGCTGAACTGGAGGAGAAGTATGAATTACATACTGAACTCTTTCACTTTCATGAACGAAGAATAGAAGTTGAGGATTCCCATACAATTCAGCAACCAGAGACTAAAGCCGGAAACAGTAAGCTTGCAGAAAAGTCCAGTAAAAAAAGGAAACGAAAATTGAATAAAATGGCAGTAGTTGAGGAATTACAAAAATTAAAAACGATTGTCGAAGATATTTTAGGACTCGTGAAAGTACAGCAGCTAATCAATCGTGTGGAAAGCCAGAATGGCAGTGATTTACCACGTTATTGGGAAGAGATATCCACCAAAGACTTCCCCACATTTAACGGCGTTAATACCACTGCCACATACAAGCGTTCCCGCTTTGGTGAGCACTCCTACCTTATACCACCGCATTGTAAATTCTTTAATTGCGATGTCATGGAATTGTCCAAATTGCTGCCCCAATTAATGCCGAATTCAAAACGGTTCGATTTGATTGTATTAGATCCGCCTTGGCGCAACAAGTACATACGCCGTCTAAAACGTGTTCGTGAGGAGCTAGGCTATCAGATGCTAAGCTCAGAGCAGCTGCTTCAAATGCCCATTAGACAGTTAAAACATGAACGAAGCATAGTTGCCATTTGGTGTACGAATTCCAAGGAGCTTCAACGGGCTATTGTAGAACAATTACTGCCAGCATGGAACTTAAGATTGCAGCACACCATACATTGGATCAAGGTGAACACGAGCGGCCAATTAATCGGCCCAATAGATGTGAGCGGTCAGAAAAAACAACCATTTGAGATGCTCTACCTAGCATGCCATATGGATAGCTCTGCCGAATTTTGCACTAGTTTGCAGCAAGTCTCTGCAATTTTGAGTGTGCCAAGTGTTATACACTCACACAAGCCACCGCTTTTACCATTGTTGAGTGGTTTACTTCCTCAAAAGCCTAACTGCTTAGAGATATTTGCGCGTTATTTGCAACCACGATTCGTTTCAGTAGGATTAGAAGTGCTGAAATTGATGGATGAACGACTTTACAACTATTGCGACACAAGTACGGGCAATGCAGCGATAATAGGGTCTACGTAATCAGAAATGGACGGTAGTTACTCCATTAACATTCTCCCAAAAATCGGTTACCACAACAGTATGTAGTACAGGCTGATGAAAATAAAATTATCTATTTTAAGTATTTTTTTTTCTTTTATTGTTAAATGTTAATGAGAAAGCGTAAATTGTAATTGTGTAAGATCTACGTGGCCCTTTGAACCACGTAACTAGCGTTTATGCTGCGTTTGAAAACTATCGTGTACATACTTTTACGATTCTCTTACTTTAACCTCTATTTAAGGTATTCAAATGCAAATTTAAAAGAACCAATAAACTGATAAATTTGATATAAAAAACACTAATTAATGGGTGTAAAATAGATTAACGTTTTAGAATATTGTTCCAAGCAAATGAAATGTTTAGTTCCGTTATATATTAAATGTTTGCGACATTGAAGTTGTAATACGATTTAAAGACTTATTCCTTTGTTCTTCACTTTATTCTTGGCCCTGTGCAGCGGCGGCGGGGTTCACAATATCATCTCCTCTCTTTTTTGAACCGGAGACAATATCGTCAATACGCAGCAGCAAAATTGCAGTCTCCACAGCAGTCTTATAAGTCTGCAGTTTCACAGCCAATGGCTCCCAAATACCTTTTACATTCATATCAACAATTTCACCGGATTCACCATCGATACCCCAAGCGCAAACAGCATCACCTATAATAAAAAATTAGCAAATTGATAACTTCTAAACGTTATTACCTATTCGCCTCTCACCTGAATGGGAAGCATGTTTTGCACGCAGAGCGGTTAAAGTACGTATGGTATTAGCACCACAGTTCTGTGCCAGAGTTCGAGGTATGATTTCCAAAGCATGTGCCACAGCGGTGTACGGGCCTTTGAGCTGTTTACGCGATAGCAATTGTGATACAGCCATTTCGATGGCACCACCTCCAGCTACCAAACGAGGCTCTATAATCAAATTACGAGCTACATGAAGTGCATCTTGCAGATTACGTTCTGTTTCATTTAAAATATCTTTTGAAGCACCGCGCAGCAGAATAGTACAAGCCTTCGGATCTTTGCAGTTGGTTATAAATGTGAAATATTCATCTCCAAACTTCTTGATCTCAAAAAGTCCGGCGCCAGTACCGACATCTTTCTCCGTCAATTCTTCTGTGCGGTTCACAATTGTAGCTCCGCAAGCACGTGCAATACGCAGATTGTCTGTTTTGCGCAAACGGCGTATAGCAGTAATGCCGGCCTTTAACAAGTAGTGCTGCGCCAAGTCAGACACACCCTTTTCCGTGAACACAATGTCTGGTTTGACTGCAATGATGTCAGCGCAGATACGTTGTACAAACTCTTCTTCTATTTGGAGCATGCGTGTGAAATCCTGCTCACCAATGATTTCGACGTTCGTCTGAGATTCGCCTTTCTTGTACTCAAGTGAGCAATCCAACAGCACAATGCGTGGATTTTCGATGTAACGACGCATCTTGGGATGTGTAACGTCTTTGTTGATCATGACACCTTTAAGTACACATGACTCATCGATACTGCCACCTGGAATTTTCTCAACTTTGGCGTATCTAAAATTATATAGAATTACGTGAGCTTATAAATTCAAAATGTATTTAAATATAAACATACCGCTTTATGTCAACCTCTAGCCGGCCATTTTCATTTAACGCAACAGTCCCAACGGCGTCCAACGCGATTTTTACAGCTAAATCAGACCACTTTCCAATAAACTTTGTGCCCACGCATGCCTTAACAACTTCAGCCATTTTATCCTTGTTATTTACATCCAGTGGAACACTCAGGTCCGTTTGTAAGTGCTTAATGATATCTTCCAATGCCTCACGATACGCACGAATTATGACAGTAGGATGAATCTGTTGCTGCAAAAATTGCTCAGCAGCAGCTAGCATCTCACCAGCCAATACAATTACAGA
>NW_023458555.1:45539075-45540450 GCF_013731165.1 Rhagoletis pomonella
AATTGCTCAGCAGCAGCTAGCATCTCACCAGCCAATACAATTACAGAAGTTGTACCATCGCCCACCTCTTCGTCTTGTGTACGTGCAATTTCAATCATGCTCTTAGCAGCTGGATGCTGAACCGTAATTTCACGTAAGATGGCATTACCGTCATTTGTCATTACGATGCCTCCCATGGGATCCATAAGCATTTTTAACATAGCCTGTGGACCTAGGCAGGTGCGTATAACATCAGCAATAGCCTTTCATAGGAAAATATATTCGGTTTATTATCATGTGTTCAAGACTATTCACTTAAAATTAGTATACTGCTATGAGTCACGCCTGAACTCACCTTTCCGGCATTGATATTCTCCAGCTGCACCTTGCGACCCGATTCACGCTTTGTGTTTTGGCCTATATGGAAAAATGTTAGTAATTTTAAACTCGAATAGCTGTAAACTGATCAGACTTACTTAACACAAGTATAGGTTGTTGTCCTCCAAACATTCTTATTAATTTTTTATTCAACTTTTTCACACCTAATTGAAATCACTCGTGCAATATTCGCGTGCGGCTGACCGTTGTCAAAAGAAGTTGGAATGACAAGAACGATACTTTGTGAGGTTATGTGAGTTTTCCCCTGCACCGTAACAGCTGTCAAATGTCATTAAAATGAAACAGCAAACAATTGTTTATTTCTATGGCTTTTCTATGGAACGTAATATGACGGAAAGAATAAAATATAGACCCTTCGAGTTCTTTTTTAAACGATTAATTTAAAATTCATTAGCTTTGTTTCTTTACAGATAATTCTCTCTAATAATACCATTTTCCCACACCATCCTGAATTACTTTCTTTGCTCCCCCAATTACGATCGCGAATTACCCCATTCCCACGCTTACATTCTTAATTCGACTTGACAGTTCTCTGTCTCTGTGTTTTGTTTTTGTTTTTCTTCGCTGCAAATTGATGCAAAATGTGGGTTCTTCCTAAAAATTTATAAGATTCCGTATAAATATACACATTAGAGATGGACGCGTGAGTGCTTTTGGCTCACGTTCACGCACGCTCACGTTGATGGTTTTGTAAATCACGTTCTGGTATATTCTTTCCAATCACGTTCACGCACGCTCACTTAGCTTTTTTTTAATTTTTCAAATCGAAACTTTATTTATATATATAAATAGGCTTTTATCACTCAAGGATTGTTAGAGAAGCTTCGCCAAACGCCCAGCAAGAGATGAACGCACTATTCATTTTTTTACAAATTTTAGATATATCGCGCATATCATAACTTTACGACACTCATACTTTGAAAAGATTTTTAATTTGATTTTTTTTAAATATTTTAAGTAATTTGTTTTTGTTATTTTATGGCCTTATAACAATTAT
>NW_023458555.1:45540550-45544675 GCF_013731165.1 Rhagoletis pomonella
TTTCGCAACGAATTGTATGTACTATTGCCTCTCAGAATCAGAGTTTTGTATGTAGGCAACAATATCATCAGCTGTTTGCTTCAGAACAAAATAAAAGGTTCTTTCCCTTAAGCCCAAAATACAATAACGCAGTGGCAGTGGCAGCGGCAGTATTTCGAAATCAGCTGTTTTTTAGAAAGTGTGGTGTCCAATGAAGCGACTCACAATACAGCAGTGGCAGCTAGCAGTACTGCTCAGTTTAACCCAAATTCTAAATTCACTGCCACTGCCTTCATCGCAGCAAACTTCGCATGCTGAATTTGACATACATGAAACGGAGCCAACATCTGTTGATGTCACGAATTGATGTTGACGAATTTAGGGATCCTTTAATGTTTACAACATCAGGCACACACGTCACACATGCCATCAAAATGCTTTTGCAACTGGAAGATGAAGAGACAAATTTAAAAAATTTTCCATTCAGCATAGTCACTGCCATCTTTACACAATTTTCATTCCCCGACACATTGACCACACTTTCGCTAGAATCCGGAAAATTGTTGGAGCTAATTTGATTTGACTGAGAATTATCACTGTCCGTAGCCTCTATCTCTAACTCCATAACTTCGTTAAAAGGATCACTCAATTGTAAAATATAAAACACCGCAATGTACGTATATATAAATGTAATTTTACTAACCGCTCCAGTAAACAAAATTCAACTAACTGACAAATAATTACAATAGAAACAAAAGTAAATCGTTGCAAAATGTGTTAAAAATGAGTTTTTATTCATTATTTAAAATAACGAATAAATTATTCGTTTCGTAATTATCTAAATGACAATTTATTCGAATAATGCCTAACTCTGACCACAATAAAAGCTGGTCTTAACCCCCAGTCCTGTATTTTATTATTGGAATATTTCATACCTTTCTTAAATCCAATGGCAACACCTCCATAGCCATCACTTCGAATCTTTTTAATCAAATTAAAACCAGCTAACTTATGATTCACTTTGTCATGAGAAATTATTTCTTGTAAGTCTACAATCTCTATACAATACTTCTGGTTGAAAAAATCAACATAACTTTTGTTCGCCTTAAGGCTTTGAATATCCAATGTTAACACCCTTATTGTGTCTGTCATCTTTTATTCCTAACTTTCTAGTAATGCGTTCATTAATGTTACTCCCAAACAGTTCATTCAGAAGTCTTACAATTGGATCTTCTTGATCTATACCAAACTTTGTTATCAGCATTTTCAAAGGCTTCTCAATTTCACTTAATTTAGTCCAATTTGGCTTTTCATAGCACGGTTCTACTACTTCCTTCTCTTTAAACACCCTATTTCTTCTTTGTTGGGATTTTGCCATGTAACTATATTTTTTTGTTGTCAATCTCCTGTTTACCTTATGATCGTTATTTATACGCCTCGATTCTGTTTTATTTAATGCGGGAAAATCTGCCTCATAGTCACTTAGTACATTGAACCGATTATTGCTTAAACTATATGTCTCTATCGCTTCAAATTTACATATTTTTTAATTGTCATAATTTTAAAATTTTTTTCTCCTTTTCCCATTTAGGACACGACTTGCTGTTCAACGCACAGTGATCGGCACCACCACATAAAATATACTTGTTTTCCTCTTTGCATTCTCTATCACAACCCTCTTCTTTCCCGCATAGTATGCATCAGTTCTTGGATTCGCATCCCAACCTAGTATGTCCCAAACGCCCGCAGTTATAACACTGCCTTATTTTAGGTATATAGTGGTTCACCTCGAAATTCACAAAAAAATATCAATTTTCTCCGGAAGCTCATTGCCTTCAAAACTTATTTTGACCGAATAAGTCTTGTTCAACTTCTCCTTATCAATCAAGTCCCTCCTCATTATCCTCGGCACAGCTCCTACAGTTTATCTGAGTAGCTGTCCCACCGCCTGACTATGACGAGGTACGAATAGCAATAACGCGACTGAAAAACAACAAAGCTGCTGGAGCTGACAGCCTGCCAGGTGAGCTATTCAAGTACGGCGGCGAGGAGCTGATGAGGTGCATGCATCAGCTCGTATGCAGAATATGGTCAGATAAACGCATGCCCGACGACTGGAATTTAAGTGCGCTCTGCCCAATCCACAAGGCGACCATACGCGCCAACTACCGCGGAATCAGCCTTCTAAGGTTATAAGGTCTTATCGAGTGTATTGTGCGAAAGACTGCAGCCCACCGTCAACGCCTGGAAAATCCACCATAGATCAGGTATTCACAATACGCCAAATCTTGGAAAAGACCCGCGGGAATAGGATCGACACCCACCATCTATTTGTCGATTTCAAAGCCGCTTTCAACAGCACGAAGAGAAGTTGCCTTTATCCCACGATGTCTGAATTTGTTATCCCCGCGAAACTAATACGGCTGTGTAAAATGACATTGAGCAATACCACCAGCTCCGTCAGAATAGGGAAGGACCTCGCCGAACCGTTTGATACCAAACGAGGTTTCAGACAAGGGGACTCCCTTTCGTGTGATTTTTTTAATCTGATGTTGGAGAAGATAATAAGAGCCGCAGAACTGAACCGCTCAGGCACAATACTTTACAAGAGCGTACAACTGCTGGCGTATGCCGACGACATCGATATTATCGGTAAAAACAAGGGCTACGTCTGTTCTGCCTTCTCGGGATTGGATAGAGAAGCAAAGCGGATGGGTCTGGTGGTGAACGTGGATAAAACGAAGTATATCATGTCATCACACAAACAGTCAGAGCATATGCGTCTTGGCACCCACGTCACTGTTGACAGTTACAAGTTTGAAAAAGTAGACGACTTCGTTTATTTGGGAACCAGCATTAATACCAATAATAATGCCAGCCTTGAAATCCAACGGAGAATCACTCTTGCCAACAAGTGCTACTTTGGGCTGAGTAGGCAATTGAGAAGTATAGTCCTCTCTCGTCGCACAATGATCACACTCTATAAGTCACTCATCATGCCTGTGCTGGTGTATGGCGCGGAGGCATGGACAATGAAAGCATCTGATGAGGCGGCTCTTGGAGTTTTCGAGGGAAAGATTCTGCGAAAGATTTACGGACCTTTATGCGTTGGTGATGGCGAATATCGCAGACGATTTAACGATGAGCTGTATGAGCTTTACAACGATATAGACATAGTCCAGCGAATTAAAATTCAGCGGCTCTGCTGGCTTGGCCATGTCGTTCGAATGGACAGAAACGCTCCTGCTCTGAAAATATTCAACGCGGGACGCGATGCTGGTAACAGAGGAAGAGGAAGGCCTCCTCTGCGATGGAAAGACCGGGTGGAGAAGGACTTGGCTTCCCTTGGCATTTCCAATTGGCGTCAGTTAGCACAGAAGAGAAATGACTAGCGTGCTGTTTTGGACTCGGCTAAAATCGCTTAGGTGGTTACAGCGCCAATACAGAGAAGAAGAAGATTCACTTTTTCTCTAATTTTTCTCCATAAAATGTAAACAAACAATGCGTGCACAACGATTAGCAAACGACTTTATCATTAAAACGCTCCGAGCCGATTATGTATTTACTAATACGGCTGATCTCAATGCTCCGGAGCTCCTCGGGGATGTTTAGATAGTGAGAGCCAAAGTACTTCAACCTTAGCCTCACAAACGCTGGGCACCTAAGAAGGTAGTGTTGAGGTGACTCTACCTCGTCATCTACCAGGCAACAGCGACACAAAGGGTCCGGTAGAATGTTCAGCCTTACTGCGTGGATACCGATAGGACAGTGACCCGTTAAAACCCCACCAGAAGTGATAGCTGTGGCTTTGTGAGTGTGAGGAGTGCCCTCGACCGCCCCCGGTCCACCCTCGGCCAAAAGGATCTTGCGATCGCGCATGCCATGGTATTCGCCCAGCGTTCGCTGAGCTGATATGAGGCCCATTTATACAAGAGCGAACCGCAAGCGATCAATGGCACCCCCAGCCGCTCTTTATCCGGTGATAACGTTTCACGGGTTCCTTCCCTGGCCAGCTCTTCAGCCACGCAGTTCCCCCCAATGTCGCTGTGTCCCGGAACCCAAATAAGCCTAATGCGGAAGTACTCCGACGCGGCCGAAAGAGAGAGAAGACATTCCTTAACCAGGTTAGAGCGCACCTCTAACGAA
>NW_023458555.1:45544775-45546095 GCF_013731165.1 Rhagoletis pomonella
TTTATATGGAGTTTTTGCTTTTCTTAAGAGCTGGATACTAAGCTTTAATTGTTGCCAAAGAAGGGGGGCTGCACACCTTTTGCCCTTCGGCCGCACTTAGGGATTATGACCCTCACTACGTAGAATTGTCCTTTCCGCCTTCGGGCGGACTTAGGGATTATTACCCTCACTACGTAGAATTTTTTCTATTGTGTTGTTTTGTTCAGTATGGCAACACATCTTATGTGTCAGTTTGCACAGTTGTGTTATTGTAAATATGGGTGCAATTTAATGTAATTTACAAGTTAGTAAAAGTTGGATTAAAGTGATTTATATACAAGATAAAATAAAATAAAAGTGTGTAAACTATTAGGTAGTGCTATGTCCAGGGTACGAAAATAAACTATTTGCACGTTACTATTTCGTTTCGTTTATTATTTTAACAGTTCGGTACAATACGAAAACAAAACGACTGAGTTCACTTTGGCGATAATACACTACAGTAGTTTAGGAGTTAGAGACGAAACAACAAACGAAATGAATCATGCAGAGAAAAGTATATGTGTGTATTTACACATATGCAATAACAAAAAACGAATGGCTGCAATGAATAAAAAAAAAATAAAATTTTTTTTATGAAATGGATATGAAAATTTACAGAAAAAAATATTTTTCACGTAATTGAAACGTTTGCATACATATAAAACTTACCCTATGGTACAATTGTCACAAACGACAAGCAAACGTTTCTCGTTGGGGAAAATGACAGTGAATCTTACAATTTGTTGCTGACTATGTACAAAACTGTAAAAAACCACAAATGATATGATGATCGATGAGCAAATGGGAATTGTTTTGTACAGTTTATTTTCGTACTCTGGTTATGTCTATTTATATATATGACAGTATGTGACAAATGCACTCTTTGAGATGGAAATCAAGTGAGACGACTTAAGAAATTTTAACACAAAAATAAATTATAAACAATTATATTGTTTGTATTTTTTAGTTACACATGTTTTAGAGGATACCTCCCTTAACATCCTGACCAAGTTTCATTTGTTAATTCCATTTGGTTTTCTTAAAACAAAAGGTACGGCTGAATACTAAAGCCCACCCAAAACTCACGTTCCACTCATTTCAAACGCGCGAAATCTTATTAAAAATTTTTAGTATTTGACGAAATACTGAACTTTTGGAAAAAGCGCCGTATGCGAAAATTTGTAACAAAAAAACGCGCCATTTTTTATTAGAAATTGTTAATCTGTCTTATCCTGAGTTTCGGGGAAAATGCAACTCATGATAAGGCTATCTGCATACATGAACCAAAAAGACAAGATC
>NW_023458555.1:45546195-45548758 GCF_013731165.1 Rhagoletis pomonella
GATCTTGTCTTTTTGGTTCATGTATGCAGATAGCCTTATCATGAGTTTCATTTTCCCCGAACCGGTTCACTTTTCACTTTTAGTGTCCATGACGGATGACAAATTTTCGGGTGAATTTTTTTTCAGGCGAAACTCAGAATAAGACAGATAAAAAATTTCTAATAAAAAATCGAGCGATTTTTTGTTACAAATTTTCGCATGCGGCGCTTTTTCCAAAAGTTCACTATTTCGTTAAATACTAAAAATTTTTAATAAAAAATCGCGCGATTGAAATGAGTGGAACGTGAGCTTTGGGTGGGCTTTAGTATTCAGCCGTACCTTTTGTTTTAAGAAAACCAGGTGGATTTAACAAATGAAACTTGGTCAGGATGTTAAGGGAGGTATCCTCTAAAACATGTGTAACTAAAAAATACAAACAATATAATTGTTTATAATTTATTTGTTGTTAAAATTTCTTAAGTTGTTCCACTTGATTTCCTTCTCACATACTGTCATATATATAAATAGACATAACCAGAGTACGAAAATAAACTGTACAAAACAATTCCCATTTGCTCATCGATCATTATATCATTTGTGGTTTTTTACAGTTTTGTACATAGTCAGCAACAAATTGTAAGATTCACTTTCATTTTCCCCAACGAGAAACGTTTGCTTTTCGTTTGTGACAATTGTACCATAGGGTACGTTTTATATGTATGCAAACGTTTCAATTACGTGAAAAATATTTTTTTCTGTAAATTTTCATATCCAATTCAATAAAAAAAAATTAATTTTTTTTATTCATTGCAGCCATTCGTTTTGTGTTTTGTTATTGCATATGTGTACATACACACATATACTTTTCTCTGCACGATTCATTTCGTTTGTTGTTTCGTCTCTAACTACTAAACTACTGTAGTGTATTATCGCCAAAGTGATCTCAGCCGTTTGGTTTTCGTATTGTACCGAACTGTCAAAGTAATAAACGAAACGAAATAGTAACGTGCAAGTAGTTTATTTTCGTACCCTGGACATAGCACTACCTAATAGTTTACACACTTTTATTTTATTTTATCTAGTATATAAATCACTTTAACAAAACTTTTACTAACTTGTAAATTACATTAAATTGCACCCATATTTACAATAACGCAACTGTGCAAACAGACACATAAGATGTGTTGCCATACTGAACAAAACAATAAAATAGAAAAAATTTACGTAGTGAGGGTTATAATCCCTAAGTCCGCCCGAAGGCCGCTTTCTTCGGAAACACAGGAAGGAGAATTCTACGTAGGGAGGGCCATAATCCCTAAGTGCGGCCGAAGGCCGCCTACGCAGAAAGGTGTTCTCTGCAAAAGGTGTTCTGCCCCTCTTCTTTGGCAACACAGAAATAAGAATTTCATGTAGTGAGGGTTATAATCCCTAAGTGCGGCCGAAGGGCAAAAGGTGTGCAGCCCCCCTTCTTTGGCAACAATTAAACGGCGAACGACAACGAATTAACTATTCAAAATTCCAGTCTGGCAGCACCAAGTTTGATGTTATTTTGCTATCTTATGGGCTGTTTTTGCTTACGGGTAAAAGCACATTTAGCTCTAAATGCTACTCTAAATGTACATTTATCCATACAAAATTCGTCACTTAAATGCATCTAAATGCAACTCCATTTTTGCATTAAGAATCTAAATGCTAAAAGCAACCCTGTTATCTTCCAAAATTTCCACGATTCGAATATGGTTTAATGGGAAAAAGTGCCAACATTGCTTTTTCGAGTATGCAGAGGCTAGCCGTTCGAGATTTCATTTATTATTTTACATTATTTGGATAAAGAATGTGATGCTGATAGAAATCTGGATAAATTTGTGATCAACTCTCCTTGTTTTGTTTCCTAATATAGTGAGGAAATTTTAATTGACAGCACCGACAAATGAATATATACACAAACAAATGTTCGGTTATAGTTAAAACAATTCAAGTTTTTGTATTGAATTTTTAATTTTAAATTTGTTTTTTTCTTTTCAGTAGGGTTTTTTGCACATTATCTTCTGCGTGAGAATTGATCGTAATAGATACGGATCTGAATAAGCGACTGGAACACGGCTATTTGTCAAAAGCATACGATTTCGAACTCGCGTAAATGTACATTTGCTAAATGCGAAAATATGTTCGAAAGTGCTAAATTTTCCGTCGGCCTATGACCGTGGTTATGCCACCAATCTTAATTAGTAATCAAAAGAGAAAAAGTTCGGTGATTGGTGAGAAGTGGTTACGCTCTGCTGTTTGCTGATTGGCGAGCACAGGGTTGCTTCTTAAAAAAAACCTTTTTCCATTTAATACAATTTCGCACACAATGGCAGCTTTGAAGTAAAAATGCAACTAAAAATGTATCAAAATTGAAGTCGGAAAATGAAAAACGGAAGAACAACTTAATATTTTTTCTTTCTTTAACATTTAGTTTTTATAATAATATTTTTTTAATATCTACTTTATAATAATAATAAAAAAATATTTTTTACTAGTCTAATATTTAATACTAAAGCTTAGTATCCAGCTCTTAAGAAAAGCAAAAACTCCATATAAA
>NW_023458555.1:45548858-45551735 GCF_013731165.1 Rhagoletis pomonella
ATAATGGCAATTTTTTCTTGACCGTTTTCTTAAGAGCTGGATACTAAGCTTAAACGACGAACGACAACGAATTAAATATTCAAAATTCCAGTCTGGCCGCACCAAGTTTGATGTTATTTTGCTATCTTATGGGCTGTTTTTGCTTACGGGTAAAAGCACATTTAGCTCTAAATGCTACTCTAAATGTACATTTATCCATACAAAATTCGTCACCTAAATGCATCTAAATGCAACTCCATTTTTGCATTAAGAATCTAAATGCTAAAAGCAACCCTGTTATCTTCCAAAATTTCCACGATTCGGATATGGTTTAATGGGAAAAAGTGCCAACATTGCTTTTTCGAGTATGCAGAGGCTAGCCGTTCGAGATTTCATTTATTATTTTACATTATTTGGATAAAGAAAAGTTAAGCAAATTCAACATCAATGTGATGCTGATAGAAATCTGGATAAATTTGTGATCAACTCTCTTTGTTTTGTTTCCTAGTAAAGTGAGGAAATTTTAATTGACAGCACCGACAAATGAATATATACACAAACAAATGTTCGGTTATAGTTAAAACAATTCAAGTTTTTGTATTGAATTTTTAATTTTAAATTTGTTTTTTTTCGTTTCAGTAGGGTTTTTTGCACATTATCTTCCGCGTGAGAATTGATCGTAATAGATACGGATCTGAATAAGCGACTGGAACACGGCTATTTGTCAAAAGCATACGATTTCGAACTCGCGTAAATGTACATTTGCTAAATGCGAAAATATGTTCGAAAGTGCTAAATTTGCCGTCGGCCTATGACCGTGGTTATGCCACCAATTTTAATTAGCAATCAAAAGAGAAAAAGTTCGGTGATTGGTGAGAAGTGGTTACGCTCTGCTGTTTGCTAATTGGTGAGCACAGGGTTGCTTCTTAAGAAATGCCTTTTTCCATTTAATACAATTTCGCACACAATGGCAGCACTGAAGTAAAAATGCAACTAAAAATGCATCAAAATTGAAGTCGGAAAATGAAAAATGAAGAACAACTTAACATTTTTTCTTTCTTTAATATTTAATTTTTATAATAATATTTTTTTAATATCTACTTTATAATAATAATAAAAAAATATTTTTTACTAGTCTAATATTTAATACTAATACTTTATCGCAAAATAGCGTATTTACACCCTGAAAAATTGGCGGGCTGGCTGTTCGGTTCACCCAGAAAATCGTGCTGGCTGTTCGATTTCGAAAACTCTCTCACTCCATGCTGTGCACAACAATTGCACGGTGATTACCAATCGAAATTGGTGGCGTAACCAAGGCCTAACCATGGCCATAAAAAAAATTTCCCTGAGTTTTCAAATAGTTTTCGGGGAAAACTGGATTTCGTATGGAAAAAATTGCGATTTTGGCGATTTCCTTTTAAACTATCCGGACACCCTGCTACAAACACCCCAAAAGTACTCCTCGTCGTTTCCGACTCCTTTTGGTGACTAATTTGTTCGCCGGCGACGGTCGCAAACGACTCGCCGGCGAACTCACCGTCGGATGAAGAGCACACTTCGCCGGAGGCCGCAAAAACGACTCGTAGGCGAGTTGCAAAAACGACTTACCGATGGATCGCAAAAACGACTCGCCAGCAGGTCGCAAAAACAACTCGCCGGCGGGTCGCAAAAACGATATACCAGCGAACTGCAAAACGATGCTCAAAATTTATACCAAATTTAGAGTAGTACAGTTTCATTCCAAATTTAAGAAAACCTCATACCCACAAAATTTATTTTTTATTAATACGGCCAATAGAGTTGACTGTACCTTTATAAAAAATAAATATAAAAATAATAAAAAATAATACTAAAAAAAGATGTAGGCGGCTTAATTTTCTGAGTACAAGTGTACACTATGGATTCCATATTCTGTCATAATGAAAAATTGTCATAATAAAACCGGTTTACTATCCAAATGAATGACTTTTATTTATACTTAGATATATAATAATGTGGGCGTGGAACTTGTCCAACCCAGACCCAAGGTTCCTAAAAAAAATTGTGGGTTCGAAGAAACGGATTCGTTTCGACTTCACCAGACAAACGTCGCAACGACTTCGATTCGGTGGGAAAAGACGACGTCAGAACGACGTTGAATTTTGTATCGAAAAAACGACTTCGTTTCAAGTTCACCCAAACGACTTCACCAGAGCGACATCGTAACGATGTCGTTTGGAGTTCACCAAAACGACTTCGCCGGAGCGACGTCGCAACGACGTCGTCTTCGGCCTGTGGCAACTTGGGAGGCTGTAGGTGTGTTTTTGGATACAGCCCGATTCTGAATAGAAACTCCCTAGAATTTTTCCTCATTTCTCTTTCCTCTTATCATGAATAAAAATTCCTCCTATTCTAAACTATCTTCGCAAAAGGGAAAATGTATTTCGGGAAAAAAGTAGGTATTACGAATTTCAAAAAGGATCTCCTCCTTGATTGATTGATTTCGTTATTCTGGGAGAATTTTCACCGGTACTTTAAAAGGAGCTGCTACAAAAATGTAAGTTAATTACAATTTAAAGGAAATTTGGTGTAATAAAACGTTTAAACCTTTCATTTTAGGTCCATAACAACAAATAAGAAGCAGGTGGAAATCTTAATAAGCCTAATGGAAGCTAGGTTATTTTGGTTTATTACATGAAAACGCGCTATTGAAATCAAAATATTTCAACTCATATGTGTAGTTAAAAGACTCAATTTTAATTTCGCACGAATATTTTAATTTCCGGACCCCTAGTTTATTAATAATGTGGCTTCCAAAATTTACAGTGGCAACTGGACTTATCAAAGGGTGCTCTTGTCCTATTTGCCAACTTATTTCGGGTTATTACAAGAA
Organism: Rhagoletis pomonella; assembly: GCF_013731165.1. Lineage (NCBI taxonomy): Eukaryota > Metazoa > Arthropoda > Insecta > Diptera > Tephritidae > Rhagoletis > Rhagoletis pomonella. The sequence goes on from NW_023458555.1 coordinate 45,551,713, forward strand.
AATGCGCGATCTAAATTAAAATC
>NW_023458555.1:45551835-45553638 GCF_013731165.1 Rhagoletis pomonella
GATTTTAATTTAGATCGCGCATTTTCTTGTAATAACCCGAAATAAGTGGGCAAATAGGATAAGAGTACCTTTTGATAAGTCCAGTTGCCACTGTAAATTTTGGAAGCCACATTATTAATAAACTAGTGGTCCGGAAATTAAAATATTCGTACGAAATTAAAATTTAGTCTTTTAACTACACATGTGAGTTGAAATATTTTGATTCCAATAGCGTGTTTTCATGTAATAAACCAAAATAACCTAGCTTCCATAAGGTATATTATGATTTCCACCTGTTTCTTATTTGTTGTTATGGACCTAAAATGAAAGGCTTAAACGTTTTATTACACCAAATTTCCTTTAAATTGTAATTAACTTACATTTTTGTAGCGCCTCCTTTTAAAATACAGGTGAAAATTCTCCCAGAATAACGAAATCAATTCTCTTTTTTTCCCGAAATACATTTTCCCTTTTGCGAAGATCGTTTAGAATAGGCGAATATGTAAAAGAGGAAAAATCCTTAGGGAATTTTTATTCGTGGTAGGAGGAAAGAGAAATCAGGAAAAATTCCTAGGGAGTTTCTATTCAGAATCGGGCTGTATCCAAAAACACACCTACAGCCTCCCAAGTTGCCACAGGGCGAAGACGACGTCGTTACGACGTCGTTGCGACGTCGCTCCGGCGAAGTCGTTTTGGTGAACTCCAAACGACATCGTTGCGACGTCGCTCTGGTGAACTCGAAACGAAGTCGTTTTTTCGATACAAAATTCAACGTCCTTCCGACGTCGTCTTTTCTCACCGAATCGAAGTCGTTGCGACGTTTGTCTGGTGAAGTCGTTTGGGTGAAGTCGAAACGAATCCGTTTCTTCGAACCCACAAGTTTTTTGAGGAACCTTCGGTCTGGGTCGGACATGTTCCACGCCCACATTATTATATATCTAAGTATAAATAAAAGTCCTTCATTTGGATAGTAAACCGGTGTTATTATGACAATTTCTCATTATGACAGAATATGCGCACTTGTACTCAGAAAATTAAGCCGTCTACATCTCTTTTTTAGTATTATTTTTTATTTTATTATATTTATTTTTTATTTTATTATATTTATTTTTTATAAAGGTACAGGTAACTCTATTGGCCGTATTAATAAAAAATAAAATTTGTGGGTATGAGGTTTATTTAAAGTTGGTCTGAAACTGTACTACTTTAAATTTGGTATAAATTTTGAGCATCGTTTTGCAGTTCGCTGGTATATCGTTTTTGCGACCCGCCGGCGAGTCGTTTTTGCGATCCACCGGTAAGTCGTTTTTGCAACTCACCGACGAGTCGTTTTTGCGGCCCGCCGGCGAAGTGTGCTCTTCATCCGACGGTGCGACCGTCGCCGGCGAACAAATTGTTCACCAAAAGGAGTCGGAAACGACGAGGAGTACTTGTGGGGTGTTTGTAGCAGGGTGTCCGGATAGTTTAAAAGGAAATCGCCAAAATCGCAATTTTTTTCCATGCGAAATCCAGTTTTCCCCGAAAACTATTTGAAAACTCAGGGAAAATTTTATTGTGGCAATGGTTAGGCCTTGGTTACGCCACCAATTTCGAATGGCAATCACCGTGCAATTGCTGTTGTGCACAGCATGGAGTGAGAGAGTTTTCGAAATCGAACAGCCAGCACGATTTGCTGGGTGAACCGAACAGCCAGCACGCCAATTTTTCAGGGTGGCAATACGCTATTTTGCGAAAAAGTATAAAGCTTAGTATCCAGCTCTTAAGAAAACGGTCAAGAAAAAAATTGCCATTATTTCGCGTGTGTGTCCAAGGAATTTTGACATT
>NW_023458555.1:45553738-45555347 GCF_013731165.1 Rhagoletis pomonella
TTACATAAAAAATTTACTAAGTATTGCCCGGTTTGTAGTTGCAGTTAAAGAAAACACATGAAAAGGCACGATTTTTTTTAAATTCGAAAAAATGTAAATATTTCAAAAACGGTGACACTTTTACCTGAAAATTTTTGTTTATCTGTGAGCTCACCCCCCACCTACCTTCCCCTAAAGTTTGGCATGTTACTTCTGGGACACCCTGTATACTCATTGCAAAGGAGCCCACATACACTTAGTGAAAGTATCCTTCGACACCGTTTGCCTTGTTTACTTTGTTGTCGCCTGTTGAAGCTATTTTTTTTATGGAGGTGGCATGGCTTTTGTGCTTACGCCAACGCTTTTGCAACTGACATACATACATATATAAACGTTTCTTCATACTCGTATATGCTTACATACATATCTATGCAAAAATGTTTGTACGTATACATGTATGTCAGTGGCAACTTTATGCTTCATAAAAACTGCAATAATAGAACACATTATCAGCCATTCAGCTTGGCATCAGCCATCAATCTACCCCAACAAGAATATTTGTTTGTTATTAAAAAAGAGGAACTTTATGAGTTACACACGTAGTTAATACCATGGTAGAAAAAAGAGCATAGTTTCATGAAATTTTTTCTTTAGCCTTAATAACTAAGTATCTGACATAAATGCTTCTTTTGACTTTGGCTAAATTAAAAAAAAATTATAAAAAGTGAGCCGCGCATTAAAAATCTGTCGCAATAAAAGGGCGAACTTCAAGGATAACGACGAAAAAAAAACAAATCCGCATATTTACTCTGAGCATTTTACAAAACAGCAATATACCTTAAGATACGACTATAAAAACAAGTAATTTTTAGCAAAAAAAAACCGACTTCAGCTCTCATATAAAAAAAATATAGATATATATATCTCATGATCCGCTAATCGGATCTTAACCAGATTAGTATGGGACCACCTCTGAGACATTACCTTTCCGATGCCAAAAGAATTTTCGAAATCGGTTGACGTGGTCCAAAGTTATGCGGTAACATACATAAAAAAAAAAAAAAAAAATATTCCGACGAACTGATAACCTCCTCCTTTTTTGGAAGTCGGTTAATAATGTGCTAAAACTGGCTCTTACCCACGTCTACATCGGAAGGCATTTCCAAATGTAAGTAATATTTTTAATAAATATGTATTATCGATTATTTGACTGACAACGTTACATTCGTACGATTTTTTTAGAATATCAATTCCAAAAAAGGAGGAGGTTATCAGTTCGTCGGAATCTTTTTTTTTTTTTTTGTTTTTTTTTTTTATGTATGTTACCGCATAACTTTGGACCACGTGAACCGATTTCGATAATTCTTTTTGCATCGGAAAGGTAGTGTCTCAGAGGTAGTCCCATACTAATCTGGTTAAGATCCGATCAGCGGATCATGAGATATATATATATATATATTTTTTTTATATGGGAGCTGAAGTCGGTTTTTTTTTTGCTAAAAATTATATGTTTTTATAGTCGTATCTTAAGGTATATTGCTGTTTTGTAAAATGCTCAGATTAAATATGCGGATTTGTTTTTTTTTCGTCGTTATCCTTGAAGTTCGCCCTTTTATTGCGACAGATTTTT
>NW_023458555.1:45555447-45561790 GCF_013731165.1 Rhagoletis pomonella
GTGAAGCAACGAATGTTTTTTTATTTTTGTGGATCTCATAGCCAGTTAGAGGTAAAGCCATTAGGGTCAAAAGTAAAGAATTTAATCATCGTAAGTCAAAATCGCTTATGTAAAAAGGAGTTGACTGCTTATTCCAGAAATATGTAGTGTTACATTCTCAATGAAATCGAAAAACCTCCTCCAACCATAGCGGTTCCGCAAATTTCAGCCCATAAGGGAGCAACACCAAATTTCAAATTACCAACAACTCTACTAAGTATATCCTTTAACACATTTACCTGTCTGCATGAGTAACGCATACGAACAGAGGAAGTGCCACGCGACGCACATTCAAATCCTGCATATCCATTTTGAAAATGTCGAAAAATAAAAACTACCCGTAATATATAAATAGGAGCACAAAACACCACCGCCGGTTTTCTATGTGTTTTTCGTTAGGAAAAATGTACAAAACTGCATGGAAATTAACAAACAGAACACGGCGATGAATCAATCGCCAAACCCAGCACGCCGGCAATCGATAACGAGCCGAACCATTTTAGGGAAGTACGAAAAATAACGAGCAGCTGGATGAACATTGGGTAGGGAGCGCGGCGGTAAAAATCGCTGGAGGAAGGTGAAAGAGTGACAGTGAGGCAGTGATGCGTGAATTAGTAGGCAAAATCCATACTTAAATGAATCAGCGTACATACATATATATGTATGTATTTAGATGAAAGTCAATGAAGCCAATTGATCGACATGAGGCGACCCAGCGACACGGCCGTCCTTGACAGTGATCGCAACAAAAGTTTAGAAGAATTACTGGATAAGCGGAAAAGCGATTTACACACGTAGGATTCACATACATACATATGTACCATATTGGATGGAAACTTAACAAATTAAGCTACTTTTCTGCTTCATTAATTTAAAAAATCAGAAAAGGTTAGTATACTTTGAGAATCAATATTCTTTTAGCGATTCTCCTCCAAACTAGCAATGTCTGGAAAAAAAGAGACAAATAACGCAAAACATATGTAATCTTAATTGTCGTCTTTAAGGAGTGTTTCCGCACACTCAAAAGCCATGCCGCCACTAATCGTTTAGTGAGGTTGGGCACCCAAACACACAAGAGTTCAAATCGACAGCAATGGCAATTGCGTGCAATTATCGCATGCGACATCAAAAGTAGAAATTTTTTAAGCATTCGTACCAGCCGCAAATGGAAATTCTGCAACTACGCAAATTCGAAAAGCATGTCAATCAATCAAGCGATCAATAAAGCGCAAAAAAAAATAATAAAATAAAATTAAAAAAAGAAAAGAATTTGTATGAAAAAGAAAAACCACAAGAAAAAGAAATATGTAGGTAACGGACTATACGCGCAATAGAAAATTTGCAAAAGAAAATAGGCGAAAAAAAAAGATATGTAAATATGCCACACTCTTGCTCCACTATTACTTATAGGCATCATGAACGCAACAACAACCACCCACCCACTGCATACCAGATTTGAGGTTAAGTTGTCGCCGCATAGTGCCTCATTCTGCACATGTTGGAAAGGTCAAGACGAGACTAACGTTGCACAACGGCACACGTACCTAGTATATAGTAAACGAGTAAGTAGTAGCACATATACATATACATAAATAGTAAGTAGTAGATTTAAAAGTATTGTAGCTTGAGCAGCCCCATTTTCCTCGACCATGTCGTCCGTAATGTCAAAAACACTTTACATTGATTTTTTTTTGTATGTAAAAAATTTCTTCGGTTCGTAGTAATATTTACATACATGAAATATGTAGATGCATATGTATGGTGGAAAAAACAAAACCTGTAAAAGTGATTTACTCTTAAAGTTATAATTTGTAAGAACAATACATAAATCTTAAGTCACCGTGACGGTAGTGCATATTTAGCAGGTAGCATTATGTACACATATGTATGTATGTATGAATGTGTGCATGCACGAATTTGTTAAACCAATTACCTAAAAAAGAACTAATTTAGGCCAAAGGAGGCATGATTTACATATGTATGTTCATTTGAAAACAGAAAAATAAAAGAATTTCTATGCGAACTATTAGAACAAACACACCACTTCACTTGAATAGTCACATTTTATGACTTCAGGAATCGAGCTTATATCTGGAATTGCTTAGATTTGATCTCATTTCGAAGAATGATGAATTCTTAAGAAAGCTTATGAAAAAGCAGAAGACAATTTAAATTGTTTGTTTCTTATGTGGCTTTTTGTAAAATAAAAGAAACAGGAGGTTATCAATTCGTCGGAATTTTTTATATAACTTTATACCACCTGAGCCGATTTCGATGGGAAACGAAAAGAGATACATCAAGGAAGGTCCCACACTAATTGTGTTTAGATTCCGTCATTGGATCATGAAGTCATAGAGAAGTTAGAAAAAAGTTTTAACGTTTTATTGTAATCACCATTTCAACTCTTTCATAGTCATCTTAAAATGCATTTTATGACAAAAAAGAATTTCAACCCTTAAAATGAGGAGAACTCGATTTTAAAATGATAAAATAAGGTTCTAATTTTTTTTTGTTCTTGAAGTAGTAAACACAATAGCACCCAGGTTCGGTCCCCACTCCGAGCGATTTCAAACAATATTTTTTTAATTGTATTCTTTTTTTTATTTTATTAAATTTTCTTTTTCTATTAATTAACTGAACCATTAACGGAACCGAAATTTTCCACAAATGTTTGATCCGAACCGAAAACCGAACCCCTTTCTTTAAAGGTTTAAAGGTTCGTTTCAACCAATTTTCGATAGATAAATGTACCCACTTTTTTCTTTTTGTTAAACATGATAGTACCTACCATGTTTTTTTACGATGTGACAATATCAAATGTAAAGGCAGCCCATCTCACTTAACCCTTAACCTTGCGCGTTGTTGCACTTGACACTTGACACTTAAATTTGTGTGTTATTTTTTTGTTTTTCGAACCGTTGAACCGAACCGAAACCCCGGTTCAAAGACCAAAAAAACGGCTTTGACGAAACAGTCCAAAAGTGCAACAACGGTTCGAACCACTGAACCGAACCGTCCAAATTATTCATCCGGTTTACGTCCCTGATTTAAAGGAACAAAAAAAACTTTAAATGGATAGCTCTGTTCTCTCTCATCTTAACAAAAAGCTGTTTCTAAGATGTCTATAATTGACACAATTTAAAAATCTATTCTAAACTTAAAACCTTATTTTAACAAGAATGTTTCTTAACCTAAGACTATGTAGGTAACATAAATTTCCAATATGAACCAAGTCGGGCAATACATAAAGACGGGGTCATCTTTCATATTGCACTATCATACGGTTCTGAGGTAAGTTTAACATTTCAAGTCTCTAGCTCATCGGGAAGTTGGTTAAAAATTGGTTGCAAGATTAGACCCAAACAAAAATATTTACATACATACATACAAAGCAAGTTAAATTAAAGCTTCTAAAAACCCTTTTGAAAAAGATCAAAGATATTCGACTTCAAAGAAGGAAACGTATCAACGTAATAATAAAAAATTTTCGATGACTGCATTTCGAAAAAATCTTCTATCAGTAATGAGACTTAAATATTTCCCGCGTGGCGGCTATTTTGAGCAAAATTTCCGAATCTGGGGCAGTAGGCAACTTTTTCGAGAATGAAGCAGGAGCCTTCGCCATGATCAATGACTTTTTTGGGCACCATCCTGTTATGAGGACATTCCCACAACTTTAAAGCAACTGAAAGACAATATACGTACGTCCACTTACGGCCGAGCAATTGGCCGAGTTTTCTGTCAAAAGGTTATCGAAAATTAGCTTAACAGAGTTAAGTACTTTAAACGGTCCAGTGCAACGCATTTGAAAACAATTTTTTCTACTTATAATGGTATACTCCAAACTTTAGTGTTCTTTTAACTTTACTTCTCTGAGGAGAAAACGCGTAACCCTGTACAATTCTAGGTACACAGTCTGAACAAACAAGTCCCTAAAGATTTTCTGGATCCCCAGTGGTTAGTTCTTTTTGGTCTACTTCGACTAATGACGAATGACAAATACTAATAAAACACTGCATCGTAGAGAAATAAGAGGGTAGAATCTTTAACATTACTTGTGTGAATGTCCTGAACGAGCCCCATTCCTTCGCATGGCTAAACGTTCGTCTCACAATCTCGTTAAAATACGGACTTGAAATAGGCATCAGCATGTATTTATTATTTTTTTTTTTTTGTTGTAACAATTGCAAAAACCACTTTAATGCAATACCCTTCTGAAAAAAGAACTGTAACAGCTGATTCATCGGAAAAGCATTTAAGTATTTTCCAGTGATTTCCTCCATCTGCTATGGGCGGATGAATCACTTTCCTGCCTTGAACTTCACATGGATGAACATAAATTGAAAAAGAATGTGCGAAGAATGCGTTAAGGAGGCGACCAAGTGGCGCTATGAGCTAATTTTAAAACAAAGACGAGAACGAGATATGCCCTTCAATTTTTCCTATGGTGGCAAAGTTGATTTTGTTCTGTTTCGAGAAAAGTAACTATGTATATATTATGGAATAAAAAATAAAATTAAATAAGACAAAAGCAAAATAATGAGGGAAAATGCAATTATACATACATACTTCAATAAAAGTTAGAGTACAATTTTTGTTTGATTCTGCTGCAGTTGTGCAAATATTTTGCAACTAAGTTCTAAACAAATAACGAACATGAAAAACATTTAGAGTGCAAATTAATAAACACTCAAGAAAATAGCAGCTTCGTTTGGCAAATATAACACTACAGTGACGTACAATAAAATAGAGACGCAGACTTTTTAAACTCTCAAATGCTCAGCACATACATACATACATACCTTAGTAGAAAGCATGCATGTCTCAGGCAAAATTTTAGCATTAAATTTGTTGATATATTCGGCCACAAAATTGGTTTCAAGCGATTTTGGAACGTGCTACTATCTCTTTACACACTACTGTGTGTACAAATAAACTAAATACAATAAATTAAGCAAATTATTCGTGAGTCACAAGATCGTGCTGCAAAGACGAAGGAATAACGACCTCCTCCACGAGGTGGCAAGCACTGGCAGCGACAAGAACAATAAAACTAACATGCGACGGCTGCAAAACAGCGAAAAGGGGTTCAGAAGGATAGGAATACCGGTACCAGAAAGCCAGCCAGCACCAGCTGACGAGTAAGCACTACATATGTGCATACATATCGTCGTATAAAGTATATAACCGCGTATGTGAGGTTGCATAAATTATTTTCTAAAGAGCAAAAGCACTCATTTTTCAAAATGTTTATTTTTTTTTATAAAGCAATCGCATTTCTGGCTAGTATATTTCAGGAGGAATGGATAAGGATTGAGCAAAGAGCTTGTGTGAGCAAATCCAATTTTCGGCAGCAAATATCAGTTAAGCGGTTTTGCAGAATAATGTTACGCGGTTTTGTACTTTAAGCGACGATATGTTACATACGAGCTACCCAGCAGTATTTCTCAGCTAGAAAACTGCATTTTTTCCTTAATGAATATTCAGTAGAGATGTAGTTCCAAAAGCTAAATACATAGTTCCTCTCATTTTTATGTATATAGAGGTGGCGCTAAAAACGAACTATCTAATAACTAACGAACGAGAAGGGAAAGCGCACTCAGCTACAGCCGCAACATGTAAGCGTGCTTTCAAATGTTCACTTTGAATCAAGCCAAATTACGCGACTGTTTCATTTGTACAAATTTGTTTTTCCCATTTACAGAGTGCTGTTTTTGGAAATTCTTTATTGGGCTGAACTCATTCTCTATAAAAATGTCTAGGCAACACTAGTCAGTGATTGGTCGAACAAACTTTTCACAAACTTTTTTTTTTATTAAAGTTAAATAGGCTTGAAAACCTCACTGCTTAAATCTTCGCTACGCGTACAGAGAAAACTTCAGTAGCACTGAAAGCTCCACTGCTTAAGTGTTGGGTAAATTTTGCTGGCATTGATTTCTGAACTGAGTTTCATGGCAATTTTTGTACTGAATATTGTAGTGAATTTGCATGCCTTTACCTCAAATACTACTGGGTAGTCAGGTCAGTAGTACATACATACATTCATATGTACATACCAGGGCTGCCGTTTTGGGCTTTTCCTACCAAAATTGGTAGGTTTTTTTCTCGTTGGTAGGATGGTAGGATGCTTAAAATTTTGGTAGGTTTCTTTGCTCATAAAACAAAACACATCTCTAATAGTTCCAACAAGGGCAAGGATGTTAAAATATTTTAAACGGCACTAGAAGAGCGATTCAAAAGCACACCACATAATAAATGTGTTTACAGAAAAATTAATTTTTATCATACACGAAAATTAAAAAAA
>NW_023458555.1:45561890-45589486 GCF_013731165.1 Rhagoletis pomonella
TAAAAGAGGCGGCGGGGTAGCTGTGTATACTAAATTATTTTTAAATGCTAAAATGGTAAGTTGCTCGTCCACGTCTGAAGTTGAGTATTTGTCTGTTTTACTGTATGATGCCAACATTAAAGTACTAGTGTCGTGTGTGTATAATTTCAATAGGTATTCTTCTTTTGAACCTTTTTTTGACGACATCTCTCAACGTCTTCTTGACTATGACCATTACGTTATCTGTGGCGATTTTAATGTTAATTTGCTTAAACATGATTCCTTATCAGCCAGGTTTATTGACTCTGTTGCATCTACTGGTATGTCCGTAGTTAACACTGTTGTGCCTACGAGATTTTCTTGCAATAATCGTCCTAGTTTATTAGATGTGTTTATTGTCCCTGAATCAACGGGTGTTCGTCTGTTTGATCAAATCTCCTTCATTTCTGACCATGACCTTATTTTTTGCAAGTTTGATTTTAAATTAACTTATGTAGTGGATGCAACGACAAAATTCAATTATCGTGATTACAAGTCAATTGATTATGACGCTTTGTTCACAGAACTAAATAACTTCCATTGGAATCATTGTTGGAATCTGGAAACTGCTGATGAGAAACTTGGCTTTTTGCAGAAAAATATTTTATACTTTTTTAATAAATATGTGCCTCTTCGCCAGTTCACTTCCCGATCCTGCTCTTGTCCGTGGTTTAGTCAAGAAGTGAAGACGGCTATTAAAAAACGCAACATTTTGTACGGAATATGGAAAAGAAAGCCATCCGATGAAACCTGGAATGCTTATAGGAGTGCTCGCAATAAGGCGTCTATTTCGGTCCGCCAAGCAAAGATAAAATACTTTGGCACAAAGCTCAATTCCTGCTTGCCTCCCAAGCAGTTGTGGTCAAATTTGAAACAGTTGGGTGTGCGCTCGGGCTCTGAGGCTCCATGCCAACTTGATGCCGATTTACTAAATGAGTTCTTTGTATCCAAAAACTGTCCATCGGATATTGGTGCATTGGTCCCAAGGAGCTTACCTGTTAAGTCTCACCTGGCTGAAAAATTTAAATTCATTTCTGTCTTTGAGGACGATGTAGCTAAGGGCGTTCTTCGGATAAAATCAAATGCCGTGGGTGCTGATGAGCTCCCTATTAAATTCATTAAAATTATTTTACCATACATATTGAGTAGTTTTACGCACACAATTAATCACTGCTTTACTACCTCTACTTTCCCTGCCGCATGGAAAGTAGCCACTGTTACACCTATAGCTAAAAAACCCGGTGCCTCTTCCCTGTGTCATTTTAGGCCTATAAGCATTTTACCGGGACTTTCCAAAGTATTCGAAAGGCTTATAGCTCAACAGGTTATGGATTTTATTGAGACGAATAAGCTGTTGAGTCGACTTCAATCTGGTTTCAGGCCCCATCATAGTTGTTCAACGGCAATTGTAAAAGTGTTAGATGATATTCGTCAACCTTTCGATCAAGGTCACCTTACCTTGCTCTGCCTACTAGATTTTTCCAAGGCCTTCGATTCAGTTAATCACACATTGTTGTGCAATAAGTTATCTAACTATTTTGGTTTTAGTGAAAGCGCAGTAAGGCTGCTTAAAGATTACTTAAGTAATAGATTCCAAAAAGTTAGGTCTGGTAATAAGCTCTCTGAGCTCGCCCCCATCTCTTCAGGCGTGCCACAAGGCTCTATTCTTGGCCCTTTACTATTTAGTATGTTTATCAACGATGTATTTACGAGATGCTCAAATGCCAATGTACATGCGTATGCAGATGACGTACAACTGTATCTCTCCAACAGAATAGGGTTGGTCGAAGACCTTAGTTATAGGCTTAATGAGGATTTGCACTCCATCTTTGAGTGGTCGAAGGAAAACCTACTTCATCTTAATGCGCAGAAGTCATATGTACTACCCATATTTAAGGAAAAAGTTGAGCATTCCGTGATTCCGCTTTTGCATATTGGTACTAGCCCACTTAAAGTAGTTGACAAAGTTACAAATCTTGGGTTTGTCATTAACTCTAAGCTAACTTGTGAGGATCATGTTAACAAAACTGTGAGCAAAATATATTATACTCTTCGATATCTTAGAATTACTTCGCAATATGTTCCTTTAGCCACTAAGAAAAAGTTGGTTCAGAGTTTAATAGTTCCACTTATTACGTATTCTGAGATAGTTTATAGCAAGCTAGATTCTCACTCTAAGCACAAGTTGGACGTAGCTTTTAATTATGCCACGAGATACGTATACGGTCTGAAGAAGTTTGACCATCTTTCCTTGTTGAGAAACTCGATACTTGGCTGCGACATACAAAATTTCTTAAATGCCAGGAACTGCATCTTTATTTTTAAACTAATTACTCTTGCGAAACCGGAATACCTATATGAAAAACTCATATTTACTAAATGCTCTCGCTCTTTAACTCTAATTGTGCCCAAGTTCAATTACTTATGCTCATCCCGACTGTTTTTCGTTAACGCTGTTAGACTTTGGAACTCCCTTCCTCAGTCGCTAAGGAGGTTATTGTCTAGAGGCAGCTTCAAGAAACATATACTTCAGTATTTCTCTAATTAAAATTTCTTGAAAACATGGTTATCGACTCTCGCAATCTAGATTATGTTTATTCATGTTTATCTTTCTTTTTGTTTTTTTTTTTCTTATAATTTAATGTTTTATAATTACTTAATGTTTTAATGTTTTTTAATGTTTGTTTTTTAATGTTTTTTTAATGTTTTTTAATGTTTTAATGTTTTATAATTACTTAATGCTTTAAATTATTAAATATTTTATCTGTGTATTTTTTATTGTTAAGGTATTTAATTGCTTATATTTACATCGTTGTGCAAGAAAAGATTATATCTTAATGTACTAATTATCATTAAATTAAATAAATACAAATACAAAATACAAATACAAATTATTCAGCGAATTACGTTCCGTATGAACGTACTTTAACAAAGACGATAACTATCGATAATAATATCGATAATGATAATATGAACCACTAAACAATTAAAATTGTATGAAATGTATAGAGCATCATATTATCAATAAATCCGTTGTAGTTTATACATAGGACATACACTCACAAGAAACTTTCCGCACAGAAATTTTTTTACAATATTCAAAATATTTTTCGTAAAAAATCGTTAATTTTTTATATAACTGTACTTAGTTAAATATGTTTCAAAACTTTGTCTAAAATTTTGAAAAAAAACGCTGAATTTTCAGCAATGACAAACCATTATACTCGAATATCGACCGTTAATTAAACAATTTAAAACAATTTTTTTAATATTGCTAGGGCCAGGAATCGAAACTGTGCGGCAACCAAAAAGCACCCTTATGTCAATCCAGCTTGTAAGTTCCATGCTCTTTCATGATCCAATGAAGAACATAAACGAACGTCGATTGAGGACTTGCTCTTAAGTGGCCAGTCAGGTATGTATTATTGGAAATTTAACCTTAAAATACCAACCTAATTATATAGCTTCAACTTGAACATAGCCGTTGGCAACTCCACATAATTGCGCAACCTCTAGTTTAGCATTTATACTTTCTCGACCAAAAGGCGGCTACAGATAGATACAGGTGAAGCAACGAATGTTTTTTTATTTTTGTGGATCTCATAGCCAGTTCGAGGTAAAGCCATTAGGGTCAAAAGTAAAGAATTTAATCATCGTAAGTCAAAATCGCTTATGTAAAAAGGAATTGACTGCTTATTCCAGAAATATGTAGTGTTACATTCTCAATGAAATCGAAAAACCTCCTCCAACCACAGCGGTTCCGCAAATTTCACCCCATAAGGGAGCAACACCAAATTTCAAATTACCAACAACTCTACTAAGTATATACTTTAACACATTTACCTGTCTGCATGAGTAACGCATACGAACAGAGGAAGTGCCACGCGACGCACATTCAAATCCTGCATATCCATTTTGAAAATATCGAAAAATAAAAACTACCCGTAATATATAAATAGGAGCACAAAACACCACCGCCGGTTTTCTATGTGTTTTTCGTTAGGAAAAATGTACAAAACTGCATGGAAATTAACAAACAGAACACGGCGATGAATCAATCGCCAAACCCAGCACGCCGGCAATCGATAACGAGCCGAACCATTTTAGGGAAGTACGAAAAATAACGAGCAGCTGGATGAGCATTGGGTAGGGAGTGCGGCGGTAAAAAATCGCTGGAGGAAGGTGAAAGAGTGACAGTGAGGCAGTGATGCGTGAATTAGTAGGCAAAATCCATACTTAAATGAATCAGCGTACATACATATATATGTATGTATTTAGATGAAAGTCAGTGAAGCCAATTGATCGACATGAGGCGACCCAGCGACACGGCCGTCCTTGACAGTGATCGCAAGAAAAGTTTAGAAGAATTACTGGATAAGCGGAAAAGCGATTTACAAACGTAGGATTCACATACATACATATGTACCATATTGGATGGAAACTTAACAAAATTTGGCTACTTTTCTGCTTCATTAATTTAAAAAATCAGAAAAGGTTAGTATACTTTGAGAATCAATATTCTTTTAGCGACTCTCCTCCAAACTAGCAATGTCTGGGAAAAAAGAGACAAATAACGCAAAACATATGTAATCTTAATTGTCGTCTTTAAGGAGTGTTTCCGCACACTCAAAAGCCATGCCGCCACTAATCGTTTAGTGAGGTTGGGCACCCAAACACACAAGAGAATCAAATCGACAGCAATGGCAATTGCGTGCAATTATCGCATGCGACATCAAAAATAAACATTTTTTAAGCATTCGTACCAGCCGCAAATGGAAATTCTGCAACTACGCAAATTCGAAAAGCATGTCAATCAATCAAGCGATCAATAAAGCGCAAAAAAATAAAATAAAATAAAATTAAAAAAAGAAAAGAATTTGTATGAAAAAGAAAAACCACAACAAAAAGAAATATGTAGGTAACGGAATATACGCGCAATAGAAAATTTGCAAAAGAAAATAGGCGAAAAAAAAAACATATGTAAATATGCCACACTCTTGCTCCACTATTACTTATAGGCATCATGAACGCAACAACAACCACCCACCCACTGCATACCAGATTTGAGGTTAAGTTGTCGCCGCATAGTGCCTCATTCTGCACATGTTGGAAAGGTCAAGACGAGACTAACGTTGCACAACAACACACGTACCTAGTATATAGTAAACGTGTAAGTAGTAGCACATATACATACATAAATAGTAAGTAGAAGATTTAAAAGTATTGTAGCTTGAGCAGCCCCATTTTCCTCGACCATGTCGTCCGTAATGTCAAAAACACTTTACATTGATTTTTTTTTGTATGTAAAAAATTTCTTCGGTTCGTAGTAATATTACATACATGAAATATGTAGATGCATATGCATGGTGGAAAAAAACAAAACCTGTAAAAGTGATTTACTCTTAAAGTTATAATTTGTAAGAACAATACATAAATCTTAAGTCACCGTGACGGTAGTGCATATTTAGCAGGTAGCAATATGTACACATATGTATGTATGAATGTGTGCATGCACGAATTTGTTAAACCAATTACACAAAAAGAACTAATTTAGGCCAAAGGAGGCATGATTTACATATCGTCGTTTAAAGTACAAAACCGCGTATCGTCATTCTGCAAAACCGCGTAACTGACATGGGCTGCCAAAAATTGGATTTGCTCACACAAGCTCTTGGCTCAATCCTTATCCATTCGTCCTGAAATATACTAGGCAGAAATGCGATTTCTTTATAAAAAAGAGAACCATTTTGAAATATGAGTGTTTTTGCACTCTAGAAAATAATTTCTAAAACTTCTCATACGCGGTTTTCCATTTTGTTAATACGCGGTTTTGCACTTTGCATTTAAATACAGAAAAATAAAAGAATTTCTATGCGAACTATTAGAACAAACACACCACTTCACTTGAATAGTCACATTTTATGACTTCAGGAATCGAGCTTATATCTGGAATTGCTTAGATTTGATCTCATTTCGAAGAATGATCAATTCTTAAGAAAGCTTATGAAAAAGCAGAAGACAATTTAAATTGTTTGTATCAATTCGTCGGAATTTTGTATATAACTTTATACCAATTGAGCCGATTTCGATGGGAAACGAAAAGTGATACTTCAAGAAAGGTCCCACACTAATTGTGTTTAGATTCCGTCATTGGATCATGAAGAAATTAACGGTACTTTATATGGCCCTAGTCATAGAGAAGTTAGAACAAAGTTTTAAGTTAAGTTTTAGTCATCTTAAAATGCATTTTATGACAAAAAAACTATAGTTTAAAAAACTAAAACCTCGCTATTATAATTTGCATTCGTACTGTCATCAGGTATGAGAATAGAAATCGCTGCATCTTTTTTCCCACTTTTCTACCCACTTTTTTCTTTTTGTTAAACATGGTAATACCTACCATGTTTTGACGTAGAATACGTCTTACCGTAAGGTATGGGGGCTATGTTCAAATGTTGTAGTTGTAATTTTTAGAGCTTCACAAAAACGCTTTTTGCACGAGAACTAATAAAGCGATTTCAAAGAAAAGTGTGGCGTTTCAAAGATAAAATTCCAAACCTGTCGACAGATTCATTTTCGTAAATAACCAATTCGGTTTCTGTCGTAAAAACAACGGTAAACATTGCCTTATTTTGGGGTCAATTTTGAGCCTTTAAAGTGCTCTAGCAACTTATTGTTGGCATATATAACTTTCATTTTCGGGATATAGGTTCTTTGGCGCAGTAGAAATATTATCGGGTACAAATTTTATATAAATTTAACAAATATTGAGCATTTTAAGGCAAAAAATTGTTGAAAAAATTTACAAATTTTTTTCATTACCAAAATGCTCGAAAACCGCTCGAATGATTTTGTTTTTGTTTTCTTTAATCAAAAATTCAAGAGTTTTCCTTTCGTTTGGTATATGGGAAGTATTGGTTGATATCTTCTATATATGTTTATTTTATTCAAGTATATGGGCATAAATGATTTTCCATACAAAATCACCTCGTCATCAATTTGCAAACACGTGCATATGTTGGAAGTGTGGGAAGGAGACAAAAAGTATGTATGCGTATGTAATGCGGCTTTTGATCGCAGCGTATGTACATATGTAAATGCATATATACGTACATATGAAAGTTTCAGTTAATGTGGATCTGTTTGGTTTTGTTATCGATATTTTTATCGATTTTGTTATCGATTTTGCTATCGATTTTGTTATCGATATTTTTATAGATTTTGTTGCCGATATTTTAATCGATTTTGCCATCGATATTTTTATCGGTTTTGTTACCGATATTTTCACCGATTTTATTATCGAAATTTGTATCGATGTTGTTATTGATTTTGCTATCGACATTTTCGGAACTTATCGATATAATGATCGATATTTTTATCGATTTTGTAATCGATTCTGTTATTGATTTTATTATTGATTATTTATCGGTTTTGTTATCGATATTTTTCTTGATTGTTTTAACAATTTTGCTATCGATATTGTTATCGCTTTTGTTATCGATATTTTTGTCGCTTTTGTCATCAATATTTTTATCGATTTTTCTATAGATATTGTTATCGCTTTTGTTGTCGGTATTTTTATTGGTTTTTTTTACCGATTTTGCTATCGATATTGCCATCGCTTTTGTTATCGATAGTTTTATCGATTTTTTTATCGAATTTATTACCGATTTTGTAATGGATTTTTTGATAGATTTTGTTATCAATTTTCTTATTGACTTTGGAATCGATTTTGTTATTGATTTTGTAATCGATTTTTCGATAGATTTTGTAATCGATTTTTTATCGATTTTGTAATCGATTTAGTTAACGATTTTTTTATCGATATTTTTATCGATTTTGTTATCGATTTTATTATCGCTTTTGTTATCGATATTTTTTTCTTAGTTTGTGCTTTCGTTTTTGACTTGGATATGCTCTTAACCATACCACGTATTCTACGTTTAAATTTAGCGGGTGTATCTCCGATACAGCCTGCAGACCAAGACGAAGGCGCTGGACTGTTCCTTTTTTTACGATGTGACAATATAAAATGTAAAGGCAGCCCATCTCACTTGACCCTTAACCTTGCGCGTTGTTGCACTTGACACTTGACACTTAAATTTGTGTTATTTTTTTGTTTTTCGAACCGTCCAACCGAACCGAAACCCTGGTTCAAAGACCAAAAAACCGCTTTAACGAAACAGTCCAAAAGTGCAACAACGGTTCGAACCGCTGAACCGAACCGACCAAATTTATCATCCGGTTTACGTCCCTGATTTAAAGGAACAAAAAAAAACTTTAAATGGATAGCTCTGTTCTCTCTCATCTTAACAAAAAGCTGTTTCTAAGATGTCTATAATTGACACAACTTAAAAATCTATTCTAAACTTAAAACCTTATTTTAACAAGAATGTGTCTTAACCTAAGACTATGTAGGTAACATAAATTTCAAATATGAGCCAAGTCGGGCAATATCGGGAAGTTGGTTAAAAATTGGTTGCAAAATTAGATCCAAACAAAAATATTTACATACATACATACAAAGCAAGTTAAATTAAAGCTTCTAAAACCCCTTTTTGAAAAAGATCAAAGATATTCGACTTCAAAGAAGGAAACATATCAACGTAATAATAAAAAATTTTCGATGACTGCATTTCGAAAAAATCTTCTATCAGTAATGAGACTTAAATATTTCCCCCTTTGGCGGCTATTTTGAGCAAAATTGCCGAATCTGGGGCAGTAGGCAACTTTTTCGAGAATGAAGCAGGAGCCTTGTGGGTGTTGTTGTAGCGGCTACTACAACCCCGCCCAGTTCCACTAACGGCAGCCCTAGGAAGCGTGCAGCTTCTGTAGGGTTGGTCCACAGGGACAGGGCCGTTAGGGTTGTCGGGTTTTCCGAGCATGCGAAGAGATGTTTCGAGTCATGTGGGGTCTCTCCGCATGCCGGACACTCATTTGGCACATCCTCATTCAATCTACTCAGGTAGGAGTTTAACCTGCTGCAGTAGCCAGAGCGTAGTTGGGCTATTGTCGTTCGTGTCTCCCGAGGCAGATGAAGCTCCGTCTCGTCTATGTCCGGGGGCGGTATGCCTAGAACGGCATTCACAGGTCTAGAGTCTACATAACTCGAGACTGTGAATGCCGTTCAGGGCCAGTCGGTAAGCTGACGGGTCCAGAGGTTGCTTGATGAACCTCTGAACTTCGTCCGTCAGTTCATATAGATGCCTCCTGACGTGCCTAGGCGAGGGCTCCTCTGCAAGCAGCTGTCTGTTTGGGTGGCCACTTCTGTGGCTCCCGATCAGGAACTGCTTGCAGAGCATTATGTTGTGCTCCTTTACGGGGAGCATTTGCGCCTCGCCGTGGAGATGATGTTAAGGCGACATCAGGAGGCATCCTGTCGCTGTCCTGAGTGTGGTGTTCTGTACAGTCTGTAGCTTCGTCCACTGCGTCCTACTAGTCCCCGGCGACCACACTGGCGCTGCGTAGTTTAAAACCGGCCGGCCTATTGCCTTGTATGTTGCCAGCAACGTTTCTTTGTCTTTGCCCCAAGTACTGCCGGCTAGCGACTTGAGGACCTTGTTGCGGCTCTGTACTTTATTGACAATAGCGTTGCGTGCGCAGAGAAGGAGAGCAGGCTGTCGAATGTGACTCCGAGTATTTTGGGGTTATTCACCGTCGGAATTGGTGTCATCGACGTGAATTCCCAGCGGTAGCCTGACCTCCTTCGTCCAGGTTGTGAACAGGGTCGCAGAGGATTTCGTAGGGGAGAGGGCTAGACACTATGCAGTGAAGAAGCGAGAAAGTTCGGAGAGATACCCGTGTACTTTCTAACACAGGTCATCAATTCCATTCCCAGTCGCCATGATCGAGCAATCGTCGGCGTAAGAGACAATCGAGACTCCCTCTGGTGGTTGAAGGAGCTTTGAAATGTAAAAGTTAAACAGTAGCGGGGAAAGAACACTACCCTGTGGAACCCCCTGTTTTATTTTTCTGAATTTACTCGCTTTGTCTCTAAACATTACCGACGAGTGTCGACCACTCAGATAATTTGCCGACCACCGTTTGAGCCTCTGTGGGAGAGAGGAGGGCTCTATATCTTCTAGTAGCGTGGAATGGCAGACGGTGTCAAACGCCTTTGACAAGTCCAACGCTACTAGAATCGTTCTCTCACAGGGACGGTTTCGGTTAAGGCCTCGAGTTATCTGAGTGTTTATGGCGTTAAGTGCTGTTGTTGTACTGTGCACTTTACGGAAACCATGCTGATGCTTCGCTGGGGTCAAGTGGTTTGTGAAATACGGGAGTAGCAAGGCCTCGAGTGTCTCCGCTACCGGGGAAAGGAGTGTTATCGGACGATAAGAATCTCCTTTGTTGGCAGGTTTCCCCGGTTTGAGCAGTGGGACCACTCTCCCCACCTTCGAGATGTCTGGGATGATGAGAGTGGCCATAGACAAATTGAGGACAACAAAGTTGAATTGCTGTGCAACTTCGTCTCTTGGACCGCAGCTATCAATATACCATGCCGACACATGAAGACGGTTATCTCCTCAATCTTGCTCTGTAGCCCGTTGCAGTTAAATTGAAGGAGCTTCATGTGGTTCGGGAGACGTGTCATGATGTGGGGTTAAGGGATGTGTGTGTTCTTACCGCCGTTGGCTGTGTGCGCTGCTGTGATGGTTGCCGCCCTGTGGTGGTGGCGGGAGGCGCCGCAGTTGAGGTCTGCGACTGAGCAGCGCAACACGGGTCCTCGAAGTTCCCAGTCCAATCTCGCGTGGTACGCAGACCTGAGCATGACCTAAAGTGGCACCAGCCAAGGCAGGTGTTGCACTTGACTGATGTCACATTACGGAATATCCTGGTCTGACATACCGTGCAGATTGTAGGGGGAACCAGGAGTTGTTGGCGGCGGCGTGTGGGTAGTGGTGCGGTTGTGTGCGTTATGTGGTCTGTCGTGGATGTGGTGTTATTATGTTGTTGTGCTGTGGTGACTGTGTGAGGCTGCTCGGGTGGACTGAGGTTAGCCGTGGAGGCTGCTCTGTTTGAGCAACAGGGGGCCACGTACGACGTAGTCCACTGTCGATGTGTCCGTAGTCCTGAGCAGACTCTAAGGTGAATCCAACCCTCGCAGGCATTACACTTGACTGAGGTGGAGTTGTGGTGTAGTCGTCTCTGGCATACACAGCAGGTGTATGCAGGCGCAGATTTCTGGCCCTGGGTTTGACTCGATGCCAGCCCTGAGTAGAAGAATACGTAGTGAATGTAGCCCTATGGACAAACAACTTCTGAGATACTTCGCCGACCTAAACGGGGTTAGATCGCCGAAACAACAGCCCTTGGTCGGGTAAAACCCGAGTCTTTCCGGTACGTAGAACCGGCTGTCGTGGGAATGAGCAGGAGCCTTCGCCATGAACAATGACTTTTTTGGGCACCATCCTGTAATGCGGACATTCCCACAACTTTAAAGCAACTAAAGGACAATATACATACGTTTTGTTCGAAAAGATTATCGAAAATTAGCTTAACAGAGTTAAGTACTTTAAACGGTCTACTTATAATGGCATACTCCAAACTTTAAATATTTAGTGTTCTTTTAAATTTACTTCGCTGAGGAGAAAAAGGATAACCCTTTACAATTCTAGGTGCACAGTCCAAACATACAAGTCCCTAAAGATTTTCTGGATCATCAATAGTTATTTTTGGTCTACTTCGACTAATGAAGAAACTTGTTGAGGTTCTCAAAATCGAACAAATACTAATAAAACAATGCATCGTAGAGAAATAAGAGGGTAGAATCTTTAGCATTGCTTGTGTGAATGTCCTGAACGAGCGCCATTCCTTCGCATGGCTAAACGTTCGTCTCACAATCTCGTTAAAATACTGACTTGAAATAGGCATCAGCATGTATTTATTTTATTTTTTTTGTAACAATTGCAAAAACCACTTTAATGCAATACCCTTCTGAAAAAAGAACTGTCACAGCTGACTCATCGGAAAAGCATTTAAGTATTTTCCAGTGATTTCCTCCATCTGCTATGGGCGGATGAATCACTTTCCTGCCTTGAACTTCACACGGATGAACATAAATTGAAAAAGAATGTGCGAAGAATGTGTTAAGGAGGCGACCAAGTGGCGCTATGAGCTAATTTTAAAACAAAGACGAGAAGGAGATATGCCCTTCAATTTTTCCTATGGTGGCAAAGTTGACTTTGTTCTGTTTCGAGAAAAAAACTATGTATATATTATGGAATAAAAAATAAAATTAAATAAGACAAAAGCAAAATAATAAGGGGGGAAAATGCAATTATGTTCATAGGTATGATACTATAATACTCCAATAAAAGTTAGAGTACAATTTTTGTTTGATTCTGCTGCAGTTGTGCAAATATTTTGCAACTAAGTTCTAAACAAATAACGAACATGAAAAACATTTAAAGTGCAAATTAATAAACACTCAAGAAAATAGCAGCTTCGTTTGGCAAATATAACACTACAGTGACGTACAATAAAATAGAGACGCAGACTTTTTAAACTCTCAAATGCTGAGCACATACATACATACATACCTTAGTAGAAAGCATGCATGTCTCAGGCATCCGTAATACGAATTTCAAACACACAAATATATATCGAGCCCTAACCGCAAAATAACGTTACCGATATTTTTTCCGAATTTTTCTTTTTGGTACAGAAATGCTTCTAGTGCATCTAGGTATGTTGTAGAAAGGGGTGGAAAATAACATAAAAATAGATTTCTTATAGTCCCTGAACTCTCCATTTTTCACACCCAAACTCAAACTCAAAATTTTAGCATTAAATTTGTTGATATATTCGGCCACAAAATTGGTTTCAAGCGATTTTGGAACGTGTTACTATCTCTATACACACTACTGTGTGTACAAATAAACTAAATACAATAAATTAAGCAAATTATTCGTGAGTCACAAGATCGTGCTGCAAAGACGAAGGAATAACGACCTCCTCCACGAGGTGGCAAGCTCTGGCAGCGGCAAGAACAATAAAACTAACATGCGACGGCTGCAAAACAGCGAAAAGGGGTTCAGAAGGATAGGAATACGGGTACCAGAAAGCCAGCCAGCACCAGCTGACGCGTAAGCACTACATATGTGCATACATATCGTCGTTTAAAGTATAAAACCGCGTATGTGAGGTTGCATAAATTATTTTCTAGAGAGTAAAACCACTCTGTTTACCATTCTTAGATGTCATGATCCACCGAAAAAATGATTCTATTGCACTTAACTGGTACGCAAAACCCACTTCCTCTGGGCGCCTAATAAATTATCTGTCATCGCAACCCTTTAAGTATAAGATTAACACAGCCAAAAATTTAATACACAAAATATTTACAATAAGCCACCAACAATTCAAGGAGACGAACATATGCAAAATAAAGAAAATTCTAGCAAGCAATAACTACCCAAACCGTCTAATACAAAGCCTAATCGAACATAAAGTAACAAAAATAAACAATAATCAAAACAAAACGCCAACCACAAAAGCAACAGACGGAACAAAGCGATATCACAGTGTGACGTACATTATTAAGTTCTACCAACAACTTGACCACGAAATAAACACCAACAACCCTAATATAAGACTAGCATACCGAACCAACTACACACTATCTTCGATATTTACACAAACAAAAACACCGATCAAGCCCCACCAACAAAACAACGTAGTGTATGAAATCACATGTAAAGGCAGCGAAAACGAAAACTGCAACAAAGTTTACATAGGGACAACTAAGGCTTTCTGCTCATTGGTCGTCCAATCATAGTTGAGTCATAGTTATCGGCATGAAGCAACGATTACATGACGATTACACTTCTGCACACTTGGTCGTGATATTTCAATTCATTTGGCGTCTAAAAATTCACTTGGAGCAGGTATTTTCTGTTTTTTTTGGTTGATATTTTCGCGAAATATTTACAAAAACCTGCAATTTTTTAAATATAGACTGTGCTGCAACATTTCTAGACGTAATTTTCCAGTAATATCTCTTCTTTTCTTTTCCTGGAATGTGTTTTGTGTATGCACACAGAGACTTAATACAATTTCGTCATATTTTATAGTTAAAACGCTCATATTTATTAAATTTTAATGCAATTATCCACTTTTTAATAATTTCCACAGATTTTATGCAAAAAAATACTAATTTTTATACCGTTTTAATGCAAATATTAACTTTTTCACTAATTTTCCCCCATAAAATGTAAACAAACAATGCGTGCACAACGATTAGCAAACGACAGTGCCGTACTTATCCGTTTCTGCATCTTCTACGATTTGCCGATAACTAGCCGATAACGACAAGTGTGCAGATCTCCTTTGAAATGCATGTGCTCGGCTCAAAATTTCAGGGCGAGACGATAACGCAACTATGATTGGACGACAAGTGTGCAGATAGCCTAAGCGAGCATTAGGCGTTCGCCTTTCCGAGCACGAAGCCGACATAAACAAAAAGAAGAACAGCACAGCATTAGCACAACACGTACTTACCAGTGGCCATACGGCTGATCTAGCTAACGTTAAAATATTGGACAAGGAGAAGAGGGAACGAGCAAGATACACAATAGAGAGTTTACGTATACTACAGAAAAGGGAAAAAACAATCAACAAGAAGGAGGACACGGACGATATCGCGGCTGCTTACATGTTATGTTTGTAGCGAATAGTTTAGTTTAGTTTGACGAAATTACCACGGATGGATGGTAGCAATACTTTATGTTTTTCAATGTATTTAACGTTTTTGTGTTTTTTATGTGTTTTATATGTTTGTCAATGTTTTTACATGTATGTGCATTGATGTGAAACCAACTTAACCTAAGTTTACATGTAAGTCATGCGGTAAAAAAAATAAGTTTAAAAACCTGTGATTGTGTTATTTTTTGTTTACCAATCTCTAATTTTTATTTGTACAAAAAACTCATAATTTCTATTTAAATAATCTTGTTTTCCTCTGTTTTTTGTTGATATTTATAATAAAGAATCGCCCCTGATGATGCTAAGGTAGTTAGCGAAACGTTGGGCAAAGAAGTGGAGAAAAAAGTATTTTTCTTGCACATGGAGAAGTAGATCGACCAGCCTACAACAATACCAACATATAACAAAAACTCGATCAAAAAGCTTACAAAGATAAAACCACTCATATTTCAAAATGGTTATTTTTTAACCGACTTCCAAAAAAGGAGGAGGTTATCAGTTCGTCGGAATATTTTTTTTTATTTTTTTTTTATGTATGTTACCGCATAACTTTGGACCACGTCAACCGATTTCGGAAAGGTAGTGTCTCAGAGGTGGTCCCATACTTATCTGGTTGAGATCCGATCAGTGGATCATGAGATATATATATATATATATTTTTTTTTTATATGGGAGTTGAAGTCGGTTTTTTTTTTTGATAAAAATTACTTGTTTTTATAAAGCAATCGCAATTCTGGCTAGTATATTTCAGGAGGAATGGATAAGGATTGAGCAAAGAGCTTGTGTGAGCGAATCCAATTTGGCAGCAAACGTCAGTTAAGCGGTTTTGCAGAATGACGTTACGCGCTAGAAAACTGCACTTTTTTCTTAATGAATATTCAGTAGAGATGTAGTTCCAAAAGCTGAATACATAGTTCCTTTCATTTTTATGTATATAGAGGTGGCGCTAAAAACGAACTATCTAATAACTAACGAACGAGAAGGGAAAGCGCACTCAGCTACAGCCACAACATGTAAGCGTGCTTTCAAATGTTCACTTTGAATCAAGCCAAATTACGCGACTGTTTCATTTGTACAAATTTGTTTTTCCCATTTACAGAGTGCTGTTTTTGGAAATTATTTATTGGGCTGAACTCATTCTCTATAAAAAGTTCTAGGCCACACTAGTCAGTGATTGGTCGAACAAACTTTTCACGACCTTTTTTTTTTATTAAAGTTAAATAGGCTTGAAAACCTCACTGCTTAAATCTTCGCTACGCGTACTGAGAAAACTTCAGTACCACTGAAAGCTTCACTGCTTATTGGGTAAATTTTTCAGGCATTGATTTCTGAACTGAGTTTCATGGCAATTTTTGTACTGTATATTGTAGTGAATTTGCATGCCTTTACCTCAAATACTACTGGGTAGTCAGGTCAGTAGTACATACATACATTCATATGTACATACCAGGGTTGCCGTTTTGGGCTTTTCCTACCAAAATTGGTAGGTTTTTTCTCGTTGGTAGGATGGTAGGATGCTTAAAATTTTGGTAGGTTTCTTTGCTCATAAAACAAAACACATCTCTAATAGTTCCAACAAGGGCAAGGATGTTAAAATATTTTAAACGGCACTAGAAGAGCGATTCAAAAGCATACCACATAATAAATGTACGTGTTTACAGAAAAATTAATTTTTATCATACACGAAAATTAAAAAAAAAAATTAATTTATTGTTAGTCCAGTAAATTGGAGAATCTCAAAGTTTTTAACCGCAACTCGAAGAAATTAATGGCAAACCCGCAGCGCGCAGATTTTGCCCCAAGTCCGGATGCTCTTACACCCGGACATTTGTCAACCTTAGCCGTGAGGCTTTTTTTACCTTACTTATGTATATATAATTCATAAAATATGTATGCAAATGAGCGATGCATAAAAAATCTACGACGCAATTTTATTTTATGCCACGATTTTTGACGTTATTTATGAGCACAAAAGAATCTTAGAAAAAAATAAATAAACCCACAAAATCTCAAAATTCAAAAACCCAAACAAAAAAATGCAAGGCGACCTGCAAGTCGGAAAAATATCAAATTATAAGACACAGAAAATGTACTACTCCGTTGGTTGGCAACGCAATTACAACAATTACGCTAACACCCACTAGCGTTCGATAGCCGATTGCCAAGCCGCCAACGATCGTTAATTTGAATTGGAGCATACGCTGGCAGTGAGTTACATACATATGTATGTATGTACATATGTATGTATATAAGTATGCGCGAAAAGTAGCAACAGCATTTTGGAGCGATGGAGCGAGGAAAGGTGGAGGTGGTCAAGACATACGCACATACATATGTACATACACATTACGGAAGGCGAAAGTATTAGGGAGTAGGAGCCTACATAGTACATTCATATTTACATACGTCTATGTATACAGTCATATGCATGCACATTCAGCACAACACTAGCTCACATGGCGATAAGCATTGAGAATGTTGCTAACAGCAACAACATTGGCTAGAGCAAACGTCGCACTCAAGCATTGGGAGCAAATTAATCAAGCCTGCATTAGCATATGTATGTATGTACATATCTATGGTGGTATTTGACTTTGGCAGTTGATTTCTACAAATTCAAAATTTTATGTAAATTCAAACGCTTATCAACGGGCATCTGTTAAATATGTAGCGATTAGAGATGGGCGCGGGGCTAAATATACAAACACAATCCCGACCATCCCGGGGTTTAATTTTCAGGTCCCGAACCTGCCAATACTGACGTTTTTCAATTTGTACCGCGGGTCCCGTGGATCTCGATATCGATAGCACTAAGTAAAATCCGCATAGCTTTCAAATTAATTTTTAATATTTATGCAATATCCCAGAGCAAGAGCTCAATGCGGATTTTCCTAATATACGGATAATCCGGATATTCGATATTAGTAAATCCGAATATTAACGGGTTAAGAAAACGAACGAATATTAGTAGGAAATCCGAAATATGTACATACATATATGCATCTTTAGGTTATCCTTTGCTAATTTCATGTAATGTTTTTGGGAAAGATTTTCAGAATTTTCGAAAGTTGCGCCCGAAAATGTTTAAGGACCTTTCCGATACCCCCCAGCACACTTTTGTTTTTAATTTGTACCGGGGGACCTGTCGGGCCCCAGCTCTAGTATCGATATTTAGCCGTTAGGGGCGTTTTTGGGACGTTTGTGTGTATGTACACACATTAGAGTGGTCCAAAAACAATAAAGTCGGAATTTTAATGCCGACATCTCCTAGGATTGTTCTGAACCGAAAAAAAATATAGCCCTATTTTTTCATTTTGAAGTCAAAAAATATTTAGGGACAGCTCACAGCGCTCAAAGTTTTCCATGTATGTTATATAAAATTCGTGAAAATCAATATTTTTCGATCGGAAAGCTGTGGTTCTCATCAGGAGACTTCCAATATTAATATCCAATTATTTATTTAACCATTTTTTAATAGTAAAGATTTTTTATTGGCCCCCCATTGCATTTGCTGGTGGTTTTGAGGACCTATAAAATATAGTTACCTTAAAAAATGGTTAAAGAAACAATTGGGTATTATTACTGGGAATCTCCAGAAGATAAGCAAAGTTTTCTGATCGAGAAATATTGATTTTCAAGAATTCTACACTATTTCTGCGAAAAGTTGTTTTTCTGTTTTTCCTCCACATACATGAAAACTTTGAGCGCTTTGATTTTTCGATATAGAACAATCGTAGGGTGTGGCGGCATTAAAAATCCGACCTTAACTTTTCACATACATTTTTGGGCCACTTTAGTGTACATACATACTCATGTACATATCCAAGAATATTCATCAATAATAAAGAACGCACGAAATGATAACAAACAAGGGACATTTAAACCAGGGTGGGCAAAAACTCAGAGTTCTAGCGAGCGAGCGAGCAAACTCCTACTCAATGCCTCGCAGACAACGAGGCGCTCGCAGCTCGTAGCAGCAATGAGGCGAGGCACGAGAAGTTTGCCTCGCTCGCCAAACGAGCGAGCGCTGCTTGTTTCCTCGCGCTCCTATTAAACGAGCGAGGCTGTTGTGTGTTGCCTCGCTCGCAGTACGAGGCGAGTAGCTGTCTGCATACTCGCTCTGCTAGGTAAGACGAGTGAGCGAGGAGCGAGCGCTCCGAGTGCACTATACAACACATGCATTTTTGTGCATAAAAATGTGGGAATGTATGTCAATAGATTATGTACGAAAGTATGTTAATAATTGTATGTACATATGTACATATGCATATATATATGTGAATATTATATCGAGCCCTAATCACCAAAATAACGTAAGCGACATTTTTTTCAAAATTTTATTTTTGATGCAGAAATGTACCTAGATGCTCTAGGAATATTTCTGCATCAAAAAGAAAATTTTGAAAAAAATGTCGCTTACGTTATTTTGGCGGTTAGGGCTCGATATTAGGGCAGCTTTTAAAACAACAAATAAAATTTATTACATACGTAAGCACAGATTATGGAATGAGATATTTTTTAGAGTTATATACATACATAACATGCATATTTATATATGTATGTATGTATGTATTTATGTATGTATGTACATATGCATGTATTTTGTCTTTACAGAGAAAAGTAAGTAACGAAGATAGTATAGATAATCGTTTGTGCCGCAGAAACAAAAAACAAGTAAGCACTTGTTAGCACCCCAAAATAGTTTGCTACTTGTAGCAGTTATGCTGTATACCTGAGTAAAATATAATCCTTGGAGAAAAAATTTATTTGTGGCCTGTTGTTCAAGGACATATGTATGTATGTATGTATGGATATGTATTTGCGTAAACAAAGAATAGAGGCCGGTTCACATACAACTTTGGCGTTGCGTTGGCGTTGAATTTCAAAGCAGCCGTCCACCATATATATGTACTTACCATTACGTTACTTCGTTTGCCTGCCTGAGTAAATTGTTTGTCTTTGATGTCTCGTTTTTCCCCCTGTGTCCACTCAGCTTTTACCTACTTCACATCGCCCCCGTTTGGTTTACCCGCTTTATATGCTCGCTCGTTACGTCCATAAACCTAGCTGACCCAAGTCGCCAAAAATCAATAAAAATTAGCTAGGAATTAGGTGTCTTTTAGGTGTTAATTAGGGCCTCCAAAATTAATTTAGGTGTTCCTTTGGTTTCCGAGAAATTGGAAAAAATGTGTGGGTCAGCTAGGTTTACGTAAACCTAGCTGACCCATCGTTAAATTTAGGTTTTAAATTTTCCAGATATATGCTGGAATTAGGTGTCTTTTAGGTGTTCTTCAACGCCACTAAAACTAATTTAGTAGCTCCATTGGTTTCCGAGAAATTCGCAAAAATGTGTGGGTTAGCTAGGTTTACGTAAATATGTATGTATGTAGACATAGGCACCAAAATGGAAAAATACGAACATTATACTTGAAATGTTTCCAAAATTATTAAAAAAACACAATTATGATATTTTTCGAGTGAGAATGATATATTTATGCTATAAAACTACACACCAAGCATTGCTCTACATATAAATGTGATTAAAAAGTTTAAAACTTTGTTGAAATTTTCAAATTTTTTTACAAAGTATGAAACTTGCTTGGACTTGTATGGTCTGTCTCTCATGTACACTTAGGTCTTTTTTATGCGGTAGATGCGTTCTTCAGAAAGCCGCATAAAAAAGTTCTTTAATTTCATACAAGAACAGGAGATGCGTTCCAGCATTTTCAAAACCCGCATAAGTTCAGATACTTAAAAAAAAAAAAAACAATTTATTCCTCACTTCTGTATTTTAACCAAAACAAAAAATATCATAAAAAATACATGAATTATGTAAGAAAAATTGATTGCAAGAAAGTAATAAAAACTATCAAAGAAGCAAAATCGATACAGCGAAAAAAATGTTTGAAAAACCTCATAAATTCAAATCCGCATAAAAAAGAACCACATAAAAAGAGACCTAAGTGTATAAGTTGAAATTTTATAAGCTATTGAAAATTAAAAAAACTATACCTACATATACTACGTTTATACGTAAGCTATTTGCAAATAAAAATAATTTGCAAATACCTAACTAACTGTTTATTCGATGGTGAAAAATTCTTTTTTAATATTGCCTGATTATAAAAAGGCAATCTGACAATCGAAAAAGAAAATAAAGTTAAAAATGGCAACGTCTTGATTATAAAAAGGCAATAAGATGACAATCGAAAAAGAAAATAAACCTAAGAATGGCGGCGTCTTGCGCTTATTTGCAAATAGTAGCACTAATCAATACTTATTTGCGTGATTTAGTTATTTGCAAATAAAAAGTTAACTCAGCGTTTATACGGCAAATTTTACCATTTTGCAAATTGTTATTTGCGAATAATACGTGCGTATAAGTACATAGTAACATATATGTATGCACATATGAGCCTACCTAGTAGATAAAACTGGCAAAAATAGCACGCATCTATTCTTCTGTGCATGAAAATATATACAAAAATAAATACATACATATGTGTATATATGTATGTATATACATATCTACATGTGTGCATACAATCGTTTGCTCTAAATTCTTAGTTGATGCAATTTTTATCCCATACATTTTTGCTGACCAAACAACCCGTTTGCCTGTCTAATCTGCTTGCCTCATTTCCCTCGCTCGTTTACTCGCCTCGCTCGTCTGCTGCTGCAAATGAGTGCCTCGCTCGCAACGCCCTTCTCGCGAGAGCAGAGCTAATGAGGCCCTCGTTTGCTTGTCGCTCTACTCTTGCGCCGCCCTCGTTTGCTTACTCGCTCGCTGGCTACTCATCGCGTGCGCTCGTACCTAACGAGTGCTCATATGCAAACAGCCTCGCGTGTTCCTCGTGAGTTGCGCTAACTCAGAGCAAACTAACGAGCGAGCGAGGGGCTAAAATGAGGCAAATCCGAACCCTGATTTAAACAATAATATCAGCGGCTTCTTAAGTCGTTTTATCGCTTCACTCTCTAAACAAACACACATACATAGAATGCAAAAGCGCTGAGAAAAACAATTAATAAGTGGACCACAGCAGAACACGCTATATATATAGATACCTATATATATACACATATGTACATATGTATGTACATAGTATGTGCATACAGTTCTGGTTCATATCAATAGCAGTGTATTCTCTTAAGTGGGAAGGCAGGACTTTGTCCAAAATAAACTGAATACAAAATTATAATTAAAATAATTATATAATTAGAGCAGAAATTAAATAAAATTAAAAAGTTTACAAGTAGGCAAAAAATTTTGTTCAAAAAAAATAGCAGTAAAAACGAAAATGGTAGACTAAATTGAAAAATATTTTTAAAAACAAGTTTTCTAAACATAAACCAAATCGGACCTTAAATACGGATTCCACAAATATTTCGTGTCTTGCGCCGCTTATCGGCAAACATTTTTGGCGAGTTATTCTCTTACATATATCGAGGGCTTATATTCAATACCCTCTATCTCCTTTGTGATGTTAGAACCGATCTGGGACTTACCTGTCATAACTGATGTGAATTATGACTTTTCAATTTAATAGTAAATTCTTCTGTCAAGCGCAAAATAAGGTCATCAATAATATCACCGATGACAGTTAAGTCGTAGGTGGACTTTTATAACTTAACTATCATCGATGATATTAATGATGACCTTGTATAGCGCTTGACAGAAGAATTTACTACTCATTTGCAAAAAAATAATCTGAGTTCTCCACGTAATGTGACATCAGTCAAGTGCAACACCTGCCTTGGCTGGTGCCACTTTAGGGCATGTTCAGGTCTGCGTACCACGCGAGATTGGACGGGGAATTTCGAGGGCCCGTGCTGTGCTGCTCGGTCGCAGACGTCAATTGCGACGCCCCCCACCACCACCACAGGGCGGCAACCACTTCAGCAGCACACACAGCCAACGGCGGCAAGAACATACACCTCACTCACACCCCACATCACGACACGTCTCCCGAACCACATGAAGCTCCTCCAATTCAACTGTAACGGGCTACAGAGCAAGATTGAGGAGATAACCGTCTTCATGTGTCGGCATGGTATATTAATAGCTGCGGTCCAAGAGACGAAGCTGCACAGCAATTCAACTTTGTTGAATTGCGCCGGGTACAACGTGCACCGTCGAGATCGCGAGCGAGATAATGGTGGTGGCTTAGCGTTCATCACGCACCACACCGTGCAGTATCGTCTTATCGAAGCAGACATCGACCGCAGGGATACCACCCTAGAATGTCAGGGCATCGCTATCCGGTCAGGCGATGTCGAGCTCGAAATATTTAACATTTACATACCTCCTGCCACCTGCTGCCCGGCAGGATATCACCCTGATATAGGTGCGCTCCTCAGAGGAGAAAACCGTATGGTAGTAGGTGACTTTAATGCGCACCACGATCTTTGGCACTCAAGCCTGTCAAACGATCGTAGGGGAACAGACTTGGCTGAGCAGATAGACGATTCGACATTCTACACAATGAGCGACGACGCACCCACCAGGATTATGGGTAACTGCAGTAGCTCGCCAGACATCACAATAGTCAGCGCTGGTCTGATAAACAGCATAACGTGGCGACCTATGCTGACTCTAGCATCAGACCATCTACCCATAGTCATCTCGATTGATAAACCAACCGACTTTGCCTCCGCCAAACACCGGACCTATATCAACTTTTCCAAAGCTGATTGGAAAGGTTACGCGGATTTTACTGAAAACACCTTCGCAGCGCTCCCCACACCAACCGACGTCCACCTCGGTGAACGTAAGTTCCGCAGGGCTATCACTGCTGCTGCAGCTCGCTTCATACCGGCAGGATGTATATCGGACCCACTTCCAAACTTCCCTGCCGAAGCGGCTGTTCTAGCTGATGAGCGTGATAGCCTTCGTCAGGCCGATCCCGGAGATCCCCGTATCAGGGATCTCAACGCGGAGATTCGGCAACTTGTAAACATACATAAGCGGAAGAAGTGGGAGGAGCACCTGAAGACTTGTAATTTCACCTCTGGTGTGAGCAAGCTTTGGTCAACCGTGAGGTCATTGTCTAATCCGACGAAGCACGACGACAGAGTCGAAATTTCCTTCGGCGACCATGCTTCGTCGGACCCGGAGAGATGCGCGAGCTATTTTAGCCGGCAGTTCATACTGCATCCTCCGGTAGACAAAGCCAAGCGTCGAGTGACCAGAAGGCTGCACAAACTGCCAACAAATTGTGCCCCCCTTGCTTTCACTTGCGGTGAAGTTCAGGAGGCCATCGGGAAGGCGAAAGCCTCCAAAGCCATGGGTCCCGACGGAATATGCATGCTGATGCTGAAAAATTTGGGTCCTGCGGGGGTAGCGTACCTAACGGAGGTCCTCAACCTGTCAATGGCCACTCTCATCATCCCAGACATCTGGAAGGTGGGGAGAGTGGTCCCACTGCTCAAACCGGGGAAACCCGCCAACAAAGGAGATTCATATCGTCCGATTACACTCCTTTCCCCGGTAGCGAAGACACTTGAGGCCTTGCTACTCCCGTACTTCACAAACCACCTGACCCCAGCGAAGCATCAGCATGGTTTCCGTAAAGTGCACAGTACAACAACAGCACTTAACGCCATAAACACTCAGATAACTCGTGGCCTTAACCGCAACCGTCCCTGTGAGAGAACGATTCTAGTAGCGTTGGACTTGTCAAAGGCGTTTGACACCGTCTGCCATTCCACGCTGCTAGAAGATATAGAGGCCTCCTCTCTCCCACAGAGGCTCAAACGGTGGTCGGCAAATTATCTGAGTGGTCGACATTCGTCGGTAACATTTAGAGACAAAACGAGTAAGCAGCGAAAACTCAACCACCAGAGGGAGTCTCGATTGTCTCCTATGCCGACGACTGCTCGATCATGGCGACTGGGAATGGAATTGATGACCTGTGTTTGAAAGTAAACGGCTATCTCTCCGAACTTTCTCGCTTCTTCACTGCAAAGTGTCTAGCCCTCTCCCCTACGAAATCCTCCGAGACCCTGTTCACAACCTGGACGAAGGAGGTCAGGCTACCGCTGGGGATTCACGTCGATGACACACCAATTCCGACGGTGAATAACCCCAAAATACTCGGAGTAACATTCGACAGCCTGCTCTCCTTCTCTGCGCACTCAACCGCTATTGTCAATAAAGTACAGAGCCGCAACAAGGTCCTCAAGTCGCTAGCCGGCAGTACTTGGGGCAAAGACAAAGAAACGTTGCTCGCAACATACAAGGCAATAGGCCGGCCGGTTTTGAACTACGCAGCGCCAGTGTGGTCGCCAGGGACTAGTAGAACGCAGTGGACGAAGCTACAGACGGGACAAAATACGGCACTTAGGACAGCGACGGGATGCCTCCTGATGTCGCCAGAACATCACTTGCACGGCGAGGCGCAAATGCTCCCAGTTAAGGAGCACAACATAATGCTCTGCAAGCAGTTCCTGATCGGGAGCCACAGAAGTGGCCACCCAAACAGACAGCTGCTTGCAGAGGAGCCCTCGCCTAGGCACGTCAGGAGGCATCTATATGAACTGACGGACGAAGTCCAGAGGTTCATTAAGCTACCTCTGGACCCGACAGCGTACAGACAGGCCCTGAACGGCATTCACAGGGACTCAGTCTCGAGTTATGTAGACTCTAGACCTGTGAATGCCGTTCTAGGCATACCACCCCCGGACATTGACGAGACAGAGCTTCATCTGCCTCGGGAGACACGCACTACACTTGCTCAACTTCGCTCCGGCTACTGAAGCAGGTTAAACTCCTACTTGAGTAGGCTGAATGAGGATGTGCCGAACGAATGTCCGGCATGCGGAGAGACCCCACATGACTCGAACCATCTCTTCGAATGCCCGGAAAACCCGACAACCCTAACGGCCCTGTCCCTGTGGACAGATCCCACAGAAGCTGCACGCTTCCTAGGGTTGCCGTTAGTGGAACTTGACGACAACGACTGAGATACCAACCGATCTGGGCGGGGTTGTTGTAGCCGCTACAACAACAACAACAAAAGAAATTTCTATAAATTTGAAAGTCTACAGCTACTGGCACTGCTATTAATAGAAACATAACTGTACACACTATACATATGTAAGTATACATATCGCACACCGTCTTCAAAAAAGTCACAACTCAAAATTTTACATTTTTGAGATTATGCGCCAAAAATGCACGCAAAGCTTTTATTTACCTTTCAGCAAAAGCTGGAGCGTATTTTTGTTATCATTTGTTAAAAAAACCTAAGGTAAAGTCGCCCTTGCCCATATGATTATCATGTGCTAAGACAACGTATTATTTTGAGTTGTGACTCTTTTGAAGACAGTGTGCGATATATAGATATATTCGAATTTGCGATAAGAAATGCGGCGCGCTCTTCTGGGAAAACAGTAATTTTTGATATTTACATGCATAAATATTTATTTACAGAAGAAAATGCATTTTTATAAATAGATGAGTACTTCTTCATTTCCTTTAAATAAAAACTTAATCACTGCGCGCACTGCTTACCCAGCAAAAATCAAAATATTTTATAAGAAATTTATTGACCTTTTTACAACGGTCTTTACAGCATTTTTTGCTGAAATTTAAAAATTCGCTGCTTCTTACACTTCTCGTATCCTGTTTTATCGTAGCTATTCATGATACAAAAAAAGACAGTTTCAATAAATAAATAAATGGTGAGTAATATTAACGGCCTTGCCTTGGTTGTTGAAATGAAAACTTTATAATTTTAAAGCTACATTTGTAGCTATATCTATTAAATTTTTTTGGATCAATGGTGGAAAATGTCGAAAAACAAACTGAAAACGGAAACAGTGAAGAAGCAAAATTTTTGCGAAATCTTTGGCTATTTGTACAACGATTTAGGGGTGGGGGCGGAGGGGAGGGGGCGTGGCCCACCAAACTGAAGAAGGGCGGCTGAACACCTTTTGCAGAGAACACCTTTCTGCGTAGACGGCCTACGTAGAATTCTCCTTTCTATGTGACATACATAAATGGGTCTACCGCCCCACTGATGTAACCTTGGGAAAGGATGAGGTTACTAGAATTTCCTTTCTGTGTGGTAAACCTGGGGCTGCCGCCCCAGTGATGTCTATTTTGGTTACTGGGTGTTTTATAAAAATATCTTGTATATAAAAATGTATATACAAATTTATAACAAAAATTTGCAACAAATACCATATTTCCAACCGACATTATTGTTAAATTAGTGCACAGATTTAGTAAATTAAATTTTTATAATAAAGCGTGAACTGTTGTCTAAAAGTGTGTGTAAAAGTTTTTTGATTTGATTCACGCGCTTGGGCACAGCAACCCAAAATCGTTGCCTAAATTCATAAACAGTACCCCCGCTTTGCGAATGTCATTAAAAAATTCGCTACACTTTGAATGAAATAGGAAATGGTCCATTATTGTAAATCTGAGCCAATAATCTTCTGTGTCCGCACGACCCTGTCTTTAGGAACAAAGCAATTTCGAACAGGGATTCGTCTTATGTTATTATTTTTGCCCTATCCTTTATTTATTCGTATTTCCCTTTCTAATCGATCGCACTCGATCGCCCTTCACAACAAAAGGAAACAGCGCAGCCGCATACGACTATTTACCACGATTCCCTTTTGCTGGCGCACATGCGTTGCCAAATGCCAAATGTGGTGGAAAAAGGATGTAAAAGAGCAGTGCTAAACATGACTGTCAAAAAATTGCTGCAAAGTGCAAGATCATACACTCATACAAACAAACACTTAGCAAAAATGTCGATCCTTGCAACATGTACAGAAAACATAAGAACATATCTGTATCTAAGAATATTTGTAGCTAGTGATAATTGCTTACTAAATTATTTTACTTACTTGCTAGAGGGCTT
>NW_023458555.1:45589586-45591385 GCF_013731165.1 Rhagoletis pomonella
TTAATAATTTCCACAGATTTTATGCAAAAAAATACTAATTTTTATACAATTTTAATGCAAATATTAACTTTTTCACTAATTTTCCCCATAAAATGTAAACAAACAATGCGTGCACAACGATTAGCAAACGACAGTGCCGTACTTAAAGCTCAGTTAGTCTAGACTTAATTTCCGTAACTTAACTTAATTTAATATTTTGGCTAACCTGTTATATGAGAAACTGTGTTGGCGGTTAGTTAAAACTTAACTTACCGTAAGAAACTTAAGAACCTGTAGATTTTAGGTTCTCAAGTTACGGCCTTACGGAAATTGAGAGCGGTGAGAGAATCAGGCTTGCCAGACTCTCGTTTTTGTAA
Organism: Rhagoletis pomonella; assembly: GCF_013731165.1. NCBI lineage: Eukaryota > Metazoa > Arthropoda > Insecta > Diptera > Tephritidae > Rhagoletis > Rhagoletis pomonella. Next base: position 45,589,943 of record NW_023458555.1, read on the forward strand.
TTCTTAAAAATAAATGAAAGCAAACATTTTTGTTTGCATAAATTTTTTTGATATGGCATTTTAGCCAGCGAACTGTTAAACAGCTGAAAAAAGAAATACAAAAACAAAATATTTCCGCTCTTGGCTTAAGTTGACGTGTTAAATAACCATTGATGATTTCTTACGGTAAGTTAACTTAAGTTAAGTCTGGACTAACTGAGCTTTTATCCGTTTCTGCATCTTCTACGATTTGCCGATAACTAGCCGATAACGACAAGTGTGGAGATCTCCTTTGAAATGCATGTGCTCGGCTCAAAATTTCAGGGCGAGACGATAACGCAACTATGATTGGACGACAAGTGTGCAGATAGCCTAAAGATTGTCATAAGCGCCATTTAGATCACCAACTATTTTTTAATTGTGTGAAATTTCATAATAAAACTTTTATGTTAGCTTGCGAATTCCTTAAATACAGTTTTAGCCGTTTAAAGTTTATGACATACAACAGTACGACAGTATTCAACACCTTGCTTATATAAAACATCTCCCTAGTTTTTACATGTCAAAATGTTAACAAACATAACTGTAATGGATTTACTAAATTTGACGCAATTTGTATTCTTTGTTTGCAAAGACCTATAAATTGAATCCGTCATCAGATCACATGCAATAAACGGCAACATTTTACGGTGTATTTTTTATTTATTTGCTATTTGAAAATATAACACGTTCCCCTGATAAAGCTTTTTATTTATACATACTGACCTTTTGCTTCCTACTGGAAATGTTAAGCCGTATGCATAAAAACTAAGCAATTGCTTTTTTCTTGAAATTAAGTTTTGTGACTCTGTTAGAATAGAGGGGTTAATCTTTGATATTTTGAGTGTTGGAAAATTCTTGCTGGTTTTTCGACGAACAAACCTAGAGATTGGCAACATTAATCGGTCGCTGAAACATCTCTGTCACTCCCTTTTGAAAGAGAACGGTTCTTGAAAAGCAACAAAAGCGTAAAAAACATTAGGTAGGGGAGACGCACAAAGCGTAGCTGAAAAATCACAGCGCAGTATAATCGCCAAAAAGAAATCGCATAGATCAGAAAAGTGCCAAGAGGGTATATTGTCCGTGTTTTCCAGCTTAAGAGCTTATTGATTTATCAAAAGTAGAAAAAGTATAGCATTTAATTCACGTAATCGCATCTGGACATTCCAAACAATACACAATTTTTACAAGAGAAATGTCTGTTGAACAGGTAAGCTATTGAATTTTCCAAATTTCTCCAGGCAGCAATTTTAACAATGACATTTAATATGTGTATGCATGTATGTATATGTATATTGAAAAATTATTTTGTTTTCTATATATTTTACTGCAATATCAATTTAATATTTTGTGACCCTTTTGGTTCAATTCGGTATATTTTTCTCAATGGATTCGCAGAAGCGCGCCTACAATAAATTGAAGCAC
>NW_023458555.1:45591485-45607569 GCF_013731165.1 Rhagoletis pomonella
ACTTATTTCGGGTTATTACAAGAAAATGCGCGATCTAAATTAAAATCTTTCAACTTACCCGTGTAGTTAAAAGATTGAGCTTTAATTTAAAACACAGATTTGAAACTTCCGCGCACTAATTTATTAACAACTTTATACTGGATAATAATAAAGCAACATCGCAAAAAATATAGAAAAAAGGTTTTTTCTTAACAGCGGTCGTCCCTCGGCAGGCAATGGCAAACCTCCGAGTGTATTTCTGCCATGAAAAACAGCTTCTCATAAAAATACAATCGCCGTTCGGAGTCGGCGTAAAACTGTAGGTCCCTCCGCTTTGTGTGACAACATCAAGGCGCACGCCACAAACCGGAGGAGAAGCTCGGCCAAACACTAACATATGTGTAAGCGCCAATCTATTATTATTATTATTATACTGGATAATTTTTACATGAATAGGGCTATTGCCAGCAGAGATAATCGATTGGAAGTGGTAAAAAATTTCGATTGCAATAGAAATAAAAAAATTTCGATATCGCTATCGACATTTTGGCAACTTTACAGCAACGTTTCACTGTGAAGATCAGCTGATTGTATGCAATTGTTTATAAACGCAAATTAATTGTTGGAAGAAACTTAATAAAACATGGACATCAAGAAAATATCTTTCGGATTTAGTAAAACCGCAAAGAAATGCAATTTGCTGTCAACAAGCAAAGGAAAAGAAAAAGAAGAACCCAAAGTGGAACTCATAAAATGTTTGGAGGGCCATGAAATAAAACTATTCGAGTAAGTAATCACTTCCCAATATAAATGTTATATGCATAAGAAACTCCACATCTTTACAGAGAGAAGAAGGAGGAGCCTCCTATGGTGATTCCATTGAAGGAGGACACTAAAACTTCAGCGGCACTTGCAAGTTTGATAAAAAGACGAGCTGTTTTGCTGGGCGAATCAGATGAACCGCCTCCTAATGAACCGATAAGCAAAGTGATCACAGAAACTAATTGCACAAGTGGAAAGGTGATCAACGAGAGTTTAGAGGAAAGAGCTGCTCGTGAGTTACTTGCTTCAGTACAAGGTAACGACGACGGACCCGTTGATAAAAATCTTGTACTACCTACTTTAAAAGCAGACGAGTTGCCACTTGAAGGCGCCAAACAATCGTCTATAGATGATTATGAAAATGTGCCCATAGAAAAATTTGGAAAAGCTATGTTACGCGGCATGGGCTGGGTTGAGCCCATTCAAAAAAAGGGTGTTCCACCAGAAGATGAAATGCCATTTGTGCGTCCAAAGGGAATGGGGTTAGGTGCTGATAAAGCACTCAAAAAACAGCCCTTATTAGTTGCACCAGAGAAAAATGAAGTGCTAGAAATCAAAAAACAAGCATTCGTGCGTATATTGGGTGGAAAACATAAAGATATGTACGGGCAAATAGAAGGATTCGATGATCATGCGGCACGTGTGATTGTCAAAATGGCTATAGGCGGCAATAAAGAAGCGTTTAACGAGTTTTTATGTCAACCAGTAGCGAAGAAGGAATACGCTCAGTACGGAAAATGCATAAGTATGCGATAAGATAATCCAAATAAGGGATGAGAAACTAACACCAAATTCATTTTCAGATACAGCAAAATATGAAGAGTATAAAAAGATGGAGAATGAACATGGACAAATTATTATTAAGCAAGAAGATACTGAAAAGAAACCAAGACCAGTAAAAGAAGTTCGAAAAGTGGAGGATGAATACCAAAGGGGTGATGATGACAAACGCAAGGCAGATAATAAAGCCAGAGATAGACGTGATGAAAGGCGAAAAACTGAGGAAAAGCAACGACCTGAGCATCGAAGTAAATCCCGTCACCATGGAACCGAAGATCATTCCTATAATGGCAACCGAGATGATGACGACCGACGGTGTGACGATTATAGGAGCAGCAACTCGCGACGTTATGCACTTGAGCAGCACGACGTCTCCAGTCGGCGAAACCGTTATGACGAACGACGCAATGAGCGCGATCAATCCAAACGTAGATCCAGGCAACGCAACAATCGAACAGAGATAGAAAGTGCACCGTCAGCCAGTGGCAGCAGCAGCAGACGTCAACAGTATACCGATGACACAAGTGCCTCTTCAGGCACAGATAGCGATTCTGACTCGGCGTATGAGCGCAAGGCCAAAAAGAAGTCGAGTCACAAATCAAAGGCTAAAAAGAAAAGCAGTAAAAAGTCGAAACGCAAGCACAGACACAGAACGAGCGACACTGAGACCTCATCAGGCAGTGATACTGAGAGAGAGGAAGACTCATATCGACGGGAAAAGAAACAACATAAAAAGAAGACAAAGAAAAGCAAGAAGCCACGTTCAAGGTCCCGTTCACATGATCGCAGCAGCAGAAGATGACTTATGAAATGTTGATTGAATTCAATATGTAATTTGATTTGTGATTAAGCTGAACTCTTTCGAATTTCACATCAAAATGAAACTTGTTTATTCGCAAATATTTGTAATATGTATCGATCATTGTAATTCTACAAATGTAAACACGTAAATACTAATGTTTTAAATATTATATATTTAATATTTTTAGATAATCGTGTTCATATTTAAATATGTATTTCGCCAGTACGAAAATGCTTATCTTTACTTTAGGGTTCAAATACTTAATTTCTTTCATAATTAATAAATCACAATTAAAACGAGATTGTTCGAATGTAGGTTATATAGAATGAAGGAATTATGACGATAAAGCTTATAAAAGTATAATGCTTATGATTTTGATGAGTCGATTACGGATGGTAACCGAACTTCAGTTGCGCTGAAATTGTATTACAGACGTCAACTGGACACCGAAAGCTGGCAATTGAATTTTTGTGCTTGCGGTGACAGTAAATTTATTCATTTTTCCAGCTTATTTACACTCAAGTCTTGATTGCTGGTACTTCAATATTCTATTATCTCAAAATATATAGCATTTAATTTTAGTTGCTATTCATATTATACATTTTCATTTCAGTGGTGTTGCCCATCGGCAACCCAACTGTAGTTGCGCTGCTATCCATAATCGAGTTGCGAAATGATAAAGGTAGGTATTCCAAATTTACGTACGATATACGCATAGATTGCAAATATCTGATCAGATTTTCTTAAGAGGCAAATGAATACTACCATCGATGATTGTTTAATGGCACTAAGCTTTTTATGGCATCATTATATTAAGACAAATTTTAAATTTTCGTAAAACTGTATGAAATGACTATTTCTGATTGATGAAGTATTTCGCTTTTTTTATAACTAGATTGTTTACTTTTTTGGTGATCTGCTTGAATATGTATTGTTTGGTTTGTTGAATTAATGTTTTAGATAAAGCTTATACGCTAAAAATCTATATAGTTGAAATTCAAACTTTCTATACAGAGTATTGTTTTAATATCTATGTATTTCTTAAATTTCTGCAATTCGCCTGTAATTTATTTAGATTTTTTGATATTTCATGATTTCGACAATTCAGTTTGCTTTGGTCGTATGTTTCTTTCATTACAGGATAATGCCAGCAATATTATGTAAAGTGCAATGGCATATTACCATTAACAGCATTTCCAATATATGAAAAAGTTTAATTATAAATCATATAATGAACCTTTGATGACTAAAAATTTATTTCTAACATGAATAAATAAAAATGTTAAAAATGTCTTGCATTCAGCATAAGCTGTGATTTTTTAAAAAAGGACTTCCCGACACGTGCAAAGTTAAGTTCGCTTTCGCTAAATTCTCCGTGTCCGACCAACTCTTTAGTCAGTTTTCTTATTTTTTTCACGAAGCTGCTGTAGTTTCGAGTTCACGGCACACCCAAAGTAATCCTTGATTTTATAGAAAACGCCTTTTTCTTGTACGCCCGGATACAAAGCCAACACCATGGTGATCAAATACATGAGAAGTAGATTATTTATTATGGTGCCAATCCAAGCAAGTGTCAAGAGTGCAACGCTCATAATAGTGACAAACTGCAAATATAAATTGTACAGTAGGTATTCTCAATGAGTATTTAAAGGCTTAAGGAATTTTGAAAGCTCTATACACTCACCAAAGTCGACTTGCGCTCCTTAGCCGAAAAAAGGTATTCATACCACCCGCTTAGTGTTGATTTCAGATTACACAACTGCGTACAGACACGCTCAAATTGTTCTTCTTGGCTCCCATTCCAATTATCTGGGCTGAAGAGAAAACGCGATACAGATGGATAAAGGAAATCTATTGCCAACGCAAATAAACCCGCTAAGGCTAGAGTTGTCACCGTAGACATATCCAATGCCCACAGCAGCAAGTAGAATGTCGAAATAGCGGCAGCTATAATTGCTGGGTAAAAATTCTTTTCCCAACTCAACACCGAATCCAGTTGTACGATGAGATTACGCCACGGTTCCATGTCGTGCTTCAATTTATTGTAGGCGCGCTTCTGCGAATCCATTGAGAAAATTATACCGAATTGATCCAAAAGGGTCACAAAATATTAAATTGATATTGCAGTAAAATATATAGAAAACAAAATAATTTTTCAATATACATATACATACATACATACATATATTAAATGTCATTGTTAAAATTGCTGCCTGGAAAAATTTGGAAAATTCAATAGCTTACCTGTTCAACAGACATTTCTCTTGTAAAAATTGTGTATTGTTTGGAATGTCCAGATGCGATTACGTGAATTAAATGCTATACTTTTTCTACTTTTGATAAATCAATAAGCTCTTAAGCTGGAAAACACGGACAATATACCCTCTTGGCACTTTTCTGATCTATGCGATTTCTTTTTGGCGATTATACTGCGCTGTGATTTTTCAGCTACGCTTTGTGCGTCTCCCCCATGATTCAATTATTAAAGGTTTTGTAAGTAGCTTTTTTCTAAAATTTGGCACTCCCACCCACAGGGATGGTTTTTGGAAGCAGAAGAAAAAGGGGAAGAATTCAATCACACTTCCTAAAATGGGAGCTAAATTCTATAAAAACGTGTGGATAATAGTGAATGGTGGTATTTTAAAACAAAAACGAATTTGATTTAATTATTTAATTTAAACAAGCTTAGTTACATCGAATATAACCCCCTATTGTTATTAAAAATAAATATTTCTATGTTTATACCAAACTTGCGTACGTCAGATGGCGCATAACTCGAGAATGGATGGTCCACTTTCAGCTTTTTTTTGTTGTATTTGTTTGCCAGTTGATGGACATGAAGAAGCTATTTGTTTGCGGAAAATATGCAATATTTATTAAACAAAAAAACGGCAAATAAAAAAATTTGGAGCTTACGTTTCTTTCGCGGTTATGGCTCGATTGTTTCGAATTCTTTGATGTCGCACTTTTTATGTTCTGGGGAAAATATTCAACACTGGCTTGCACAGCCGCAGTTGGCGATTGGTGCCGGACGAACTCAGAGCACGCAGCTACTGAACGACTGAGATAGGGAACGTGATCTACATCGTCAAATGAGAAGTGGCGTAATGGGGCTTTCGCACGAGGCGATTTTTCAGGCAACTTTTGCGTTCAACTCCCGCCGGGTTGCACGAAAAAAAATTTGAATGACTAAAAATATCAAAATATAAAAAAATATTAAAATATTCGCCATAAAAAGGCGTTTGTATTGTTCAATTTTGCATTCTACTTTCAGCTAATCGCTTTCAATAAAGTTGGTCGCCAGCCAACATTCGCCTCGTGCGTACACCTTTTAAGTGTGCAATTACATCGCGCCATTGACTAAACCGAGCTGTCGTGTGACGATTGGGCCTATGGATGCGGTTTGGCAATGTTATATTGCGTCAAAATCTCATTCGGAGACACCAGGATTGTGTCGTGGAGTACAATACCTAAATACCTTCGTTGGCTCATTGAACGCTTTACTTTACAGCGACTTGGCAGAATCAAGAGGTCTCCACGAATATCGACAAATACATTTCGGCATTTAAGGGAATTTCGTTTCTTAACATTGAATTTCTGTAGTCCAACGATTCTCACCCATTTTGTCTTGTTGGCGCCAGCGAATGCAGAACAAACATTTCTTCAAATTTAAAAAGTAAAAATTTCACTACTATCAATTTAAAAATGTTCTTAAAACTTGCAAAGAAATTTGGAAAAGAAATATCACTGTTTTTGTTTTTAGGAGTAGGGTGGGAGTGTCATTGATAAAATTAGAGCGAGAGAAAGTTTTTCTTACAAAACCTTTCATTATTGAATCATGCGTCTCCCCTACCTATTGTTTTTTACGCTTTTGTTGCTTTTCAAGAACCGTTCTCTTTCAAAAGGGAGTGACAGAGATGTTTCAGCGACCGATTAATGTTGCCAATCTCTAGGTTTGTTCGTCGAAAATCCAGCAAGAATTTTTCAACACTCAAAATATTAGAGATTATTACTATTTTAACAGAGTCACAAAACTTAATTTCAAAAAAAAAGCAATTGCTTGGTTTTTATGCATACGGCTTAACATTTCCGGTAGGAAGCAAAAGGTCAGTATGTATAAATAAAAAGCTTTATCAGGGGAAAGTGTTATATTTTCAAATTGCAAATAAATAAAAAATACATCGTAAAATGTTGCCGTTTATTGCTTGTGATCTGATGACGGATTCAATTTATAGGTCTTTGCAAACAAAGAATACAAATTGCGCCAAATTTAGTAAATCCATTACAGTTATGTTTGTTAACATTTTGACATGTAAAAACTAGGGAGATGTTTCATATAAGCAAGGTGTTGAATACTGCCGTACTGTTGTATGTCATAAACTTTAAACGGCTAAAACTTAGTCTGTTCCAATAGCAGTCCGGTTTACAGGATTTAGTCAGAACTTACAGGAAGTCGTTCCTATTGACATAAAACCTGTAAGTGGGAACATATTTGAGAGAGTAACTGAGCAACTGTTTCTAGTCAGAAGTTACAGGATTTAGTCACGATTGAGAGAATACAAAGGTTGCGCCGATCTCGGACCGCTATTCCTCTCTTAACGAATTTGACAGAATCGTTGTTTGCATGACGTCACACTGGTGCAACTTGTTTACGTTTTCCTTGCAACATTTTTTCTTCTTCTTCCATTCTTGCTCACGTTTTAGCATTTCTCTCTCGCAATTGCACCAGTGTGACGTCACACAAAAGTTATTCTCAAAAATCCTCTCTGATCGGCACAATCTTGTATTCTATCATTCTTGGGATTTAGTCCGGAGTTTCTTTTCCTGTAAGTTCATGAAAAGTGTCAAACGATCAGCTGATTTGCATGTGCAAGCAAAAACAAACAGCGGTGAAAGCAAAGTACCTTATATTTGTAAAAAAATGGAAGTAAACAACGAAATGTTTGAATATGTATAGATTTTAATAACTATTTAGTGATATTTCAGCTAAATCAGTGTTGTACAAATGACATGAAAACAAACCGACTGACGTTTTTACAGGAAATAGTGCTTTTTGCGTTCCTATGCACTTCTGCATCTGTTCTCCTTTTACTCTCATTTGAGAGAGTAAAATTGTAGTTTGACAGTTCCACAGGTTTTAGTCCGAAGTTCAAAGGAACAGACTAACTGTATTTAAGGAATTCGCTAGCTAACATGAAAGTTTTATTATGAAATTTCACACAATTGTTGGTGGTCTAAATGGCGCTTACGACAATCTTTAGTCTGTTCCAATAGCAGTCCGGTTTACAGGATTTAGTCAGAACTTACAGGAAGTCGTTCCTATTGACATAAAACCTGTAAGTGGGAACACATTTGAGAGAGTAACTGAGCAACTGTTCCTAGTCAGAAGTTACTGGATTTAGTCCGGAGTTTTGTTTCCTGTAAGTTCATGAAAAGTGTCAAACGATCAGCTGATTTACATGTGCAAACAAAAACAGAAGGCAGTGAAAGCAAAGAACCTTATATTTGTTAAAAAATTTAAGTAAACAACGAAATATTTGAATATGTATAGATTTTAATAATTATTTAGTGATATTTCAGCCAAATCAGTGTAGTACCAATGACATGTAAACAACCCGTTGACGTTTTTACAAGAAATAGGCTTTTTGCGTTCCTGTGCACTTCGGCATCTGTTCTCCTTTTACTCTCAGTTGAGAGAGTAAAATTGTAGTTTGACAGTTCCACAGGTTTTAGTCCGAAGTTCAAAGGAACAGACTACTTTTATCCAGACGACGATCTATTGCAGGCAATTCGATAGTTTGACAGCCATATTTTCATTTGAAGGAAAGCGTGATGGTGGTAACATCGATGAAATTTTGATATTAAATCAAAATAAAATCTGTTCTCTATTGGAGTATTTATGTTTACGTATTAGGAAACTATTCAGCAAGTTTTTTAATGATTTAAATGTTTTTAAACACCAAAATTGAAAGAATGTTGTCTGGTGGCGTAATGCTGCAAATGCTTATTTCAAGACATCAAAGTGCCCACACGTAAAAGCTTGCAATTATATTGCTCGTCAAAATGACTGTTGGTAGGCCATCGGTGTTTGCCTGTGGAGTTCTGCGGTTAACCGGCCGTCTTCACGTGCTGGAAAATTTAGTTTAGTATTTTCTATATACTTATTTGTAAATGAAAAATAATTTTTAACTTAAATATCGATATTGCGGGTAAAGTATCGATGTCTTCCATATATCGATCTTGGAATATCGATTCAAAAAATCTATTATCGTGCCATGAAATATCGATATTCAGAATAATCGATACGATATCGAACATTCCTAGTTGGATCAATATCTTTTTACAGGGCTTTTATCAACATGCAATGTTGTATGTTCAGACCACCATACTATAAATATAGGAAAATTATTTATGGCAAATCTAGTCTAGATATCAACCTCGTCGTAGGTATCATATCAAAGACATACAATTAGAAAAACACTAGAGATAGATGTCGCCTCGCCAGAAGAAGTTAAAAATATGCACTACATACGCTACAGCGGAAATGGACGACACGCCATTTCTTTAAATGAAATTAATTGCTGCTATATGTACATATGTAGGCATATACTAAATGTGAGCAAACATTTTGCTTGCATAGTCTTCTGTTCTCTTTTCACTGCAAGTTGAATTATTTTAGTATCTATTCCAAAATTTTATACAAACAAGACTAAAAAGTAAAAAATATATTTAAAAAAAAATTTTTAATGTACCACGCTTTTATAAATGGACTAAAAAGTAAAAAACAATATTTCCCAGTCCCATAGAATTTGTTTTGATAACTATTGATTTTGAAATTTTAGCAAAAGTCATTATAAACAATTTATGAGATTGAAAATGAAAAGCGTGGGGCGCATGTAATAGGCCTGATTTGAAATTGAAGAGTAATATATGTATGTATGTGGGTATATTAATAACGACCGCTTACAATTGATCTCAAATTTGTACTTTTGCTGTAGAAATTTTAGGTCTATGTTATGTATGTAGTTTGAATATTGTCAATTAAATCTAATGCTTTGTGTTGCATGAGCTCCACGGTTTTCGTTTTCAATCTCATAAATTGTTTATAATGACTTTTGCTAAAATTTCCAAATCAAAAGTTATCAAAACAAATTCTATGGGACTGAGATATATTATTATTTTACAACGCCTTTATCAACTTGCAATGTCGTATGTCCAGACCGCTTTGAATGTTGTATGTCCAGACCACCATTTATACTAGCTGCATTTTTTTTGTAAGCGAGTGACAAAAGAACGCTCAACTCGGGTAAAATTTCTTTTTAGCTACTTAAGCAACCCTGTTGGTTGCTGATTAGTTTAACGGGATTTAGATACAAAAACCAATTTAAATGAGTAATTATGCGAGGTATTTGCGTAATATATATACTCTTTCAAAATATAAGTCACGTATAAAAGGAAGCAAAAATTTCCCTCCCCACTTTTCCCATCAACAATTCACAATAGAGCAGTTTTTTCACTTACCAACACTAGCCTTCAGGTCGCGTATTTTTTAACCGACCTGAGGGTCAATTACCGTTCTGCGTTATCGTGAAATGAAGTGAAAAGTATAAAATTAACACCGAAATAAATGCGGTGTGAAGGTGATATTTTTATCACTTCACGATAACGCAGAACGGGAATTGACCCTCTGGCTGAGCTCGAATAAATAGCCGAGTTTGTGTTGTTGCTTTGCGTGTATTTCGTCATTTAAGCGAGTGTTCTTTTGTAGCTCGGTTGCAAAAGAATGCACCTCCCTGCAAAAATCGCGACTACTCCATGCATGCGTGTAAAGAGTACTCCCTAAGGACCAAGGAGTACTCCAAAATTAACCACAATTCATATAAAAAATATGGTCCAATTAACATTGCGATGTCCTAGGGCAGGACCATATACTCCATCCCTGCATTACATCAGAGTAGCACAAAACTACTCCAACATATTAACAATGGCATTGTTGTTATATTTTTTCGTTTGTACACGCTTTTGTTCTTCACTTCTCAAATGCTTTTTCGAAATTAATAAAAACCAAGACAAAAATTAAAAATTACATGTTGCTTCTGACGGTATTCGAACCCGAACATGCTGCGAGCTAAGAACTAACAGCGAGCATCTCTACACGTTCAGCTACAGCCAGACATGCAAATTTGCTTTCAAATGCTCAACTTCCATCACGTTTCGTTAAAACACGGGCAGTGATCGGATAACAAACAATAAGCTGGCGCAGAGACACGAGTTGGTCCGCTACAGCATGACAGAGGAACACTTTTGTAAGTACTCCAATTTACCACAAATAGACTACATGGTCCAACGATTTTTGCAGGGCTACTATAAATGTAGCAAAGCTATTTATGGAAAATTCTAGATATCAACCTAGTCTAGATATCAACCTCGTTGTAGGCATCATCTCAAGGAGATACAATTAGAAGACTCTAGATGTCGCCCCGCCAGAAGAAGTTAAATATTGCGCCTAAATATATGCACTATTTATATACGTCACAGCGGAAATGGACGACACGCCATTTCTTTAAATGAAATAAACTGCTGCTATACATATGTATGTATGTTTATACTAAATGTGAGCAAACAACATTGTGCTTGCATAGTCTTCTGTTCTCTTTCACTGCAAGTTAAATTATTTTAATATCTATTGCAAAATTTTGTACAGACAAGACTAAAAAGTAGAAAATAAAGAAATAAAATAAAAAACTTTTTAATATACAACGCTTTTATAAATGGACTAAAAAGTAGAAAACAATATTTCCCAGTCCCACAGAATTTGTTTTGATAACTTTGATTTTGAAATTTTAGCAAAATTCATTATAAACAATTAATGAAAGTGAAAATGAAGTACCTATTGAACTTGACATAGTGAAAACCAGCCTTAACGTCCGTCACTATCTTTTTTGACCTTAAAATTCTATCCTCAACGTCAGCAAAGAATGTTTACTTCAAAATAAAATTAGTTAATGGGGTTTTAATGCTTGTTATAATTTTAATGCAATAAATTATTGCAATAGCATTCATTTGAACATTTGAATGTTAATACAAACAAAAAAATCATTAGCATTATTTCTTCGGAATTAGTGCATTGAAATTTTCATTTACATTAAATATCAAAAATTAATGCATTAATCTTTTTCATTTACATTAAAATGCTATGCATTAAAAAATTTAATGCATTTCTCACAACTCTGGTACATACATACATATAGCAGCAATTAATTTCATTTAAAGAAATGGCGTATCGTCCATTTCCGCTGTAGCGAATGTAGTGCAAATTTTTAACTTCTTCTGGCGAGGCGACATCTATCTCTAGAGTTTTTCTAATTGTGTGTCTTTGATATGATACCTACGACGAGGTTGATATCTAGACTAGGTTTGCCATAAATACCTTTGCTATATTTATAGAATGGTGGTCTGGACATACAACATACAGAGTGGCTGCCAAATTGTGGACAAATGACGTTTACGACAAATTTTACTAAATAAAATCCTTCATAAACTCAAAGCTAATTAACATTAAACATTAAAAATTAAATAATTTAAGAATTTTGTGAACTAGTAACATTTTCAGATACTTTGGAGAAATCTATATTCGCGTTTTTGAAAAATTGCATTCCAAACTTCAATCGCGATTTCCACAACCTGCCCAAATCAACATACGACAATCTTTTACCCAGGCGACGATATGTATGTATATGTGACCTGGTCTACGAAAAGGGAGCTTACGTGCGAAAACTAGTTTTCTGTGAAAAAGGTGTTAAAAGTAAGCAACTCGTTTCGTCAGTTTCTCATTATCTCGTTAATTGTTATAATGTAATTGTAATTGTAATTGTATAATGTAATAAATTATATTTTGTCGTATTTTTACTCTTCTTTCTCTACATTTTGTAATTGTAATTGTATAATGTAATAAATTATATTTTGGCGTATTTTTACTCTTCTTTCTCTACATTTTTAGTACACTTCTAAGCAAGTTAGGATTTTCTGCTTTTCACCACGTGAAAAAGCATCTCATCTTCCATCCGAATCAACCAAAAAGTGAAAATTGATTTTTTGACACCTAAGCCCCCTTTCCGTATGTATATATTTTGATCCACGCTTTAGTAGGCGCCGCTTTAGAGAAAACCAATGCCCGTTTCACCAAGGTGTATTAAACAAGGTGTGATTGACAACTCTCTTTTAAGGTACTATTATGCCAAAAAATATAAACAATCGATTCAAAATTCACAAAAAATTTTTTCAATTTGACTTTATAGGATGGTTCTTCTGAGAGCAAATTCAATCACACTTTGTTGAATACATTTTGGTTTCACTCATGAAAATTAAAATTTCTTCAAAATGTAAAAAAAAAAATATTTATTATTTTAAGAAACTTCAGATTTATTTCAAAACAAAATCAACGTCAAAATGTATGTTCTAAATAAAGTACAAACTCAGGCAGGTTCAGCAATTCAATTTCGAGTGAATTTCAACCACATTCAATTTGAATTCAAAGTGACTTTGGTTGAAAATCACTCGGAAGTGAATTTCAGAACCTGCCTGACTATAATTAAGGTCCTATTTTCATATGTTTAAGTAAAAGGGAAAGCTCATTAAAGAAAGAGTTTTTATGCCAGTATCTGACGCATTGCTTAGACATACATGGGTATATGTATATTCTATTAGTATATTGTTTAAATTAAAATAATAAAATCCATTTACCAAAGTAAAATTGAAAGTTTTCCATGTTACAAGTTTACAAGATATTCCTCAATATTTTCTTTTGTGTAATTTTACATTTTCTATGTATAAAATATGTATTTACTGCTTTTACGTACTAGGTCTTTAAATTATTCTAATACAATGTACATTATAAACAAAAACAAGAGGAAACTAAACAATAAATATCAAGCAATATGAGAGCCGTAATCACATTTTGCGTGTTGTTGGTATGACATGAGAAAGCAACGAATCATGTGCAGGCGACCAAACTCTTTTTCGAATTTCAAATAAGGTAAACAATTGTAGCATAATAGGAAATTAAAAAAAAAAAACCAACATATTAAAATATTCAAATTAACAAAAGAAAGCAATATTAATTGCATATATACATTGAATACAATTGATATCAATGCCTGCACGAGACAAAATGAATATTGTAACTAATACAAAAGCTTTTTTCGTTGTTATTATGCAATTGTTTGTATATTGCCATCAAGCGCTTTTGGTGTTTACGGTTCTCTCAGGCCTAACGTTTCACTATTCTTCTAATTTACTGTTGGGGTGACACATGTGGCATGTTTAGGTTTTTTCCTCTTTTTCTTTGTTATACCGTTCCAGCTCTTTGAGGAATTGAGCTTTTGGTTTCATCACATTTGGACGATCACCTCGGCAATTCGGGCAGAACCACTTTCCTTTCGGTTTCAGAACCAGTGAAACGCACGAAAAGTGGAACCACTCGATTGGACACAGGTCGTTATCGCAGAGTATCATTTCGCCAAAAGATATCTATAAATAAAAAGTATATTATGTTTAAAGAGTCTGTGAAACTATTTCATTTCAAAGTTGTTTGTACACACCTGATTGCACACGCAGTATGTGGGTTCATCCGGATCGATGGGATCCGGAGGTGGTGTTTCTTCGCGTACACTCGCCTGTGCTGATGATTGACCGCCGCGTGTCTTTCTTTTCTTTTTCTTGCCAGAATTGTTACCACTACTACCAGCACCAGCACCAGATGTATTTCCGCCGCCTGCGCCGCCACTGCCACCACTGTTTTGATGCTGAGTATTGTGCTTTTTCTGTGCCGCACCACCACCTACTGCCTTTTGTACGGATGAACGTTCATTACCCGCACCTCCACTGTTACTACCGCCGCCTCCTTCATTAGCGGAGTTTGATTCATTTCCACCAAACTCCATATTGCTATTATTGGCTGCTGCACTCTCATTCCGTCTTCGTGAGCGTTTGCTGGCTGAACGTTGATTTTCCACACCTGTTAAAGCAGGAATACCTACGGTGTTCGTGCCATTGGCAGTACCGCTGCCTATCGTGCCATTACTTGCATGGCTAGATCGTTCCGAATTTGGAGTTGAGCCTCCACCGCCACCAGATGAACCGCCTAAAATAAAACTTCGTTTAGTAAAAAGAGCAGTATAATCACACAAGAAGACAATTAGCTACCATTTGCACAATAAGTGTTGTTTTCACGAGTTGGACTAGCTGTCCGCGCTTGTTTTGCTGGTGTAGCTCCGCCGATATCATCGGCCTGCTGTAGTTGGTCTATTCGACTTTGTTGTTGTTGAATTTCTTCTTTAATGTCGAGGTTTTTCTGATCTGTATCAAGTTGCCGTGTTTTATGGTCGATTAGCTCTTGCAATAAGTTCACTATTTGCATTTTTTCATCACCAAGTTCCTGTGCTTGAATGAGACTTTGCTGCATACGCGCTATAGCACGAGCACGTCTTGTACAATTCGCATCGCTGGCGTTATTATTTTGCAGTGAACGCCACAAATCATAGTAGTGATCAACATCACGAAGCAGACCTAGAAGTTTTCAAAATAAATAAGAAAATTTCGCAATCAGATATGTGGGGGCGCCGTCATTGCACAAAAGGTTAGGTTCGCTTAGCCACTAGATTACTTACTCCTGTACTGAACATCTATATCACGTATGCGTGACAAATGCCGCTGCACATCGTCTGGAAGATTCTCCACGGAGTCTATGTAATTATCGACATACGTTGCCGAGTAGAGTAGTGCTTCAGTTGAAACGGGATTCAACATTTTCCTCTTGTGATTCTGCAGCTTTCAGGAACCACATTAACAAAACTTGTTTTGCGAACTTTCTTTGACACCTTAGTTGCAAAACAGCATACGCTAATTTTTCAGTTCACTGTACTGGCAATGGTTAGTTAATTTTATTATATTTTGACAATATTTTAAGGAAAATCTCCAAACTTTTCCTATTTGTAGATGTTTAATGAATCTGTGTGGCGTATTTGTGGAATCTATCAGTGGTCCTCTTTCGTCGACTGTACTAATGTGGAATTTATTATGTGAATTGTACTAGAATTAAAAAAAGTACCACAGCAGAGTTGCATGACCAAAAACTCTTAAATTCCTCAATGCGTGAAGCGAAAATCAATCCACATTTGGTCACTCAAGAAAAAATCGATACTATATACAAGTCGAATTTGCCGATTAAAAAATCGTTTCTTGCTTTTCGGTAATCGTGCTTCGCTAGTCTTTTCGCCGGTTATTTGATTTCATTCACTTTGCGTCTTTTGTACCATCCGGTCATTCGTTTGCCATCGTTCATTCGTCATTTCGCTTTTATCCAGTTTATATTACTAATTTGGTTGCATTGCATTTTGTAGTACCGCTACATTGTAAAGTATTTTGTAGTGTGCAAATTGTGCTTCAAAAAAGTTGTATACTTATAAAAAAGTGTGCTAACCTAAAAAGTGTTGAAAAGGTACCCAAGCGGTTAACTACAAAATTTGATTTGTGAACGTGCGCGCATCTTTCGTACGGTGTAACCGCATCGCGATAACATTTTTAATTCTACATTACTGAAAAACCAAGCAAAATGATTAGTAACAGCAACTTTGCCGGCATCACTGACAACAGCAAGCCCTCTAGCAAGTAAGTAAAATAATTTAGTAAGCAATTATCACT
>NW_023458555.1:45627569-45660913 GCF_013731165.1 Rhagoletis pomonella
AACTGGCTATGAGATCCACAAAAATAAAAAAACATTCGTTGCTTCACCTGTATCTATCTGTAGCCGCCTTTTGGTCGAGAAAGTATAAATGCTAAACTAGAGGTTGCGCAATTATGTGGAGTTGCCAACGGCTATGTTCAAGTTGAAGCTATATAATTAGGTTGGTATTTTAAGGTTAAATTTCCAATAATACATACCTGACTGGCCACTTAAGAGCAAGTCCTCAATCGACGTTCGTTTATGTTCTTCATTGGATCATGAAAGAGCATGGAACTTACAAGCTGGATTGACATAAGGGTGCTTTTTGGTTGCCGCACAGTTTCGATTCCTGGCCCTAGCAATATTAAAAAAATTGTTTTAAATTGTTTAATTAACGGTCGACATTCGAGTATAATGGTTTGTCATTGCTGAAAATTCAGCGTTTTTTTCAAAATTTTAGACAAAGTTTTGAAACATATTTAACTAAGTACAGTTATATAAAAAATTAACGATTTTTTACGAAAAATATTTTGAATATTGTAAAAAAATTTCTGTGCGGAAAGTTTCTTGTGAGTGTATGTCCTATGTATAAACTACAACGGATTTATTGATAATATGATGCTCTATACATTTCATACAATTTTAATTGTTTAGTGGTTCATATTATCATTATCGATATTATTATCGATAGTTATCGTCTTTGTTAAAGTACGTTCATACGGAACGTAATTCGCTGAATAATTCACGAAATTATATCGACATCCATCGAATTCCACAACCATAAGGGGCCGAATAATTTTTTTTAAAATTCCTTTTTTTGCTTCGATTAATATAAAGTAACTTTCTGCTTATTATTCAACTTTTGCTCACTTTGTTTCTTTGTTCCTCTTATTACGAACGAGAGAGCCAATTACGAATGGGAGAGGGAATTGCGTGCCGTGGGAGCGTACTATTAATACTGTTGTATTTTATTATCATACTGTAGTAATCGATATTTTATTAAAAATCGATATAATAATTACCGGCTTTTCATCATAGACGTTATTCTTCTCGTTATCGACCTTAATATATTTTGTTTTCGGTATTGGCAACCGTTAGTCGATTAAAAGCCTTTGTAATTTCTTATTAATTTTAATCTTTTACTTATAACCATTATTTAACGAGCAGTACAAAAATCTAAAAATAACTTTTATTAAATGAGCAAAAATATAAATTTTTTTTTTGAGTGGCAAAAATACATCGTTGTATTTTTTTGATTCGATGCATCGAGATGTTCATCGTAAAACCATAGAAATTACAAAAATTTTAATTTTTAAGTTATCAAGATTTTCCTTTAGTTTTCATGTTTTTTAGAAAAACTCTTGATTACAGGTCTGTTGCCCATTTCCTTCAATATTTTTTTTTTGTTCGATACATTACAGTAAGGGTACATTCCAAAACGTCAAAATACAAAGAGTCAGTCTCTTTTATTTCTAAACCTCAGTAGATTGTAATGCCAACCACGGTTGTACGGTTGACAAACGGGCTCGCATATTTGAAGAAACAGCCTTTATTTGTTTTAACTCATGCATTTTCCTCTTTAAAATGCGCATAAGCAGCCGAACAAATGCACGAAATTTTTGGGAATTAACTAGGGGAATCAGCGAAATTTTTGATGAAAACACTGGTAAAAACGGCCAGCTGTTGTCTTTTGTAAGCAAGCAAAGAAGCGAGTTTGCGTCCGCGGAACCGAGTGCTACGAGCCTGTAACTGCCAGGTTCGATCCTCTGTTGCAGCGATTGACGAACAAATTTTTTGTTTTAATTTCTTTTTATTTGATTTATTTATTTAATTTTACTTTATTTTATTTTCACTCGCTTTATTTAATATCACATTTTTTATTTTACTATCAGTTAATTAAATTTTTTATAACGGGTGATTTTTTAAGAGCTTGATAACTTTTTTTTAAAAAAAAACGCATAAAATTTGCAAAATCTCATCGGTTCTTTATTTGAAACGTTAGATTGGTCCATGACATTTACTTTTTGAAGATAATTTCATTTAAATGTTGACCGCGGCTGCGTCTTAGGTGGTCCATTCGGAAAGTCCAATTTTGGGCAACTTTTTCGAGCATTTCGGCCGGAATAGCCCGAATTTCTTCGGAAATGTTGTCTTCCAAAGCTGGAATAGTTGCTGGCTTATTTCTGTAGACTTTAGACTTGACGTAGCCCCACAAAAAATAGTCTAAAGGCGTCAAATCGCATGATCTTGGTGGCCAACTTACCGGTCCATTTCTTGAGATGAATTGTTCTCCGAAGTTTTCCCTCAAAATGGCCATAGAATCGCGAGCTGTGTGGCATGTAGCGCCATCTTGTTGAAACCACATGTCAACCAAGTTCAGTTCTTCCATTTTTGGCAACAAAAAGTTTGTTAGCATCGAACGATAGCGATCGCCATTCACCGTAACGTTGCGTCCAACAGCATCTTTGAAAAAATACGGTCCAATGATTCCACCAGCGTACAAACCACACCAAACAGTGCATTTTTCGGGATGCATGGGCAGTTCTTGAACGGCTTCTGGTTGCTCTTCACTCCAAATGCGGCAATTTTGCTTATTTACGAAGCCATTCAACCAGAAATGAGCCTCATCGCTGAACAAAATTTGTCGATAAAAAAGCGGATTTTCTGCCAACTTTTCTAGGGCCCATTCACTGAAAATTCGACGTTGTGGCAGATCGTTCGGCTTCAGTTCTTGCACGAGCTGTATTTTATACGGTTTTACACCAAGATCTTTGCGTAAAATCTTCCATGTGGTCGAATAACACAAACCCAATTGCTGCGAACGGCGACGAATCGACATTTCACGGTCTTCAGCAACACTCTCAGAAACAGACGCAATATTCTCTTCTGTACGCACTGTACGCATTCGTGTGGTTGGTTCAATGTCCAATAAAGTAAACTGAGTGCGAAACTTGGTCACAATCGCATTAATTGTTTGCTCACTTGGTCGATTATGTAGACCATAAATCGGACGTAAAGCGCGAAACACATTTCGAACCGAACACTGATTTTGGTAATAAAATTCAATGATTTGCAAGCGTTGCTCGTTAGTAAGTCTATTCATGATGAAATTTCAAAGCATACTGAGCATCTTTCTCTTTGACACCATGTCTGAAATCCCACGTGATCTGTCAAATACTAATGCATGAAAATCCTAACCTCAAAAAAATCACCCGTTAGTTGAATTTTATTAAAATCATGTACATCAACTGCATAACTATATAAAGCAACGTTAAAAAAATATAGAACTTATAAAAAAATGAATAAAAACGAAATAAATGAAAATTCTACTGGCCGTGGGAATGAAATTTTATATGGAGCAAATGTGGCGGATGATCATTAAAAATAGGCTTAAAAACTCTTAAAGTACTGAAGGTAAAAAAGGAAAATTTTCGATGCAACGACATTTTTCCGACAGTTTTCTGACGGGTCAGCCCTAGTCCGAATTACATAGATTTTACTAAATTTTATTAAAAATTTCAAATGTTTGAAAATTTTACCTTTTGCTTAAGCGCATTCCACGAAATTTACTTAAATCGCATGTGCCACGGCGATACGTTTCCTGTGCTGTCTCCAAAAGAGGTTAATAGCCTACTTGCGAGTCGTTAGTCATGCGATGAAACTTATTTTCCTCCTACCTGTTTACATATGTACATACATACATATTTACATATGTATCTACCGAACTGGACTACCAACCAATCTATTGAAGGGTAGTTGCTGCCATCACCGCACTAACGGCGATTTGCCGGACAAATGGACATATGTATGTATGTACATATGATGTATCCGTTTTAAGTTTAAAATAACAATTTGTGCATTTTATGTTTCGAAATGAAGCATACGACTGAATTGAAGCCATACATTTATGTAGGTACATATCCACCTTTGTCAAAGTGCAGGAAAATTACCCATATGTTATACATACCTTTTTTGCACCTACATACATACATACATACATACATATGTATGTATGTACATATTATTAAATTCATAAAAAATGCATTACGTGCACTGAGTATGTGTATGTAACTTCCATTTTTAAGGGTAGTTTACCAAATTGGCTGGCATGGTGTTCTCCTACCTGATTGATTAATGTCAATACAAAATTAGTGATTTGCATGCACATAGTGTATTTATATACATACAAACATACTTATATGAGAAGTGTCTAACTTTGTGCGTTATGAGTTTTATGCTACCTTTTTTTCGAACGCGGGTAGCATAATTTTAGGTTTCGATAAAAAGCATTGTTTCAGGATTTCCGTTGCGCACCTTACTTACTATCTATGTATGCATTTGTACATATAGCAGACTTTAAAATTTGACAACAAAAAGTGGTTGACAGCTTGTCGTTTGTTTTACGAGCGATTTTTCATTTTAATCGTGACATCGCAAGAGAACCTTTGAAGCCGCACTACTATTCCACTATAATTTTTTAAGCCTGGCGTTTTAAATCTTTTTTGGAAGAATGATAAATTATGTAGGTAATTTTAAAATCAGAGGTGTGAGACGCACATAAATGCATATGTGCATATGTACGTATAACACTGTTCACGACTTTTATTTGTTTACATAGCAATATTATTTAATGAATTCTTTAAAATAGGGCTGAACTCACGTTTTAATGCTTTAACTTTGACGAAAACCCTTTTCATTGTTCCATTTTTTTTTCATAGTTATAAGCGAATATCGAAGATTCAGAGCGTAAGTTTAGGTGGATAAAGATTATTCCATTAACATTTTTTCGGCTATGGAATACGGTTGGTTTCTCTTTTTGGGCTTCCCGAATCTGCTTCTAATCCTATGTTTCATCATCGGTTTTGAATCATCCAAGATATTTACCTATCTGAATTAGTGTAAACTCCCTTTTTTTGTTTTACACTCAGACTGCATGTCGTCCATTGTACCGTTTTCATGTCTCTCTTAATCAATTTTAAATCTTCACGATTTACGAATAAACCTAAGCGAATTTTTGGTGTCTCTCAACACATCGCGGCCAAATGTCTCATACTTAATTCTTGCAAAGGGGGGGGGCAGAAGCACAAAATGTGCTCCACCGTCTGATGCCCTTCAAAGCAGGATGGGCAAATGGAGTTTTCATGCACTCCCATCACAGTCAGTCATACATATTATGTATGTGCCACATGAAGTGATCAGTGAGCAGTCCAATAAGTTTTTTGCAGTCCCTCTATTTTCCACCACGTAGAGCACGGCCCCGAGGATTGCAAATACCTCTGCCTGGAATACTGGAGCTTACTCTCCAAGAGAAAATTGAAGCTTATCCCCATAAACTTCGTAAAACACCTCAGATCCCGACCCAGACTCAGTTTGTGAGCCATCGGGGAAGATTGGACAATGTGTGAGTTGGGGCTCAGTGATGGTATTAAACCAGCATTCAGCCTCATTGAACTCGATATTATATAATCTCTTCCACCTCGCCTCACTCAGTGTCCGTTTTTTTTTAGTTTACAGGTTGCCTTTGAGGCTTTCCCACAAAGTGACGGTAAGTGCAGCAGTGCGTCAATAATAGCGTCAGGTGTTGTAGACAAAGCTCCCGCTCAGCACACGACAATAGTACTTTTAAGTTTAGCAAGCAGAATTCCCACGCTATCGATTGATATTCATCATGCCACCGCATAGCTGATCATGGGTATGATCGCAGAGGTATAAATATAAAGGATACCCTTTGGTGACAGACCCCATGTTTCGCCAAAGACCTGTTTACATTGCCAAAATGTTGTTAATGCTTTGGAGGACTTGTGTTTCACGTGAGATTTCCACGATAGCTTTGTATTCAGAATTGATCCTAGATACTCGAGAGAAGTCTGAATTGTGTTTCCTTTAAATGTGAGGGGAATGAGACCATCCGATCTTCTTCTAAAGAAGAGCACAACACTAGTTTTGGTTGGGTTAGCGGTGAGTCCAATTCAATTACAGCAAGTGTCAGCCATATTCAACTCCCTTACGTTTCTGATTCACTGTTAACAAACGAAGCAGCCATTTTGTTGATGTCTGTCTCTTTTCCAAACTTATTATTTTACATTTCACTGTTCCTTGCTTCATAACGATATTATGGATTTATTAATAAGATTTTCCATTTTTTTTTGTCTATGCGAACATGTTTTACTATTTATAAAGATTTTTACAAATGTCGCACCGTTTCATATTAAAATAAATTAATGATGTATGTTTAAAATATTTAATTTTGATAATTTATTTTTGAGTGTGTTAAATAAAAAATTAAAAGCTTTACTTACTTTTATTTTTATTTTGGTCGATATTTCGCCTTCAGTCTGAAGGCGTCTGCAGGACTAAAAAAATGAAAACAATATTTGTATATCATTACAATATAAAAAAACACAAAAAATAAATTATGAATTAAAAAAAAACGGCTAACTACCAACACAAGCAATATTTAATGTTGAGAATATTTATACACAGTATCTACATAGGGATGTATGTCTGAAAACCCCAGAGCACGTTAAACGTCTCTCCTTTAAACATTTCCTTAATTTTATATTTAAGGCCAAACAGAGCCCAAGAGCAAATACATGCGTAATGTTTCATGAAAAATAAAACAGCTATTTTAGAAAATCGAATTAAAAAGTTGAAAATGTTGATTAAAAATCGTTGAATTTTCCTTAATTTTGTATAAAACTTGAAACCCTGGTTTATATGATTTCGTTTTAAGCATGATCCACATTTTTATAAAAAAATAACAAACAAATTTTAGTTTGCAGAATATTGTGAATATTTAAAAAACGAATAGTGTACTCAGACTTTTGCTGTTAATGGTATGTAAATTGCTGTTCATCTGACGTAGAAAAATCTTGACCTCTCGTGTATTCAAGATGGCGCAATTCCACAACCCTCTGAGACCCGCAAATCAAGTTTTATTTTCCCCGAGACTGCGCTTACAGTTTTCATGCGAATGCCGTCAGTTTACCAGTTTCAAAACTTGCAAGTAATTTATCGGAGGAAGCGTAGAGTTATTCAATTAATAAAGAAAACGATTGGCCTTGGATCAAATGAATAGCCGGAAGTGAAAGAATAACTAAAACATTATTAATTAAATAACCGTTAAAAGCAACCTTTGTTATACAAATTTTAATAGAATCACTTACATATCTACAAACATAAGCACATTAGGGTGGTAAAAAAGGTAAAGTCGGAGTTTTTATACTCACCCCTAGGACTGTTCTATATATACCCATATTTTTTATTTTGAAATCAAAAAATATTTACGAGTTCGCTCAAAGTGCTCAAAGTTTTCCATGTATTTTATATGGGGAAAAAACAACTATAGAATTCTTGAAAATCGATATTATTCGATCGGAAAACTCTGTTTCTCTTCAGGAGATTCCCAATAATAACAGAATTTATTTAACAATTTTTTCATAGTAACTATATTTTATAGGCCCGCCAAAAACTCCAGAAAATGTATTCAGGGTGACCAATACAAAGTCTTTAGTATTAAAAAAGGTTAAATAAACAATTGGGAGTCTCCTAAAAAAAACCAGAGTTTCCGATCGAAAAATTTGACTTACAAGAATTATATAACATTTCTACGAAAAAGTGTTTTTCCCCCCATATAAAATATTTACATGGAAAATTTCATGGGCTTTGAAGAAATTCTAAACATAATTTTTTGAACAAAAAAGAGCTTAACAATTTAAATTTTTTTTTTAGACCTGCCTAATGTACATACATACATAGTTAGCAAATTCACTGAGAATATGTACATTAGGGCGGGTTGATTTTTTTTAATCGTATAACAAAAACGCAAACTACATCAAATTCTAAGAAAATTCTCCGAAGAAACCATGTATCTAAAATAAAATCCTAATCCGCGCCTCTCGACTTGTTAGAAAAAATAGGGTTTTCCAAAAAGAAATCGAATTTTCTGAATAAAATTGTTTAGTTAGGTAGTTCTTTTGCGCTATATATTTTTTCTACACTCAAAATTTTTTTTCATAAAAAAAAAATATTCACGCAAGACGCAAATCAGAGGAGATGCAAATTGGGGTTCAACTGCTTTTTTGATAATTGAATATTTTGATTAGTCTCAAAACAAAAACTGTATTGCATAAACTATAAATAATATAATAAAACATAATATATTACAAAAAAAGAAAATCATTTTAGCGAAAGAAGAGGAAAAAAATTTTCAAGTCGAGAGGCGCGGATTAGGGTTTGATTTTAGACCCATGGTTTCTTCAGAGAATTTTCTTAGAATTTAATGTAGATTACGTTTTTGCTATAGGATTTTTAATTATTTTTTTCATTAATACAAATCAACCCGCCCTAATGTACATATATGTATTTCGCGTAACACTGGTAAATCAATCGCTGACCAGTGCATTAATTCTGCACCACTCCATGCCACTCCACTCATCACGTGCTAAGTATCACGCGCCGTTGAACTTCATAATAATAATAAAAAGCTGTTATGCGGTAGAATTAATGGACGACTTATGAGCAAGCCAAATTCATAAAAATTAAGAACAGTTTCTTTAAGAAGTTGAAAGAACAAAACTATTGCAAGTGTAAAAAAAATTCAATAGCTAACTGTTGCAACACTGTAGAAGCGGCACTTGCAGAACGTTCAAAATTAATTTTGTGGCAACTGAGAAATGTAGCCAGTCTTCATCATTAACTGCACAGTCAATAGGCATAAAAAGTTTTAAATATGTACATAAATAATTCCAAATGCACAAGTGCGCTTGTTTTGTTGTGGCTGGCGTGAACCAGGAAATGATACGCTCGCGTTGATAATAAGTAAAAATTACGACGAGAGAAAATAAAAATGAAAAATATACTTTATCTAAGTGTTAAAATATTAAAAAAAAGACGAAGAATTTGAAAGGTAAAAAAAAGAGGTGGCCAGCAGCAGTCAATCGCTTGCCGGTCAATTTCACAGGAATTTCAATTCTACACAGAACAAAAGGCACGCACATAAAATTTATCAAAAAATAGGCGAAGGCAATAAAAAGCAACAATGAAAGAATGTAATAAAGTAGCTAAAATTGTTGCATTTAATCCTTTGTTAGGCGGCTTAAAGTGCAGCTAAGAAAATGTCGATAAAAAAGATACACAAATACTACGTAGTACACACACACCGACTGTTCGACAATCAATGGCTCAGCGCTCGCCATGTTTGTGTGCAGCAAATGATTATTTCTTGCACGTGAGTTGCGTGAGCGTATGCACGCGTGCAATGCCTTACCAACCTTAACATGCACTTAAAAGGTGCTTGGGCGTATATTCTTACATTACACATATGTATGTATGTATGTATGTATATGTATGAAAGTATATAGGTATACATATTTGCATGGCAAATTACAAATGGACATGCAATTTTTATGCAATTGTTTTATGAAAATTGCCACAACAATAATAGCAACCATATTCATAGCTCATTATTTATTCAGTAAATGTGCCGTTGCAGCGACTAATGCAATACTTGGACTGCTGACACTGCAATATCTTGAATGTCGCAGACGCTCTGCACTGACGGTGACGGATGATTTTGTAGCATTTATACGTGCGATATGGCTTATGGATTTTTATGGCGGTGCCGTATGTTCAGTCCAGTGTAATCCACTCTTTATTACTGACCAAATACTATTATGACGTCGCAGTGTCGAGCAGTTGACCTTTTTTCCTAGCCTTGTGAAATTTCTTATAATACATCACAAAAAATTTTAGCAAATCAAAAACAGATATTCTTTGCAGAAATTACTTTTACTATTTGTGAATTATTTTATAAAAAGAAATTAGCTCGTAGCGTATAATACAACCGAAATTATGTATATACACCCTGTCCGATTTTACCAGGTCAAGATCGGTTTACTATTACATCATGATCTCATCATGATAACACTCCGTTGCATAATTATAAAACCAGTACAAAAGTCTTTGGAACAGCCGTCACAACCAAGATAGGTAAAAACTTTCCTCTATGACTTTTGCATGGTAAAATCTCTCTTAAAATAGAGTGGTTAATTTTTTAATAATCATAACCTAATTTAAAAGAACTCAAAAAATCTAAAAAATTACTTGTTGCAAAACTATAAATCCAAAAAAAGAAATCTCAATAAAATGAGTAAAACTTGCAAATATGTATTTCTAATACTCTATTTGTGCTCCATTGACATTAATTAACTGAAGTATGGGCTGCCTTATACATATGTAGTCATAATGTCTTCGGTAAAGCAGCATCCAGTTTGTGCCACTCTTGCAAAATCGCCAATTTAAGCCATATAACGTTTTCAAATAGGCGATTATCAGCATAAAATTTCTTTGCCTTTATTCCCCACACATTTTCAATTGGATTGAGGTCACGAGATCACATGGGTCCGAATATTGTTGGTTTCCATCAAAATTTTCCAGAAGTTAGCAGCAAAATGTTCAGATCCCGTTGGTCGTCAAACAATTTGGCAAAGCACCTCAAGTATGGTGAAATGAACACGGCTCCACGTCTTTTGCTATATCGTAGACCTGCTCGAAAGGATTTCGTTAGCAAAATCACGGTGATTGACTGGAATTCTCCAAATTGTTAAAATTGTTATTTACCTTAAAATTCACTATTAAAAAGTTGGCTTATGTTATCTTTTCAGACGAAAATAAATCAGTCTCGATGGTACCAATGTATTGAATGGATACTAGAATCTTCCAGAATACGAAAATAAATCTCGATGGTACAAATGTATTGAAAGGATACTAAAATCTACTTAATATGGGTGCTCACTAATATTATTAGAATCAGAAATATTAAGAAAAAGTGCAGTAACGGGACGATATGTAATGTGTGCTCATTTAACAGGGTTCTTATGTGACAACTCTCATGCAATGCCAAGTATGCATAACTGAGCCATAACTGATGTTTAGGCGTAAGGTTGAGTGTTGCCCAGCAAATTTTTATTCATGTTTGGTAATAATTATTCTTCATAATGCATTAATAAAATAAATGGCGAAAAAGTGAGTGCTTTCATGAATTTTCAGATTGGCATTTCTTTGTTATTTTCTCATATGTAAAATTAAACCACTTAAAAGGGCACAGGGGAACATTTGAATAATGTCGCCAAACACTGAAGCAAAATTTCCATTGTGGTAGACTAGAGTGTCCCGTACAAACAGGCGATTTGTTTTGGATTTTGCGGGCATTTGCGAATATTTTCGAAAGTAGTTTAAGGTTTTTGGTTAGAACTTTACCATAAAAACGTTATGTACTAGATACTTTGTTTTATAACTTTTTACTTTGCCTTTTATTAGAACCCTAAACTGAAAAAATTCGTACAATTTCTTCCACACCAACGAGGGCCCTGATGTACATACACTTGACTTAACGGAAAACTCTGCCTTCCTTCACTCTCAGGTATGAGTCAACTAAACGACTTTGAACCTTAATCTAATGCCGTTTTCGTTAATTCATTAAACGTTAGGTTTTCATGACCCTTTTCTTAGAGGTATTTCTTCGAAAACTGTAACGAAAGGTTTTCATTTACAACCTTGGTTGGATTGAAACGAAAAAACCATACGTTTACTCCTTGCCCCTTAAGTTGTTAAAGCAATCCAATATTCTCTACGTATGTACATATGTATGCATATTACTTTCTCAGCTTTAAAAGATCTAGTTAGTCATAGTTGAGGTGCCCAAAAGAAATTAATGTTTGATGATTAGAAAATTTCGCTATAAATCTCATTGTGTTCCTTAGTATTCGATTTAATGTTGTAAAATGAAAACCGCCAATTGAACAACATTCTATGTTAATTCATGTGCCACCTCGACATTGGGCTCTTTTACCTACCTAACCTTTTTCAAAGGGTTAGAAACTATGGATACATATATAAGCTGCATACTAATACTCTGGACCTTAAGTGATTGTTCTGAGGGGAATGCCCTCTAAACGAAATCCTTAGAACGAAAATAAGGTGCATACAAAAATTATATGCAGTTGAGTTATTTTTAAATAAAAAATTCAATTTTTTAGCCGCTCGATGAATTCTTTTTGTGATTTGGAACAAATGGCATAACTGCATGCTAGCATCGTAAGTAAATATCTTCATTAAGCTACCTAAAACGTATGCAAATACGCGGTATGCATTTGTATAAAAAAAACAACCAACGGATGAATGACTGCTCAGCAAACAGTAGTTCACAGCCAAGCAAGCAAAAGTAAGTAAGCAAGTAAGACGCCAGTTTGACATTGATTCCAGCACTGCTGAAGTGTTAAACTTATGAATGCCAGCTTTTTATTGTTGATCACCGACTGGCGGCTGGCAACTGGCGACTAACTCTTTAGTTCGGTTATTGACTGTCGGTGTTGCTTGCTTGCCTGCGCAAAATGACAAACCCAAAGGCACATTTTGAGTGGGCAAACAATGCAAATTCTAAGTAAGCTGAGTTGGCCATATGCTGCACAGCCTTCAAAATTGCACAAAGTCATGCACACATATACCCAAAATGGCATAAAGAATATGTATGTATAACTGAAAACGTTGCAGCTACGAATGTTAATCCCGGGATCCCGGTCGTTTTTAAGTCCCGAAAATCCCGGGATTCTAGGCAAATAATTTGTAATTAACACTGGTGGCAATAATAGAAACGCTTTATGTTGACCAGTTTTGGCTATATCTCTTTAATATTTAACATTTTTTTTAATGTATAGCTCAATATACATATTATACCTTACGGCAGTCAATTTTGCACACAAAAAAAATCAATATATTCGCCAAACCATGGGCCAAATATTTTAAAATTGCGTTCTTAATTTTTCTCTCTAACGTCAGGAGTTTTTAAAAAAAAATTTGAAATTTATAAGATATGAGTAATTCAAAAAAATAATTTAAATATTTCAGTGCAATATGTGTACTTAAAAGCCAGTATGGGCCTCAAACTAAAGAGAAGATTCTGTACAGTTAAAACATATTACATTTTTTTTGTGCGTAAGGGACAGGTAGGTATTGAAAATACCCTTTTATAATTTTGAAATTTTGCGATTCTTATTTTTGAAAAAATTATATGTTAAGGACTAAATACCTTTATTAGCTTAAAAAATAAAATAGATTAATTTCATTTTCAATTCCTATTCGTCCTTATGAACCCAAAAAAATTATTTCATTTGGTACCCATATTTTTGTTTTAAATTGCTCTGAATTTTTTAAAATAAATTTTGGAATTAACCATATCTTATAAAGTCTTAAAAAGAAATCATGACGTCAGAGAAATACCCATTTATATGCAGTTAATTATATGTAATATGAGGTGCTCTTTTATAAAAAAATATAAATTTTAAATAAAAAAGGAATATATATCAAACTGGTCGAATTAAGGCGCTTCTTTTATTTCTGCCACTAGTATTATGAATTTCTTTCAACCAGAAAATAAATTTTTTACTTATTTTTTATTTTTTTTTTGCATCAAGCTTTTTTCGACAAACCTTAAATTAATTTATCAGATATGTACACGCTCAAGTATTACCAAATGCATATAACTTCAATTGCCGTCTTTCGTTTTGTTGCTTAAGAAATAATTTTCATTTTAAATAAAAATTACGTTCCAAACCCATTTACTTATTATTTATTATATGGTAGGAGAGCTTCTCAAACCATATTGATGCAATTTTTTCATGCTAAGTCGTTGAAAAGTAATAAATATCTAATCCCGGGACTGATCCCGGGATTGAACCAACATCATCCCAAAAATCCCGGGATCGTAAAAATCGAACAAAATTAACATCCCTAGTTGCAGCCCGAACTGTTGACTGTTCTCTGTAGCTGATGCTGGAAGATGGTGTACGACTAACTATGACATGGCGTTGTCTGGAGGTGGCAACCATACTACATTTTTGCAGCCGTGTGGGCACAGCTGTTGTTTATTTGTATATTTTTATAATTCACTACCACATGGTTTTATTGTAATTTTAGCGGTTCGGTTTTTGGCTGCTCACGTGTTTGGAGAACGCTCGCGAAATTCAAGGTACATAGTTGATTGAGTACAGCTAAACAAAATTTAATAGCTATGCAAATAAAAGCTAAAAAAGATAAGATCGTTTATGCATTGGAAAAATTCGACAATTTTTGTATAAAAAAAAAAATTCAGCATTACACTGGTGGCAGAAATAATAGAAACACATCAGACACATATTAAATGTATGAGAAAAGAGCTACGAATTCGTTAAAATCTAAGAAGACCTGGCTTTTTTTTTAATTGCAGTTTTTTGTTTGGAATCCATTGTTATCGCCAAGCCACTTGGATTTGTCTACTCACATATGTACATATGTATGTATGTACGGTATTCTCTTTGAAATTGCATAAAAATTGATTTCGCACAGCAGTAGTGCATGTAATTCCAAAAATCCCCCTATTTTAATGCAATACACTTCAATTCTATTTGTGTTCTACAGAAGATACATAATAAGTAACATCAACACGCACTTTCACCACTCCACGCATGTGTACATATGTATGCGCATAAAGGGCAATTTGGCACGAGTATATGTATGTAGTATGTATTTCCAATTTTAATTTCAGTTCCAATTTCCTTTCCAATACGAAAATTTTCGCCCCTATTTGAGATACAAAATATATTGTGACAGCGGGTGGTACGACGGAGTATTTCTGCAACAGCCAATAGTTCTCTCGCACAAGACAAGCGCACGCGAAAGTTGTATAACACGATCCCCTCGAGACGTGAAAAATCTGCGTCTTTTAGAGCACACACATCCGCCGTTCCTCTCCTCATTTCGCATTGCGTGCGGCAGAATACGCGCATGCCAAAATTTGCTTTCATTTTACTGTATGTCAAAGTACTTATAAAATAATGATGCCAACGTGCAGCAAGCAGTTTGCGTTTTGGGATCTGCTGCCTTTGTTGTTGGTTGTTGCATGCTTACAGCGCAGCGGCGAAACGAACTCAATGCAATTGCTGCATATTTATGTTTTGAATCTGTTGAGATATGCATAAATGTACGTAAATATGTTGTACAACAATTCAGAAAAAAAAAATCAACATTCATTTTTTTTTCGATTTTCGAGAATGATAAAGTCACTAACCAACTGCTGTAGGCGAAGGACAACGCGGCCTGTGCTTCGTAGAAGAATCCCGACATAAAGTGCATTTAAGTTCCCTGGTTTTTTGGCTGCCATTTAATTACGTGTTCGTGACACGCCTTTTGGTGATTACGTGTGTACGTATGTGCATACATACATATACACATACATACAAATGTAGATATGCACATGTGTTTGTACTTTAGGAGGGCAAAAAAAAATAATCACCGGTGATCGTTATCTCATTTGGACAATTGACAATGCGGCCTGCTCCTGAGAGAGCACCGTACACTTTGGTAGTTGGCTGACAGCTGTCAATAAATCACTGAAATTTTGAGAGTGCTGCACTATGTATTTAGTGCTCAAAATGCAATTCCATTTTTAAAACTGGTGTTAAATCTATACATTTGATTTCTGATAATTAAAATTTTATAATTAATATTACTTGATTGATTTAATTATATAAGGCTTGAAGGGAGAAGGGGAACTGGAAAATTGAACTGGAAGCAGAAATTTTCGTATGTCCGCTAGCTCTGTCATGCTTCTAGATTCTTTACGTAGAGGAAGCCTAAGAATATTGCACTGTCATCCAAACGCCCTCAAAGAGAGATAAAAAGACTGGCTGGAAAAGTCCAATGACCGATCCGTATTAAGCTGTCATCAGTGATGACAGTTAAGTGTCAGACAAGTTCTAACAAAAGAAAGTACTTTTTGTGAAAATTCGAGAAAGCAATATTTGAATATAAGCCTTCGATGTATAACCTACGGTGACCATATTTATGGCAGGCAAAACGGGGCAAAAAATATATTTGCCAAAATTTTCCACAAAAGCTAGAGGATTTAATACAACTTTTTTTTAATGATCCTCGATTTCTTATTATATTATTATATTTTTTGATCTTTTGTGAAAGCAGCACATAAATATTTAGTAATAATGCCAAGGAATTAAAGAATACTTTTCTATAACTTTGTTTTTTGTGCTCGGGATTTTTAGCCAGCAGAATTTGTTCAACACATTGCTAGGCAGGGAAAGATGATCAAAATATCCAACTACTTTTGAAGCACGAGTGTTATTCAACGGATTATTTTCGGAAAAGCACAATGCTGGGAATAGCATCCGGGACGAGCTGAATTGCAAAGCGTACCTTTGAAGGGATCCACTCTGCTTCCAAACTTTAAGAACTTCTTTGCTTTTATGATATTGTTCCTGGCTGCGTTCTCATTTGGAGTGTTGAAGATACAATCCTTCTTACAATCAGCAATAATTTATTTGGCGCAGTTTCGCCTAATGAGTTTCTTCTCTCATCACAAAATTTGAAAATGACTTCGCAGTAAGGCACATTCGACAGGTAAAAACAGCAAGCTGTGTGTATTTTGTTGTTGGTTTTGGAATCCATATACGTAAACAAAGTTTGATATAACAGAGCAAAATGTAAACCAAAATGACATTTAAGTGACGAAGTTCCCGAAAAAACGTCAAATCAGCTGCTCTACCGCTGCTACCCGCTCAATACGCTTTGTCCACACAGGATATTAAACGTGGAATGCGTTGAAAAAAGCTAAATACTAGTGAAACTTCTTTTAGGAATTTGAACAATATCACACATGGAAAACAATTTTGGTGCGGCAAATACCGAATACGCGACTAATACGGGACATTAAAAGAAATACAGAACATTTGGTGTCCCGTGTGAAATAAATAAATTCCCAGGACAATTAACGAAAAAAGAGGACTGTCCCGTATAATACAGGACGGATGGTCACCGTAAGTATAGCAGTTGAGTTTGAGTGTTCTGTTTGTTTCCTTTGCAAAAAAAAATTATTCTTAATTATTCTTAACTGACTGCAGGTCCAGGCTCCCACACAGAACGGAGTTAATCAGCCCTATCGCTAATGCCGTGTGAATAAACTGTTCCCATAATTTGACATGCAAAACAAAAACAAATTGGGAAAAAGTTGTTTTTGTTTTACTTTATATTCTTTGGGAATATTTGTTCGCGTGAAATTCGCGATAGGACCGAACTGTTACCTCGTCATTTTCGCTTGAGCAGCTGTGATGACAGCTGTAAAGGTCTTGCGTCCTAGCAACCGCACTGGGAAGCTATCCCAGCCAGCAAAAAACCGCGAAAATGGT
This sequence comes from Rhagoletis pomonella, assembly GCF_013731165.1. Classification (NCBI taxonomy): domain Eukaryota; kingdom Metazoa; phylum Arthropoda; class Insecta; order Diptera; family Tephritidae; genus Rhagoletis; species Rhagoletis pomonella. The sequence continues at coordinate 45,644,783 of NW_023458555.1, forward strand.
TTCGAGAAGGGAACAAAAGTTGATGAAATCCGGACTTTTGTACGTTGACCGATTTCATTTTCGGATACTTTTTCCACTAAAGTGGAAGTACATACAAGACGCGAAAATTGTTGTGAAACGGATACTTTTTGGCTGTTTTTCTGAAATTTGTCTGATGCTGTCCCTCTGCACGTTTCTCTGCTGGCGCCCTGGTTTTTACAAAGGGAGTAGCTACATTCCACAGAATAAATCTCAGCTTGAAATACATTGCAGTCGTTTGGAAAATGAAAAGGTTCTCAGAGTGGAGACATACAACATCGTCTGCAACTGTCAGTCAGCTTGGCTTAACCCAACGTACCCATCCAATTTTTCTTCAACCATTTTTTTTTATGAAACTATGCCTCTTCTTGTCTTGTAATTTGCGATTTTTCGTGCGGTCAAATTTACAGTGAAAATATCACTACAAATAAATATTTTTTTCATTTTGTACAGGTGTTTCAGTAAAAATACGAGATATTTATATAAAAGCCATTCAAACACTCGTTGCACGCTCAAAATAAAAATTAAAGCATGAAATGATATAAATCATAATTTAAAGGTTAAAATTGTATTGATATTTTTCGGATAAAATTAAGCCATTATTTATTTTTCGTTTGCTATTTTTGATTTTTATTTTTACGATCATATTATAACCGTTATTTTCAGATTTAATTTTTTATAACGGTTAAAAATGATCGAAAGGATAAAATCCAAATTTAACGATAATTCGAAATAAATATCTTACAGTGCTCTAAAAATAAAAATTGTAGCAGAATCTTGGTATTCAATATTTATTTTCGGTCTCTGGCTTCCGGGGTTTCTGAAAGTTTTAATGTTAAAACCGTAAATAACAGTTACTTTTTTCAACAGTTAAACTTAGCTAGATATTTTTAACTGAAAAATAAAAGTCTTTTCTTAATAATAAACAAATTTGTTAACAACTAAAAGAGGACGAAAATAGCTTTAAAACTGAAATGTTTTAACGAGGAAAGCCAGCGGAGAGCCAGCTGTTGAAAAATATTTCAATAAAAAATGTTTTTTAATTACCATAGAACAAACCTTAAAAGTTTGTGCAGTAAAAATCTCCAGAAAGATTTCCTATAAATTTGTAATGTTACTGTAAGGATGCTGTTTCAGGGCTAATACATATATCTACGATCATTTAAGAAGGTGTTAAGATCCGTTAGCTTTATGGAAACTAGAAATATCAAAATAATTTTTTGTCCCGTATTCGGCTCGCATAAATATGATCACCGTAGCAATGACCACCACTAATAAATACATACATACACACTCGTCTGCAGTAATGACGTTTTTGTCACATGCGTTTTTGTCACATGCATGCTATATGTGTGTGGCACGCGATCTGCCGATTTAGTGTTTTCAGTTTTTTTTTATTGCCTTTTGTTTCACCTTTTTTTCGAAATTGCAGTTTTGCTATATTTGCCTATGAAATATTGCACATTCATACATCCATACGTGCACACTTAAATATAATTATGTGCAATATGTATAATTTTCCTAAAAATCGAATAAGCGCACACACCAAAGAACCCATTCACAGTGGTAAAGTCGCGCCAAAGCGGGCCACTGAACTCGATTCATGCCAATAACAAATGGTCAAACACTTCGGTGTGTGATGTTGGTCATTGCTGGAAACGTGAAAATCCACAACAATTGCATAATTTTTTTCCATTTGAGTTTTCGCATTTGTTTATATTTTGTTTTCTTTTATTTTCTCATATTTACAATATACTGCAAATTGCTTGTGATATTAGTTACTCGTATCTTGCTATGACTTTATTGGGTTACGAAAATAAAATGTGAACAAAAAAAATGCGATTGCATAATTAACTTTTTTCTTATTTTTATCGTGTATGGTAAAATGACGTGCGAATATTACACTTCCAAGTCTGTAATTATTTTACATTTCAATTGAAAAGTACCATACTTATTGGTTTGGTTTGATAGTTTTTCGGTGGTTTAATTCTGTGCGCGCTCACCTAAAAAATATACAATTCAGAAATGATTGGCACTACTCTTCATAACACTTTAGGCTTAACATAAATTTTCGATCAAAATTTAAAAATTATATGCGAATGTTGCGATATTGCACACGACTTGCAGATAATTTTTTTTTTGTCGAAAATTAGTCCGTTTCTTAATCCATCTACCGTCATGAGCGCACTTTTCTCCTCTTTCGCTCTGAACCTGAGGATGAAAAAGCGACCGATGTCTATTGGATTCCGGTGTCTGAAGTGGCCAGTTAGATAGATGTGCATGCGAATAGGTGTTGGGTGTCACGCAAACCTTGTCCGTAAGCAGAAGTTAGCCCAGAGAGATAGCTTTTAAGGCGGCGTCAGTACCGCGCAACTGTGCAAGGCTGCACCGTTCTTTCTCGGCCAGTGTTGCCGTTGTGAGACTAAAGGGCCAATTTGACCCTTTTAAAGCGCTAATAGCCTGTTACCAGACTTTTTGAAAATTGTGCGACTTTTGCCCCTTTTTATATTAACAGAACCATGCTATTAAAAAATATTTCCTACTGTAAATACAAAGGAAAAATTACTCAAAAGGAGATGCAACTCTTCCCTTCGAACAACTCGATCTCTGTGTATGTTTGCAACACTGTTTTGAATTTTGCTGCCATGGTTACTTGTATATAAAATATGTTATGTAAACCACGATCTTTTGGTTTAGAGGAAATAACTATTTATTTACAACATATTAAAGTTAAAACCAACGAATTTTCTTTACTAATATATAAGAGCAAGGAATATGGTGACCCTTTTTTCGTCTATTACCCGTTTTTTGCGACTGTACGACTCGGAAGTCCTCTCTCCAGTCATTCAGGTGCCTTCTCATATGCCGCTCGGCGGTCTCATATCGAAGCAGAGCGTTGTTGGGATGGTTCCCACGATAACTTGCTCTTCCTCTGCCAGCATTTAGCCTTTGTCGTGTAGGTAATGCTAGTACGTCTTGAGATGACAGTCTGTAGTTGTCTTCTGGCACGTTTGAGGATTTCTCTATCACGCTTGTTGCTTGTTCCTGCCGACCACATTAGCACGGGATAATTCACCACCGACCGGCCAGTTGCTTTGAATGCTACTAGCAAGGTACTTTTATCTGCTTTCCATGTGTCGTCGACTTGAGGACTTAGTTTTTAGCTATAAAGTTGTTGCAGGCTAAGGTGGAGTGTGCTAAGAAAAAGAAAAGAATATCGAACGCGACTTTTATAATCTTGGTGTGGCTTTCTGTGCCTTTCGGTGCATTCGTAATACACGCCGATCTTTGGCCTAATCTCCTTGGGTTATATGGTGAACCAGCCGGCGGCGAAGAGAGCGTTTGGACATGTTAAATTCTGGGCGGGTTGGGCTGAGCATTTCGAAGCTCAATTGTCTGACTGATTGTTTTTATGCAGACACTGGTTTATCCATCGCTTCGCAGGGGTGCAAGCGACGACTTTAGGATGTGTTGGCCGAGGGTTGCATGGTTAACCGTATCGAATTTTAGATGCTTAGTCAGGTTGTCGTAGTTTTGCCTCTGTAGACAGGATGGATATGAGTTTGTACGATTCTACTGCGTATTTTTTTCGTGGATCAAAATGTGTAAGGTCCCTACTCATTTTCTACATCCCTAGGATGATCAGAAGAGTGGACAGTGACAAGTTGACTCAAGCGAGTCGTCGTTTCTTCAGCATCTGCGAGGAAAGTCCGTTGTTAACAGCCGCCCGACCTCTCTTCACGTAAATCACGGCAGATGGAAAAATGTCATAGCATTGTCAATGGTGGCGTTCTATGTATAGTTTATCAAGCCCACGTTTTGTAAAATCTAACCCGTCATCTAGGTAAGATGAATATTATAGAAAAGCAGTGTACTTTGCTTCTAGTTAATGCTGTGTTCGTTTAGTATTATTTATGTCAAAATTTATGCTCTGCACATAAATTACATACCAATAGCAACAAAAATGTCAATATCACATCTGAAAACGCCAACGCATTAGCATTGATCGCATAAGTTAAAGCAAAGTTACTACCAGAGTTGAAGAGCTTAAAAATATTTAAAGTATTGTTAGTTGGCAGGCGAGCTAGAAGGCAACCAAAAAGACAACTGGTTACTTCAGTCAGTCTGTGAGCGCACCCTTTTCCTGTGTTCTTCCTGCAATACTTCACCTGAGAAAATCTTACTTTACTACGCTTAAGCTACACTTCGCGGAGGAAGGTTGTGTACGCCTGGCTACTTGTTTCAAATGTCGGTTGCTTCACTTGCTCGCCACATTAGCAACTTATTCGCGCCTGTTTGGCTTCTCGAACACGCTACAAGATATTGTAAGTATGTAGGAAGTCGTTGTACATATGTACATACATACATACATGTGTATGTAGGTGTATACATTTCCAAGTTACCCCACGAGGTGTCCATCGTTTTCATCATCCGTGGTTAGGCGTCAGCTGTCGCAATTTGCGCCTCTCTCTTCTTACCTGCGCACGTCGCATGTATGTATGCATGTATGTAGATATACAACAATTTGGATGACGTTGCACAATACCTAACACTGCGTGCGCATAATGCATTCCCATTTCTCTCGATTACTCGCCCATTCCTATTACCATTCTTATTGCCATTAAAAATGACACACCACCAACATGAAATCAACATTACGTCCTTTGGATTGGATTGGAGTGACATCAATGGCGTCATTTAACTATTTTAAAACTCAACGGGCGAGCAGAGGGGCGGTCTACATATCTACCTTCATTCCTATCTGTCTATCCGGCTGGTCTGCGCTTTGTTCAAGAATACTTACATGCAAACCTACCAATAAATGTCGTGTTCTATGCGCCCTCAGTTTAAACTCTTCTCGTTCATGCTATTTATTTTTTGCTGTGTGTAGGCAGTGGAAGTGGGCTTACACCTTTGTCATTGTTGTTGGCTGAAAACTTCAAATTATCGTTGTTACCGGAAAAAGTCACTCCTTGCTGCACTCATTGTGGCCGTTTCAGTGTTTAGTTAAATATATGTTTCCTTTGCATTGTTTAGCAGCCACCGAAATATTCATATGTAGATACAAAAAGAATATCTGAATTTGTCTACAACACAACACGTGAAAGCGCCATCCTTCTTAACGTTTTCTTTCTTTACACTTTCCATATCCACTTTTCATAGTCAACTTCTTTGTTTTTAATTTGTGTCCAGCAAATCATTGTAGATTACTCTTAAATTGTTGGCGGCAGTGCATTGTCGTCTTTCGAAATGAGTCATACATATCCTTGTCTACCCCATTGTAATCTTCTGTTCTTGCTTTGTTTGTGCTCGGCACTTTCGAGTGGTTTGAGATTGTTCGCAGCATTGTTCGCGCCCGCTTTTGATCCTAACTTCTATCTTAACATACGTTTTCTTTTCTTTAGTACTTAAAATTTCTAATTCTGAATGCATATTTTTTAATTCTAATAATCTTATTTATCTATTTTCTCTCTTTTTAGGTAAGTCAACCATTGTTCTTTGCTCTTAATTTATGTTCACATGCATCGCGTAGTGAGTCAACGCTTGATTTCTATGGATTCACGAATCATGTGAGGTATTCGTATACAATAAGTGAAATAAAGGATCATCCCCCGCGTGGGTAGTATTTGTCGCTCCAATTACACAAAAGAATGCGCTAAGCTATTATAAATTAATACTTTTTTTATGCGATGAAATTCTTAAATAAGCTCACCCCTTTGAGTCTTGTGATCTACCGCCCTTTTAAGATCGTTTATGATATTGGATTTCCAGGGTATATGTATGTATGTACTTATATCACTGTTAGCACTCAAAACAGCTAAATGGATAAACGAACGTAAAGCAACTCATGTAATGCTTTTAAAATGATTGAGAATTTATTTTGGTAAATGTGAACGGCATGAAGATTTCGCGTTAAAACTTTAAGACTCATCGTTGGTAACTAAAAAATTATGAATTTAAAATCAAAGTTTATAAGCAAACTATGTAAATTATTATATGGTATTATAACATAACAGTACGGATTAGGGCATTCAATCCCGAAGCATTTTAACAATCTCGGGGTTTCGGGATTCAAAAATTCTAATCCTGGGATCCCGAAATCTTCCGGGATTTTGACTTCATCACAACTTTTTGCATTGTATAGTAGGTTCGCCTTTTTAACCCAAACAGACTAATTGTCACCACATATGGTCTTAGCAGAGCATAATGCCCCTTAGTAAAAGAGTATGCAATTTGATGTTTAAATATTTTATAGTATTCTAAAATATCTATACTACTTGTCAAAAACATTTACTCATATATGCAGAAATCCCATTCGAAAAAACGCTAACAAAGTAAAATGAAGAAGAATTCTGCTACACTGTAAGAGCTTGTTGTGTTTTCAACTGTTACCAGGGCTCGAATCGTAACATCCGTTCACTGATCGAAAACGATACGAAAGAAAATTACGTGATACGTCAGGCAGTATAAGCGGAATGAGACTCAGAGTACGTTCACCTATGCCATAATCCGAAAAATGGGTTTTTACGTGACGAGTAGTACGATATCGTATGTGACGATTCGAGCCCAGATTTTTCGTTATAACATAGTTCTTGCATTCCAAGCAGCTCCTGAAATTCACTTCCAAGTGCAAATGGCTCAAGTTCACTTCGAATCCAATTTTTGGTGTTCTGTATTTCTTGTCAAATGAATTATTTTTTTCGTTTTCAACATCTCTGTCATTCTGTAAATGAATCAGTAAAAATCTCGGGATCTCGGAGCTGTAATCTCGGAATTTCGGGACATCGAAAAGTGTGTCCCAGTACGGACATCGATAACGAGAAGGAAAAAAAAGTACTCACTCATTTGATCGAAAGAGAGCGGGTCGTATTCGTAGTCGAAATAAGGTAGCTGCAACTTTTTTGAAAGATATATTATTGAAAATTATGTCGAACAGCTGCAACTAACTTTAGAGTTGACTTCATTTTAGGCTATGATTATGCCCCAATATCTTTATCAGAGTGTTTGGATATGTCTAATCTGTTCAACCTCAAGAGTACTGAATAGTAAAAAATAATAACTGATTGATGTTGGAAATAATCATTAAAATTCAAAAATTTATCGTCCTCACGATATCGATTTTAACATTCGAAAGTTTTATTTAAAGGCTAGTTTTCACTATGTCATATTTTGACAAACAATGTTGTCAGCATATTTTGACACAACTTGTATCTCTTTTTCCCATACCTTTACTGATTATATTATGAGTATGGTGATCATTCGTACCGATTTTGGCGGGAGAGTACCGATTTTAAGAAAATTGTTCCGCTGATATTTTTTAATAGTCGGGAAGTATAAGTCCCGATTTTTCATATTTGTAAAACTTGATTTTCAGTGTTTTCTTTATTGATTTACAGATAGTCTATCATTCTTGTCTAAATTTTTTTTAAGGTTTTTATTATTATTTTTTAAGTTTCTTTCTTTTAATCGTTCTAATTTGAATTTAGTGAAATGATAAAAAATAATGCTAATTCCTTCAAAAAATTAATAGATATCAAAAATATAAGCTGTAGACAAAGTGGCGAAAATAAAAATAGGGAAGAGGCACTTTAGCATTCTTTGGCTATTCCCCTTTCGATGATTTAATGATTTTTTATGAAAGCGAAGCTCTGTATCTAACAAAGACCATGTAAGTCAAGATTTCGAAATTTATACAAAAATTAGTAAAATTCAACAAAGTTTCATCAAAACTTTGAGCTTTTTAGTAAGATTTCTTAGAAACATTCTGAGTATGCAGTTTTGTAGCCTAGTCAATTCAAAGTGCAAATTTTAAGTGGCTAGGACTTACCAATGATTTTTAAAATTTCGTCGAATTTTTGTAAAGGTTCTACAAAGTTTGAAATTTTGATTTACATGTTTTGTTTTTTTAGATAGTAAGCTATATTTTCAATAAAACAATAATGTCTATTTGTCTTTTGATTCTTAAAACAAAATTCTGTGTTCGAATTCGGTGCTTTAGAAATGTCCCGATTTTTGCCCACAGAAATCTGGTCGCCGTAATTATGAGCCAAAAAACGGACAGGTAGCCAATTTAGCAGCACATGTACACGACTGAACCCCTATTGTGATCTAAAACAATCGATAAACCGTTTTTTAGTTCCATTTGACACAGTGGTTTCACTTGACGAAAAATGCTATTCAATTTGACATAGTGAAAACCAGTCTTAAGGCTTGGCCAGAAATACATTCAGTCTGTTTTGGAAAAAAGTATTGGTTCAAATAACATATTTAGTTGCAGAACTCTTAATATACTTTTGAATATTAGTTTCTCAAAATTGACGTATGTAAGTGTTAATGTATATTACAAGATACAATAGTGTAAAGAAATTCTGTTGTGTTAAATCTGGCAACAATAAATTTTCACTTGCAAATGGCTTCAAAGAAACCGATTCCTTTGTACTTATAGTTTTTCTGCGATGGGCTTAGTAATAGGGCTGATTAATAGAGTTGTAAATGTTTATGGTCCCAATATTTCTGTCATCGCCAGTAGAGTAAAAGAACTTGTTTGCTTTTTGAGAAAATTTCAATGCCAGGAAACCCTTATGCATACATAAGTGAATACATAGTAAATACACAAGTACTTGTGAGGGCACTAGATATCAGAAAGAGGGAAAATATTAACACTTAGATCGACTTTTTAAGTAAACTTTAGGCATGTCTAGTGTTTGAAATTTCACATTTTAGGTACCGATCAATATGTTACATTCTTACAATTTATCAAAGAGAGACTAATTTTTTTGATTGATTTGATGTTTTGCAGCTACATACGTGCCAAGGCGAATTCATACAAGGTGGTGTTACTAGAACAGCTGATTTGATTTGCCTCGGCATACAAATGTCAAAATATCACATTTCGCTCAAGTGAAAAATGAGAATGTTAAATGTCCTTTCCCTCTACTTACTTGAGAATAGAATAGCTGAAATTTGACAATTGTGTACCGAAAGCAAAAGCAAAATACATGTTTTTGTTTTTGCAAATACATAAATGGTTTTCTAAATATTTACATGTTTTTGTTTTTGCACTTCCGCTACCACCTTATAGATATGTAGTGCGTTCCAGAACGTCTAGGGTTTAGTCCAAAGTCGTTCCCGTACGGCACGTTCACATAAGGCTTATGAAATGCGAAGGCTAATGAATTCGCCTAAATACGTGCAGTTAATTTTAAAGTAAATTAATTTTCTAGGAAGAAAATGTTATACATTATTTTTTTTTAAATGCAGCATAATTTATGCAGAGCTGGTCACATGTCGGATAATATCAATACCGTGAATCCGCAACAGATTCAGGCCTTTCTAAAGGCCTAGCTAAAGGGTGAACACACCAAAACTGCGACACTTTGGGAAGCTTATAACTTACCCAAAACGAATTCAGTATTTTGAAATTCAAATACCATAAGCTGACCACATGACCTTAGTTGGACGTAGAAGAAATTTCATTTGAATTTGATTCCTAGTTGAGTTAAAAATGGCAACCGAGTTAGAAACGAGACAAACCATTTTGCACGAGTTTATAAATGATCCGGCCTTAAGTACACGTAAAATTGCTAAGAAATTAATGATTACACTATTCGACAGTTTGCAGGGTTTTAATCGGTAGGGCCTGGCAGTTACGAGAAAACCAGGGAGCGGGGGTTAGCATGGTCAAAGTGATAAAAACAGTGCTCGGAAGGTCCTCAGTGCGTTTTCGCGAAATCCGAAGATTTTGTCGCGTTATGTTGCAAAATACGTACGCAGATCGCAGTTTTTCGTACAAAAGGTAAAGCGGAAAGCTTCATTGAGATGTTCTACAGCTCAAACAGCGACAGAGGCGCAAAGTAGAATGTTACAGCGAAATCCCGCATTCGGAAGTTGTATGAATTCTAAATTAAACAAGTAAGAAAGTCTAAGTTCGGGCGGAGCCGAACATTAAATACCCGGCGCAAGTATTAAATATGTTTTTTCACCTTTCCGAAACCTTCCGCTAGATGGTAAGCCGGGGTGTATTAATTTTGAGTAAATTAGCGTCCTTCAATTTCGAAATATTGAAGTTTCAAGCATTTCTGAAATTTACCGTTATATGAGAAGCGGCCGTTATTTTAGTCCGATTTCAATAATTTTCAACGTTTTGCTTATATGTGGCAAGCACAATAACCACACCGAGTTTGGTACAAATTGGTAGAACGGTTACCGATATACATATATGTGATCATAAGTGGGCGGTGCCATGCCCATTTTCCAAAATTTTACCATAAACGTATTTCTTGGTAAAGAATTGTTGCAAGTATCAATTTTGAATAAATTAGCTTCAATATTTACTGATTTATCGAAGATTTTGTATTTCTCTAAAATACCGTTATATGGGATGTGGGCGTGGTTATTGTCCGATTTTAAAAAGTTTCGGCCATTTGGTATGCTGTACCAGGGCCAACAACTGTGCCAAGTTTGGAAGCAGCGGTTACCAAGATATACGCATATAACCATAAGTGGGCGTGGCTACGCCCATTTTCCAAAAATTTATAATATTCTTATTTTTCGTCGAAAAATTATTGTAAATATCAATTTTGAGCGAATAATCTCCAGTAGTTACTAAAATATCGCAGTTTTCGTATTTCTGAAAATTACCGTTATATGGGAAGTAGGCGTGGTTATTGAGCGATTTTAAAAATTTTCGGCCATTTAGTATGTTGTGCGAAGGCCAACAACTGTGCCAAGTTTGGAAGAAATTGGTGCAGCGGTTACCAAGATATACGCATATAACCATAAGTGGGCGTGGCTACGCCCATTTTCCAAAAATTTATAATATTCTTATTTTTCGTCTAAAACTTATTATAAATATCAATTTTGAGTGAATTATCTTTAGTAGTTACTAAAATATCGCAGTTTTCGTATTTCTGGAAATTACCGTTATATGGGAAGTGGGCGTGGTTAAAGTCCGATTTCGCCCATTTTCAATACCAACCTACCTTGGATTAAGGGAAACCTACATACCAAATTTCGTTAAGATATCTCAATTTTTGCTCGAGTTATCGTGTACACGGACAGACGGACAGACGGACAGACGGACAGACGGACAGACGGACGGACAGACAGACAGACATGGCTTAATCGATTTCTTTTTTCATCCTGATCATTTATGTATACATTTGTCTATATCTATCTCGATTCGTTTTGGCTGTTACAAACAACCGTTATGTGAACAAAATTAATATACCCTTGTGCACAAGTGCGCTCGGGTATAAAAATACAACTGCATTGGTATGGACTACGAAACCTACTGCTATAAAAATTCAAAATATATTGCAGGTCAAGATATTTATACTGGTGCAAGTCGTCAAGATGCCCCTGAAAGTTGTAAGCTGAAAATGAAGTCCAAATTTCCAAAAAACCACATGGTTTGGCAAGCTATTTGTTCCTGCGGCCGTAAGAGCAGCCCTTTTTTTCCCATCCGGAACAAGAAATGATCAAGTTTATCGGGATGAGTGCCTCAAAAGGCGTCTTCTGTCATTTATCAACAGATAAGGAGTATGGTTCCGTGCGCAGAAGTGGAAAACTTTTGACTGCCATTCACCTGGGAATGGCCAGAAGCGATTCTTGTGCGTACGGTTCAAATCGCAGCTCACAACGTCCGGATATTTATATCCACGTATCCTCTGGGTAGCAACCAAACACCCGTTTGGGAGCGAGCTAAAGTGAGAAGGCGTAAAACTTCGCGTGCGCTGGGTTTGGGTCCCGCCACGTTAAAACCCCGCCCCATGAAAAGAAAAAAACAGCCTCGGATGAGACCCCCTTTTTCTGATGACGACCACGGCAAACGTATAAAGGACTATGATTTAAAGGTATGCACCTGGAATATCCGGACCCTTAATGGGGAAGGTGCCTCTGCCCGGCTGGTTGATGTCCCCGGGAAGACAAAGGCTGACATCACCGCCATCCAAGAAATGCGATGGACGGGGCAAGGTAAAGTAAGCGTGAAGCCTTGCGACGTCTACTACAGTTGCCACGTAAAGGAGCGCAAATTCGGTGTTGGATTCGTGGTAGGAGAGAGACTCCGTCGCCGAGTACTGGCGTTCACCCCGGTGGACGAACGTCTAGCCACAATCCGCATCGAAGCTAGATTCTTCAACATCTCGCTCATCTGCGCCCATGCCCCGACGGAAGAGAATGATGAGGCGTCCAAGGATCTCTTCTATGAGCGCTTGGAACGTACATATGAGCGCTGCCCCCCGACACGATGTCAAAATCGTGCTGGGCGATTTTAATGCCAAGGTGGGCAAGGAAGGGATCTTTGGCGCCACCGTCGGAAAATTCAGCCTCCACGACGAAACGTCCGATAACGGACTGAGGCTGATCGACTTCGCCGGGGCCCGAAATATGGTAATATGTAGTACTAGGTTCCAGCATAAGAACATCCACCAAGCTACATGGCTGTCTCCAGATCGAAAAACGAGAAACCAAATCGATCATGTTGTGATAGACGGAAGGCATGCTACAAGCGTTTTGGACGTACGTACACTCCGAGGGCCAAACATCGACTCGGACCACTATCTTGTTGTAGCGAAGATAAGCACCCGTCTCTGTGCAGCAAAAAATGTGCGCCCAACAATGCAAGGAAAGCTTAACGTCGAAAAGCTGCAATCACAACAGACTGCCAATTTATTCGCCACTCGACTCACACACCTGCTCTCTGAGAGCACTCTTCAACAATCCAACGTACGCGAGCAGTGGAACCACATTTCCCGATCATTAAGTACCGCCGCCGAAGAAGTAGTTGGATTTCAGCCAGCCCGAAAGAACAACTGGTACGATGAGGAATGTCAAGAAGCCGCAGAGAAAAAAGATGCCGCCTACAGGGCCACGCTGCGATCGGGCGCAACGCGAGCCATGTGGGACCGTTATAGGAAACTGAAGAAGGAAGCGATACGTATTTGCCGCAATAAGAAGAGAGAGGCCGAAATACGTGAGTGCGAAGAGCTTGAGATGCTGGCCGACAGGAAGAACGCCCGAAAATTCTACCAGAGGGTTAGGCGACTTACGGAAGGTTTCAAGACCGGGGCGAACTCCTGTAGGAACAACAATGGCGGTCTAGTGACCGATGTCCAGGATATACTTAAATTGTGGAGGGAACACTTTTATAACCTACTGAATGGTAGCAGCGCTAAAAGTAGTGAGGAAGACGAACCCGAGTCCCCAGTCGATGATGATGGGGTAGCTGTCCCACCGCCTGACTATGACGAGGTACGTATAGCGATTACGCGGCTGAAAAACAACAAAGCTGCTGGAGCTGACGGCCTTCCAGCCGAGCTATTCAAGTACGGCGGCGAGGAGCTGATGAGGTGCATGCATCAGCTCGTATGCAGAATATGGTCAGATGAACGCATGCCCGACGACTGGAATTTAAGTGTGCTCTGCCCAATCCACAAGAAAGGCGACCCCGCCATACGCGCCAACTACCGCGGAATTAGCCTTCTAAGCATAGGTTACAAGGTCTTATCGAGCGTATTGTGCGAAAGACTGAAGCCCACCGTCAACGAGCTGATTGGACCTTATCAGTGTGGCTTTAGGCCTGGAAAATCCACCATAGATCAGGTATTCACAATACGCCAAATCTTGGAAAAGACCCGCGAGAATAGGATCGACACACACCATCTATTTGTCGATTTCAAAGCCGCTTTCGACAGCACGAAGAGAAGTGGCCTTTATGCCGCGATGTCTGAATTTGGTATCCCCGCGAAACTAATACGGCTGTGTAAAATGACGTTGAGCAATACCACCAGCTCCGTCAGAATAGGGAAGGACCTCTCCGAGCCGTTTGATACCAAACGAGGTTTCAGACAAGGGGACTCCCTTTCGTGTGATTTCTTTAATCTTATGTTGGAGAAGATAATAAGAGCCGCAGAACTGAACCGCTCAGGCACAATACTTTATAAGAGCGTACAATTGCTGGCGTATGCGGTAAAAACAAGGGCTACGTCTGTTCTGCCTTCTCGGGATTGGATAGAGAAGCAAAGCGAATGGGTCTGGTGGTGAACGAGGACAAAACGAAGTATCTCCTGTCATCACACAAACAGTCAGAGCATACGCCTCTTGGCACCCACGTCACTGTTGACAGTTACAAGTTTGAAAAAGTATACGACTTCGTTTATTTGGGAACCAGCATTAACACCAATAATAATGTCAGCCTTGAAATCCAACGGAGAATCACTCTTGCCAACAAGTGCTACTTTGGGCTGAGTAGGCAATTGATAAGTAAAGTCCTCTTTCGTCGCGCAAAGATCACGCTCTATAAGTCACTCATCATGCCTGTGATGGTGTATGGCACGAAGGCATGGACAATGAAAGCATCTGATGAGGCTACTCTTGGAGTTTTCGAGAGAAAGATTCTGCGAAAGATTTACGGACCCATACGCGTTGGTGATGGCGAATATCGCAGACGATTTAACGATGAGCTGTATGAGCTTTACAACGATATAGACATAGTGCAGCGAATTAAAATTCAGCGGCTCCGCTGGCTTGGCCATGTCGTTCGGATGGACAGAAACGCTCCTGCTCTGAAAATATTCAACGCGGGCCGCGATGCTGGTAACAGAGGAAGAGGGAGGCCTCCTCTGCGTTGGAAAGACCTGGTGGAGAAGGACTTGGCTTCACTTGGCATTTTCAATTGGCGTCAGTTAGCACAGAAGAGAAATGACTGGCGTGCTGTTTTGGACTCGGCCAAAATCGCTTAGGCGGTTACAGCGCCAATTAAGAAGAAGAAGGAGTAGGCCATCGTTCTAGGCGAACATGGCAGCCTGCCACTATGCCAAGGACACATTGCCGTGGTATAATGCAAATAACATCAATTTTGTACCTCACGACTGCAATCCACCAGAGCCACGTCCTATTGGGGAATATTGGTCAATTGTAAAAGAAATCTTGCAGAAAACAGGTGAAACAGTGAAAAATATTGAAGAGTGCAAAACAAAGTAGTTAGTTGTGCGCATCGCGTAATGTCGATGATGCAGTCGTGCAGAACATGATGGCGCGTGTGCGATGAAAATACCGATCACTTGCATATGGACCAAATAATAACTAATATTTTAACATTTTAATAACATCTAAACTTCCAAGGTTTATAATACAAAAAATAATAATTTCAAAGCATTCTAGTTTGTTTCTGGTAGTAATTTCTAAGTGTCGCAGTTTTGGTGTGTTCACCCTTTAGCTGTGAAGAAATAAAAGCGTTGTAAAAAGGGCTAAAGCATTAGAGAGTGATTTAATTTTTTAGCGATAATAAACCACTCGTTGGAGAACGATCAAGGCAGATTCCGTTTGGCTCAGCTCCGGTGAAAAACTTTGTAGAATTTGAGTTATAATACGCTTTTCTTTGATAAGTACAATATAAAATCCTGTGTCGATTTAAAAACAAAGACTCTAAACTTTGATCAAAAAAAAAAAAAAAATGATGGAGTTAAATACGATTTTCTTAAAGCTTGACTACCACGTATTAATAATGTGACAAGCAATAAGCCGATCAAGCCGGTAAGGCCGGGTTCGATTCCTGGACCGAGCAACATCTAAATTAGAAAAAGTTTTTACGCTTTGTAAAGGCCGGGAACTCGCAGCTGCGGAAGAACCTATTGAAAGACAATCATGTCCACCGCATGGGACTGATTTAGTGTAGAGCGCTTTCTCGCTAGCTTGTCCGCTGTCTTATACACAGACCCATATAATTTGGAATAGATCGGAACTGGCCTGGCTTTCTCAGATAATGTCTGGAATGAAAAAATAATCAAAAAGAGAGCGTTAAAGGGTTTAAAGTTAAAGTACAAAAAAAACGCTCGCTAATTTTTTCTATAGATTTCTGAAAACAAATGAGGCCTATCTAAACTGAAAATATATTTGAAAATATGTATGTTGATATAGTGAGTTTTTGAAGCGGCAGCTGAGGTAGGGCGTTCTTCAATCAAATTCTGAGTTAGGGCGATTCTGAACAATATTCCAAGATAGGATGTTTTCGGTGCGGACTGCCGAGATAGGTCGATCTTCCACTCGCCGTCGATACTATATTATAATGGCATCATTCGAAATTTAGAAAAGGGCTTTTCGCGCACTCAT
>NW_023458555.1:45661013-45663088 GCF_013731165.1 Rhagoletis pomonella
ATTACTGTGCAAATAAGATTGCGAGAAATTATTATGAGTACATCGTATATTATATAAAAACTAGTTCCGCAAATGTACAACCCACATTTGCTTGGAAACTTATTTTAACTCTTTGTATTTTTTCAAGTACTTTTTCTCTATAGTGTTTTTTTATTTATTATTTATTCCTATTTTGCACACCATATGGTTTTGATTAAAAATGTCATATGTAGCCGGCGTACAGTAGTCATACAGATATACTTACATATATTTGATGATAAGAAAATATAACACAATTCATTAAGAAGTATATAAGATAACCGGATGCCAGTTGCACAGGGTGTTTCAATTGCATAGTGTTCTGAGTAGTTGAACGCGGAGTATAGCCATGGACAGATAAATAGCGAACCCTTTTTAAAAAAAATGATAAATAAATAAATATATGTGTAATATGTTGTTTATTAATTCCCACACTCGTTATAAAGAAGTAGGAAAACTAAACCTCCTCAGATGAGGTGTTGGACCCAAAATTAGCACGTTTCGCAACATTTGTAACTAAAAGATTGAATTAAAAAATTTTCTGGACACATCGATTTTGTCGTCTATCCAGGATAACAGCCCTAAACCTGATTCAAAGTTCACTGAAGAAATTAATCGCATAAAATATCCATGAAAGTAAGAAGAACATCAAATATCAGACATAATTTTAAAACATTTGGAGATTTCTCTAACTATTTTGAAGTGAGAAAAGGCGTTAAGGAGAGTATTATTTCGTTGCTTAGTTTGTAGACCAGTATGAAATTTTAAGTATATTTTCTTGCAAAAATTAGCAAGCCTGCTCTAGATTTGCAGCGAACCTCACTAATCAATTGTCAATATCATTCAACGTCCTCTCGACATCCATTTAATACATCCACCAATTGAGTAACCCTGGACTGTTACTCCCACAGCATTTCCAAAAAACTCTTAGGGGGATTTGTATGTTGGTGTAACAACAACAACAACGGGCTGTATCTGTTCAGTTACTTTTCGTAAAGGCATGTGGTTTGCTGTCATATGTATATTTGCTTCGGTGAAGAACCAGATGAGGCCTATAGGCCGGTAGCCTTTGGGATACAAGTGGCTCCTTTTACCCGTTTTCGGTTTCTGATCTCCAAATCTCCGCAACGTAAATAAGCCACAGACAGTACTTAAATATGACGAAAGCCTAGGTGTCGACATAGTATCTCCCTTTTGCAGAAACGTAAGAAATACGATGTCCCTTTTTCAGGGACCTGAAAGGTTTAAATGATCTCAAAGCGCTCTTCAGTCTATTTAGTTGCTGTAATAAGGTCTTCAAAATCCCCGTTACCCTTAAAAGAACTCTCAACCGTTTCAATGCAGCCAGTACTGTGAGCTTCTTTCAGAACTTTCAGCGCTTCCTATAGCTATCCTTGGTCGTTTCAC
The DNA here is from genome assembly GCF_013731165.1 of Rhagoletis pomonella. Taxonomy (NCBI): domain Eukaryota; kingdom Metazoa; phylum Arthropoda; class Insecta; order Diptera; family Tephritidae; genus Rhagoletis; species Rhagoletis pomonella. The sequence goes on from NW_023458555.1 coordinate 45,662,439, forward strand.
CACTCGCTCTCCGTTTTGGTGGTGTTATTATCTTCCGCTGCCTTGATGCTTCAGAAACAGTTTTAATGCATTCTAAGAAGCCCTGCCCGAACCCTCTTTTGGCTCCTAATTTTTTTTTTAATGACCATAGTACAGATTTGTGCTCCATCCAGCACACTTCAAAGTCTTCAGCTTGAAGATACCCGTAACCTTCTATGCCTTCCAATTCACTTGTTTCACCGTTCGGATTGAGGTATCTATGACGTCAAGATTTCTGTTTCTGATTCAACTTGAAACTTCTTAATTGATTTGGAAGTGTTTGCGTTAAATATCACCCTTGAGGTGAGGAGAGACAAATACAAAGACACGGATAAAAACAAAGGCCAAAGCAAAGACGCAGCCAGAGGCAACGACCAAGACAAAAATATAAAATTACAAAGATTAAGGTGGAGATTAAAGAGAAGACAAATATGAAGATGAAGATACGAACATAAGAAGATAAAGGTGGTGATAGAGATGAAAATGGAGGTGAAGATAATGATAAAGATAAAGGTAAAGTTAAGGATAGAGATGAAGATACAAATAAAAATAAGGATAAATTAGAAAATAAAGATAATGGTGATGAAAGTTGTGTTGAAGAGTGGTAGAAGATGTAGATGAATATGAGATGA
>NW_023458555.1:45663188-45664493 GCF_013731165.1 Rhagoletis pomonella
GAAATGCCGAAACAGCCAAATAAAATTTAAAAAAAGAAGAAGAAGAAGAAGAAGAAGAAGAAAAAAGAGTAGGCATGTATGCAGAAAATTCGAAATTCCATGTTTCCAAAATTCCTACTTTAATAGCCATTAAACAAATATGCCATGCGAATTGCTCATGGCAACAACAATATTATTTCAATTCCGTTTTTTATTGTTGACGTTGCCATTTTTGGCAACAAAATTCAAATTCACTTTCATCTAACTCACTCCGTGTGTGCCTTTTCGCTTGCAATTGTTTAGTTTTGTTAATCCGTTTGTTTTGCAAGTGCGACTTATATGGCGTTGATTTGTATTTGTCCAGAAATTTATTTTACTTTTTTCACTTCTTCTATTAACATCTATTTCTTCTTATTTTGCCCAGCAGTCGCACCACATTTGTAGTTAGATAAGTAAGCATTACGAAAATGGTTATGCGAATTACTCGTACACTTACACTGCTCAACTGGCAGCCAGTGTGTAGTGTAGTTGTTAAGAAAAAAAAACCGAAAAAGTAGCAAATTTGGTTAACGACGACGACTACCTTTTTGCCTATTTTAAAATGTATTGCTATGCAATTAATGTCACTTTGCGGTGATTATTTATGTATTTGTTATCCATTTTACTCACATGGAAATTAATCAATTTACTTTTTAATCGGTGACAAAAATTGATGGCTTTGTAGTAGTAAATCTAGTAATTAAGGTAACGAATTGGCCATCATTTTGGCTAATAGCGCAATAAAAATATTATGATATATTTTCATTAAATAAAACTTTCAATTTAAAATGCGAATTAGCATATTAATTGATGCAACTTCAAAAGCCCCGCCCGGCTGTGTTAGAAATATGGCTAAGGAAACGATAAAAAAAAAATCCACAACAAAAATTTTGTAGATCTTTTTATTGAATTTGTGTCTAATTTTTAAACCTAATTTATCCTATTTGGGATATAATTCATATTCATTTGAAAGAGAAAAACAGAGTTCATAGTCACAACGCGTGAAACAAGTGAAACTCCATAGAAAAACTCCAGAAAGAAAGAAGTTTTCAATATTTGTTATTGTCTTCACCTTTGTCTTTTTCTTAGACTTTGTATGTGTGTTTGTTTTTGTCTTTCGTCTTTCCCTCTGTATCAGTCTTAATCTTAAACTTAATCTAAACCTTGATCTTAATCGTAATCCTAACCTTAATCTTCATCTTCAATCTTTTCGTAATCGTAATTCGTATCTTAATCTTCATCATCTCATATTCATCTACATCTTCTACCACTCTTCAACACAACTTT
>NW_023458555.1:45664593-45665825 GCF_013731165.1 Rhagoletis pomonella
AAAGTTGTGTTGAAGAGTGGTAGAAGATGTAGATGAATATGAGATGACGAAGATTAAGATACGAATTACGATTACGAAAAGATTGAAGATGAAGATTAAGGTTAGGATTACGATTAAGATCAAGGTTAAGATTAAGTTTAAGATTAAGACTGATACAGAGGGAAAGACGAAAGACAAAAACAAACACACATACAAAGTCTAAGATAAAGACAAAGGTGAAGACAATAACAAATATTGAAAACTTCTTTCTTTCTGGAGTTTTTCTATGGAATTTCACTTGTTTCACGCGTTGTGACTACGAACTCTGTTTTTTTTCTTTCAAATGAATTTATAGCCCAAATAGGATAAAAATTAGACACAAATTCAATAAAAAGATCTACAAAATTTTTGTTGTGGATTTTTTTAACGTTTCTAACACATCATTAATATGCTAATTCGCATTTTAAATTGAAAGTTTTATTTAATGGAAATGTATCATAATATTTTTATTGCGCTATTAGCCAAAATGATGGCCAATTCGTTACCTTAATTACTAGATTTACTACTACAAAGCCATCAATTTTTGTCACCGATTAAAAAGTAAATTGATTAATTTCCATGGTGAGTAAAATGGATAACAAATACATAAATAATCACCGCAAAGTGACATTAATTGCATAGCAATACATTTTAAAATAGGCAAAAAGGTAGTCGTCGTCGTTAACCAAATTTGCTACTTTTTCGGTTTTTTTTCTTAACAACTACACTACACACTGGCTGCCAGTTGAGCAGTGTAAGTGTACGAGTAATTCGCATAACCATTTTCGTAATGCTTACTTATCTAACTACAAATGTGGTGCGACTGCTGGGCAAAATAAGAAGAAATAAATGTTAATAGAAGAAGTGAAAAAAGTAAAACAAATTTCTGGACAAATACAAATCAACGCCATATAAGTCGCACTTGCAAAACAAACGGATTAACAAAACTAAACAATTGCAAGCGAAAAGGCACACACGGAGTGAGTTAGATGAAAGTGAATTTGAATTTTGTTGCCAAAAATGGCAACGTCAACAATAAAAAACGGAATTGAAATGATATTGTTGTTGCCGTGAGCAATTCGCATGGCATATTTGTTTAATGGCTATTAAAGTAGTAATTTTGGAAACATGGAATTTCGAATTTTCTGCATACATGCCTACTCTTTTTTCTTCTTCTTCTTTTTTTAAATTTTATTTGGCTGTTTCGGCATTTC
>NW_023458555.1:45665925-45677142 GCF_013731165.1 Rhagoletis pomonella
TTCTTCTTCTTCTTTTTTTAAATTTTATTTGGCTGTTTCGGCATTTCTAATATTTTGCGGTGAAAAGCGAATCTTCCGGGCGCCAAAACTGTTACTTTTTATTATTTATTTTACCCCTTATTTAGCTTGTGCGCGTAATTATCTCTAATTGATTGCGCTTAGACGGTTAGACGCGACACTTGACGCTTGCATGCGCTTCAATGCACCCCGAACGCTGTTGGGAGTTACTTTATCTGCCTCTACCGTCAATTCATAGAGGACAAATGTATTCATGCTGTTAAAAAGTTACTACATACATATAATAATTTATGGCTTTTGCAAACTTTCATAAATACATACATATGTATGTAGTACATACGTTCGACCAATTTGAATACAAACATTTTTGAGTTTGTTTATTTGTGAATCATTTAAGTGGCGCCAAAAGTATTTGCACTGATTTGTGCAGTGCAAAAATCGTTTAAAATTAGTTTTTTTTTTGGCTTATTCCATTTTTGGAGTTAATACATTATTTTCAGAGGCTGTTAAAGTGATAAACAATTGGCATACATATTTGCAAACATTTAGCATTGACGATAAAAGGTTTCCATCGACATGAAAATTTGAATTTAGATCACATGCCAAAACATTCTCAATTTGTTTTTAAACTCGCGTCGCGTCGCGTATTTCTTACGCAGCGTTTGTTTATAAACTTTCATAGCGATTGTCAACACCATATGTTAGTACAGTTATTCATATATACAATAAATTACCCTTTTCCTTAACTCCAAGACATTTTTTTTTTTAATTTGAAATAGGCTGGACCCCTTACGTCTAATTAAGGGTTAACCGATACTTACATTGCCGAGGTACTTAGAGGGCTGACCAATGCGTTTAGTGTAGCGCAGCCAACAATACAGGTATCTCAACTCCTCCTGTTTCCAACGTAGTCTAAGACCTTGACGATTGCAAATGCTTTGAATTGGAAAACCATAATATACATATTCCCCAAAAGAGAACTAAAGTCAATACCTTCGATATAAACTCTTGATCCTGGATATAGACCCCTTTATCGGTTGTAGAGCCAACAGTAAAGATTCTACAATGTGTAATCTCGGGTTAAGCCAGCACGCAGCATCTGGAGACTCAACGCTGTTGTAACACTTCAACGTTGGCAATTGTGGCATACTATTCTGTGGCTTTGAAAATATATCAACGTCTAGATCTCTACCTTCAGCAATTTCCCTCGAATTTTACACTGTATAATACCAGCCTACAAGTGGCTTTTAAGGCAGTGGATCCAGATTAGCACCAGGTATTAAAAAGAAAGCACCGGCATACCCGGCACAGACAATTGCCTTTCAGTTGCAGTAAGCTGATTTCCCACGCTATTGTTTGAGAGTCAGCTCCAACATACCACAGACGCATAACTTATATAGAATTGCTGTAGATGCCAGGCCCCAGGCTTTACCAAATATCCTTTTACATTGCCAGAACTCTGTTAAGGCTTTGGAAATATTTTGTTCAACTTGCATAAAAGTTCACTATTCAGGATAAGGTAGCGTGAATTATTTCCTCTCTTTGCGTGCAGCGATAGCGTTTTCAGTACATCTCAATAGTACTCAGTTTTGAGGGACCGGTTAGACATTTTTTTCTCGGCTGACAATCCTTATACAAAGTGGAACCTTACCTAGGTGGGGCAGCCGTCAAGTGCTGGAACTCATCCTAGCCAATAGGGTGTTTTCTTCTTTCAAAGCTGTACAAATAGCATCTTCGCCGAGGGAAAATTCGATATATGTACCTGTGGTCCGAAAGCGAATCTTCGCTCAAGACTTTTCAGTTTAGAATTGACCACACTAACCATGAGTTAGATAGGGAAGATCAATTATCCGCCGTCTTCTGGGCGTAAAAAATGTGGGCTTAGTGCACTCGAAAAGCAGATTTATCCTCGCTTTGAAAATGCTGTTGCACCTCATGCGATTTTGGGCATTAGTGTCGTAGCCAAGGACCAATCCGACGTTTCGGTGCTCGCAGTATTACACCTTCGTTCTTCAATTGTGGCGGCATGGAAGGTATACGGAGGCAATAATAAATAATTTCCATCTATTATTACCCTTGAAGCTTAAACTCGCCGTTAATAAATCTTTACTTTGATTTAAGAGACATATCTATCTGGTCATCCCCCGCTATCTTTTTCGTTCCACATGAGAGTGACAATGAGAGTCGATACTCTTTTAAGTATAGTATTCGTTTTCACTACTTGACATCCTATTTCTTTCAACACCACTAGACGATCGTGGAAGAAAGTGGCTTTTGCAGCTAGAAACGTGCTGTGTAGTATAACTAATACTAGCAAACTTCTCTATAGTATTAAGTTTAGTTTTCATAAAGGGTATGACTTACTAATTCGTTGGCCCTCTGAGCAGTGTTCACAGATTTTCTGAAAACAATGCATTTTCGGCAAAAAACGTACTTAAGAGATTTTAAACAACCACTTTTAAGCAAAAAATACAACCGACTTCAATGCTCATAAAAAAATTTGTGAGTACCGTTAATTTCTTCATGATCCAATGATCGGAACTAAACCAAAGAAGTGTGGAACCACCTTTCTCTTAAACAAGAATTATCGAAAACGGTTCGCGTGGTCCCAGATATCCGGTAACACAAAAAAAATTAAAAATTAGTATTCCGATACATTGATAACCTTCCTCTTTTTTTTTTTGGTTGGAAGTTGGTTAAAAATTGAAGTTTTTTTTAATTTTATTAAACATAAGTAACACAAGACGGTTCATTTAAAATAACATAATAAATACCGTTTAAATTATACTTAACTTAACAAAAATAGACCATAAAATGGAACAATTAAATAACGTTTTGTTCTAATGCAATTCAGTTTCATTATTTTTCGTAAATTACTTTCATTCGATACCTCAAACTTATGGTAAATAATTTCGTTTCTTCCAAAAAAGTTGCCCTTCCCCTGTGCAAAATGTGTTAGATGTTACACTCAACCCTGTATAAGGGCATGTTTTTGCCTTTTTGTCGGTGTTCAGCTCACGGAATCCACAATACGGTGGTGGAAAAATAAAAAGGGACACGACATTTCAACAAATTTTTCCTATTTTTTTTTGTTGTTTATTTAATATTTATTATTTTTTTTATAAAATTGTAGCTCATTATCTAACTGAAACCATATAAATTCACATTTCCAACTTTCTGCAAAAACTATAAAAGTTCTGCAAAATTGCTTCTAAATTTTTAACTTTTTAATCAGAATTTTAGAATTTTTTGGGTATACAGTTTTATAGCCAATTGAATTTTAGTAGAATAAAGTGCAAATTTGAAGTTCTTAAAAATTTTTTTTCTGAATGTATTACGCACTTTTTTCCATACAAAAATCAACGCGACTATTTCGTAACTTGAAGCTTACACTTCATTCTACTAAAGTTTAATGGGCTATAAAACTACCTACTCAAACAAATTCTAAAAAATCGAATTAAAAAGTTGAAAATTAAGATGCAATTTTGCAGAATTTTTATAATTTTTACATAAAGTTGGAAATGTGAATTTATATGGTTTTTGTTAGATAATGAGCTATAATCTTAGAAACAAAAATAATAAATACTAAATAAACAAAGCAAAAAAATTTCCAAAATTTGAAAAAGTGTCGTCCCGCTATTTATTTTCCACCACTGTATTGTCGTTTAAAAGACTAATTTTGTGGCAATTTAAACCATTGCAAACTTGCCTAAAAAAATTGTCAATCTGGCTACATTGTCCCTTAGTGATGATCGGCGTTGTCGAACGGATAAGACTATCTACATACCTCCTTTAATATCTGTAAATGTTGTCTTTTCATATCATTTAAGTTGCTTTCCATCGTGTTTGTACTAAGTTCTTGAACATTTCTCTTGAATATATAAATTTGCTGCGACTGTAATGAACGAGAATGTTTATTTGCTTTACTAAAAGCATAAGCCTGTGATGATAAATTCGCTAAGCTGTAACTCCACTCAAACGCCTTTCTTCAGTGGTTTTCGGTAAAACAATGTATCTTTAACAATTTCTTAATTCTTGGTTAATGGATTTACCGTTAAAAGTCTATTGGAAGCGAGAAAATTTTTAGAAGCTACTTTCATTAATCACTATCAAAGCAAAAAATCCTAAAATTAGATACGTCGTTTTACCAAAAATTAGTATACGTATTTTTATTTACGTACATGTATGGATACATACATATAGACATACATACATATGTTCGTGTTCAATAGGATTAAGTGCGCTGGAGTACCAAGCACAGCCTACGCATCATTAACCAACATTGATTTGATTACCAATTCGCCTTTGATTGCGTTCCTTAGCTCTGTGAGGAGGGTCATGTGCCCCCTTCGTCACTTTGGTTTAGCAAAATGTGATGTAACTGTGTGTGTGCGAGTACGTTGCAACTGCTTAACATTATTTATTTATTTATTTTTGTTGTTGATTTGCCAATTTCCAATTGAGTATATTCGCATAGATATTTACTGGTACGTGTTCCCTTGGATGTCGCGTGTTACCAAAGCCGTCATTGTGGCAAATTGCAATGTCCCAACTGCAACAACGAACGCAAATAACACCAACAATATATAACGCATTAATAACAGTGTGTGGGTTTAACACCAAATTATGAAGTTCGTGATAAATCAAGTAATATACATACAATACATAGAATTTGAGTGCTTAATAGAAAAAGTTACAACAAATAGTATTGGCGGAAGAAAGCAGATCTGCAATTCTTCAATATCTGCCACACCAGTTCAAGCAGCGCACAGTGAGTGAACGCGCTTTGAAAAATCTCTTCCATTGCCTGCCTGACAATTTCATGCAAAATTAAAGATTTACAAGAAAAAAATCATTGCATTATCAGCTGTATGATTTAATTTGGCACACAAAGGAGCAGCAAGAAAGCGAGCCACCAGCAAGCAAGAGGTGGAGCCAGCCGATTCATTCTGCTTTCTTTTGCGGCTGCTCTGTGGAGATGTGTGCGATATGCGCCTGCGCATGCGCCGCTATTTCCTGTGTTCATAGCGCTATAGGCGTGTCACCGCCACACAGAGGATACTGAACTCTCCACAATATATGTATGTACATATGTATGGATACTCCACATGAAGCGGGCGTCCACCGACCGTAGCGTTGCACTGCGCTGTCTGTTTTCGCTGTCAGCGATCAACCACAACGTTTGTGTTGTACACATGCATACATATACTCCAATATTTATTCAGTTGATTTCCTTGCTTTTTATCGAGTTTCTTCACTTTTGTTGTTTTTATATATATTTATTTTTTATTTATTTTTTGATCTGCTTTGCGTGCTGAATATGATTATTTGTATTACTATTATTACGTCTGACATTTCTTGGCCATGATTCATACCACCACGCATTCGTTCATTCGCCCGTTGGTTCGTTTGCTCGCTGCAAAATATGGCTATGCTTAATAATTGATTTATTAAGTTGGCAAAAAAGGAAACAAATCGTCTTGAAGAGCCTTCAACTTGGTGCATTAGCCTGCCAAACGTAGTGTTTCTTTGTTCGATATGACGATTCTTATGCACTCAACAGAGGAGGGGAGGGTGTTAGACAAAGAATTGCTGCTGTGCAAAATCATAAGTACATAGCTTGAGGAAGAAGCAAATGTTGGATATTACAAGTTCGATAAAGGGCTACTGAATCTTGTAAAAATTCGTGGGAGGAATTCGGAAGCAGTTTGGTTGGGCTAAGTCTGAAAAAAAGAAAAAAAAAGGAATGTTGAGTGAAATAAAATGCGTTCTTCGCCATTTTTTGCTAATGCTGATATTATTCGACATTTTAAGTTCCTCCTTTAGAACTTTTAAATGTTTTTCATACAAGCATTTGAAAACCATGATCTTTGACGTACCTATGTACATATATATATACATTCTGTAAAAAGAAGTACCGGGAACTTATTAAAAAACATGGCATTTTTATGTAATCAAGAACATTTTGACGCTATTGAGGTACCCCTTAAGTCCAAAGTGTCATACACGAAGGCATCAAAAAGTGTCTTTGAATGCAGATATAAACTAAAAATTTAGGACAAACTTCGAAAATTCACTTGTACTGGATACATGAGCTTAGGCTATCATGGCTGTCCTCATCTGTGAAGCAATTGTGATGCTACATTAGAAACTCCGTACGTCCCTTCTTAGAAGTAAACCCAATTTGTGGCTTTATCGTAGATACTAGAAAAATCGAGTTAAGTCAAACATTCAAAATAATAGTGGAGAAACGAGCGTCGACGTGCCCCCGCCAATGCAGGGCAGTGGCGTAGGTAACCCTCTAAGCTTTCGATTTTTCTCTATATCAGGGCAGCTACGCTTAATTGCAAACCCATTCTTCCATCCCATCCGGTAGTGCCCGGTGAGAACTCCCAATTGCATGTAGGAGCAGTGGTACCTCCAAGCGGAGAAGAGAACGAGATCTGCGTTTATTCAACTTTGGCCAAATATGTTTTGCTCTTCTGTACAGGTCTAGGCCTTTAATCGGCGCCCTTTGACCTTTGTTAGTTGGAATTTTATTGCTGATTTATCCATGAACGGCCACCGGACAGCGATACCGTAAAACAGAATGGGATGCACATACAGTCCACAATGTGAGGCTTCAATCCCCTTTTTTTCCTCCTATTGGCATAAGACGCAGTTACAGCTTCCTTCATAAGATAGCTTTCTGTCCATAAGAACGCCCCTTCCGAAAAAGTCAGCGCGACACCGTTCCAGAGGAGAAGTTTTAGCTTTTGTTTTTAGCTTTAGGTTTTCATAGTGCGAAAAGCGTCTTGAATAGGTCGCATAGAACTAACTACCGTAGGGCAATATCATTACACCCTGCAACCGTGGAAGCAGAGTATTCACCGTTAGATTCCCGAGCAGTGGGGAGTATATGTTTTCAACTGCCTAAAAGGGATCGAACAAATGCTACCAGAGGGTGTTGCAGCCTCAGGTGAGTTAGGGCGTGTAGAACAGCCTATGAGAGAACATTATTGAAGGCACCCTTGATATATAAGACTGCGCCTGATTCAGATTCTTGACCTGGACATAGGGTCATAAAAGAGAGGCGGATAAAAGGCGGGGTCATGTTTAGGTCTTGTGGGTCCCATAGCTGTCCAAAATTTGTTAGCTAACCAGACCTTCAAAATGGGTCTGAGGATAATGTGCGAATACAAAGTGCTACCAAATATACGTCTGAACTAGGGCATTCAATCCCGAAGCATTTTATCAATCCCGGGATTTCGGGATGCAAAAATTCTATTCCCGGGATCCCGGGATTTTTCGGGATCTCGAATTTATCACAACTTTTGCATTTAATAGTAGGTTCGCCTTTTTTAAACCACACAGATTCATTGTCACCGTGTTTGGTCTTACAGGGAGCATAATGCACCTTAGTAAAAGGGTCCGTAATTTAATGTCTTAATATTTTTATAGTATTCTTAAATATCTATATTAATTGTAAAAACCCCTTTTACTAATATCTTCAGAAATTCATTTTCCACAAAACGCCAACAAAATAAAATGAGCAACAAACCTTCCACACTATAAAATCTTGTTGTGTTTTCTATTGCTACCAGATTTTTCGTTATTACACAGTTCTTGCACAAAATGTTTGAACAATTACAGTTATTCAGGCAGGTTCTGAAATTCACGTCCGAGTGCAAATGGCTCGTTTTTTTGGTCTTCTGTATATCTCGGAATGCCCTAGTCTGAACTGCTTTGGTGAGGCGTTTCACGGCCATACAGTATTTTAAAATTCAGTGAGAATGTATGTATGTATTATGGATTCTTGATACTTATCATGAAAGGTCGTTCGATAGTAGTAGATGGTAACATTAGCACGTCATAACCTATAATACTAGGCTTCTTAACAGCAGTGTGACCAGGTTAGCCTTTTTAGGCTAGATTAAGCATTTGATTTTAAGCCATAGACCTTTTTTTACTTAAAATATTAGTAAAATTCGGACCAGAACTTATAAAAAAAAATGCCATAAAAAAATACTTAATACATACCGTCACTAGACACGAATAAAGGCGCGAGCTCAAAAGTTGACGCCGAAAAAAGACGCATAAAAAAACTTTAACGTCAAAAACTCTTAACATACTTCGTCGAAGTATTTCATAAGCATCTTTTTTCGCAAATTTTTTTTTACGCGCCTTTTTTCGCTGTCAAAACACTATCGCGCCTTTATTCGTGTGTAGTGACGATACATATTTTAAAAAGTACTGTTTAACGTTAAAATATTACAACAACAGAGCAAAGTACCATTTCCTTCAGAACATACTTTCTCAGTCGTTTCTAAGGTTTTTTTTTTTTTTAAATAGTACTATAAATGAGAAGGCGGATGAGTTGGCGAAGGCAGGAGCCGGTTTGGATGAACCCCAGGCAGTGGCACTGGGTTGCCCTCTTGGAGTAGTCCAAAGAGAGATTACTACGCATTTCCTTGAACTGGCTAGACGCAGGTGGTCAGATATACAGACTTGTAGGATAGCGAGAAAACTATGGCCTGACTATAACAGGGCGAAAACCTTAGACCTGCTTAGCAGATCAAGGCCAGAGGTATTCAGAATTTCAGCAACCATCACAGGCCACTGGCCCATAGGCAAACATGCGGCAAAAATAGGTCTACCCCATAATATGATTTGCCGCAGCTGTCAACTAGAAGATAGCGAAGAAAGTGTCCAGCATTTCCTGTGTGAATGTCCAGGCCTTTCGAACATTAGACACAAGACGTTAGGGAAACATCTAATAGCTGAACTAACCGACCTATCAGGAGCTACCATTAGCGAAATCGGCAGATTCATTAGAGAGTCGAAATGGTTCGACCTAGCAACATAGGAAGTGCACAGACAAGATATTTATCCCCCGCGAGAAGTGCATCAAAATGGCGCAATAATGCGCTAATTGTATCCTGGGCAGCGACTAGGAAGCACTGCAACCAACCAACCAACTATAAAATTTGCCTTCAACCGTATTTTTGAAGCAATTGATTTGTTGGCGTATTACTAGTGTACTCTGATGTAAAAAAACAATCATATGTATTTCCATTCGGTTTTTCGTATCCTAAACTGAACTCCATTTTGCATACATTGAAGTTATGTAGCCATTATTAACCTAAAAGATGTTGTTTAGTATTTTGATGGGAATAATTTAAAAATTTTTTTAAAATAAAATCGGTTTCGCGGAACTTATCGAGTTGGCGAAGACTTTTTAAGGAATGAATATATGACTGACTTCTTTTTAACTCCATTTTTCACAGGGTATTACTTTTTCCAACTTTTTCTCAAAACCAATTTAGCCTCACTTTTTGTGTGTGGTCACACTGCTTATCAGCCAGCCATCATAACCAAATCCCTATTTTCCAATCAGCGAAACTCTTTTTGTAGGCACTCCCTTTTATGTATAGCCTGTTCCTCCTACGAATTTCGAACTAATATACTCAAGGAATATAGAATATTAGCTGAAAGTCTCAGTCATAATGATGGCTCGATGAAAAGCTGCCTTATCGTTATTGTTCTGCTTAAGGTGGGCTTAAAATAAACGCTTTATTTGGCCAACAATGGTCGATAGAAAACATATGCATGTATGTACGTAAAAGGCTGCTTTCTCTAGGGAACATCAAAATTAGAAGGAATAATAAAGACATTTGAAATTCAACCCAAATGAGGGTGAATTGGACAACTGAGAAAAGCCCATAGACTTCGCGATGACGCACGGCACTATGAAGAAAAAAATATACATTCCAAATAACGAAACAGGATTATAATGCAGTGAAGCCCTAATTCTGAAGCCAAATACGTGCTACATTGGAATCAGTTACATCCGTACATTTACTGTTGTTGTACTTTTGCACATTCAAATATACATATGTATGTATCAATGCTTTTATGCATTCAAATAATTGGGATAATTCACACATCATTTGACGCGTGCCGGTTCGCAATTACTAACAAGAAGAAAAAAAAAGTTAATATTGGAGTGAAATTTACAGCTGCACATTTAAATCGATTGCGAAGCAACACTGCAGGCAAAATAAATCATCAAACTTATAAAACACAATTGTAATGACATTAATTTCCGTCACTGGACCAGGCGGAGTGTTCGACTGTGAGTGAAACGAATTGTAAAGATGTGAGAGAGATTTGATCTACATAGGAACGTACATACATTTGTACGTATATTTGTATGCAGATATGCATGTAAATAAGTGCGAAATGGGGTTGCAAAGTGTTTGGTGAAACGGCCAACAAAGACTACATACACTTCGGGTGAAATGCAAATTTATTGCCGTAAGCATTAACATCATTATATGGATTTGGTTGTAGATTATGAGCCACTGCAAGTGCGTTGAAGTTTCCAAATAAGTGCGTATTTGTATGTGAAAAGATATGTAGATAAACATTAATACATACTTGGATTATTTTGGGGGTGTCCGAGAATTGTCTTGCTTTTAGATTTGACACGCAAACGCAAGTGTTTCGCAAATATTACGAGATTTCGCACGTTTCCTGTACGACTAAAAGCGATTTTTCTGGTTAAACTGCCGAAGGCTGAAAATGTTCGCCTTGGATGTTGAAGGGAAGATTATAATGTAAGCAACCCTGTGTCAAGAGAAGTGCATACACTAGGGTGATCAGCTGGGTATTTCGGTAGCGCTTTTTCTTGAATTGCATTTAATTTCTATAGATTTTTTTTTTGGAATTTCGAAAAGTTATTCGCTTTTGCTATTTACATAAGTAAATATGTATACTCTTAAGAGGGATGGGTCGATATTGGGTTTCGAAACTATTACCACCAAATGTGAAGAACTACCCAGCCTTTGTAGAGCAATCTTTAAAGATGAGTATTGAGAATTGAAACGATCACTAAAGATTTCATAATGATTATATCGATAACTATAAAGACCAATTCAACAATATCAATAACAATAAAAATATTCATAAGCACTTCTATGGGCCAATTTCACAATGCGTAGTTAACTCAGAATCGGGAGTTAACTACAGATTTTTGTACTGAAAATCTCTAGTTAACTGTCGATTCGGAGTTAACTACGCACTGTGAAATTGGCCCTATATCAATAGTTATCATGCGGATAACAGTTACATTATCGATAACAATTACAATATTGACAACAATTACAATATTGATAACAATTACAATATCGATAACAATTACAATATCGATAACAATTA
>NW_023458555.1:45677152-45682559 GCF_013731165.1 Rhagoletis pomonella
ATTTGCACCCCCTTCTCATTACATGCGCTTATTACGTACATTCAATCATCCAGACTACGGCCTACCAACCGGCAATTGTGTTGCAGCTATGCCCTTGACGCGACTACCCACCGCCCATGGCCTTGGTTTTTTTTTTTGCATGCAACACTGCACGCTATAAATAAAAGTTTTTGTACGCGCGCCCCCAACTGCAGCAGCAGCAGCGATTTTGTTGTAGTTTTGCCAAAGAAAGGGTTGCCTGCCAAACACTTACCACCGGACTGCTCGCCTCAAGCCAACCAATCAGCCAGCGATGCCGCGATGCCAGCTCGTCTGCTGCCCCATCAGCTCATTGTTTGTCCACTCAGCAGGATATTTGCCTCGCTGCACTGCCTTTTGATTTAGCAAGTATGTATATGGCCTTCAATTTTGCACCGGAAAAAAGCATGCTTCCAAAAAGTAAATATGAACTTGTGTATAAATCCTGTTAAGCCACCATGCTAGCCTGTAATTTTGTATACCTTCGCCCATTCATTCAACTTCAACCCTTTTCGCATTAACGTCATCGCCCAGCCATCGGGTTGTTAATTCGATTTTTGCATTTTGCCTTCGTAATTATTTTTATTTCGTTTACTTTGGTTTTCAACTATTACTGGCATGTAATCCAACAGTTTTTCGATTGCATAATATTTTATGGTGGCAACTTTTTCCTACATTCCCGAATTCTGGTTTTCATTCTGCCGTCATTGCAAATTTTTGCATAGCCTTTTACTTTCGATTTGTCCTTTGGAGTAGCTTGGTTGCTTTTCGCCTCTCCTTCTCACTTTTTCTTTTTCTCGTCCTTTCGTGTGACCCACACAATTGCGAACAAATATCACATAATAATCGCTGTTGCTATGCTTGCTTTGTTACCAAGCACTTTCTGGCCTTTTAAGCAAATATTCAGCGTCGAATCTGTATTGCGCCAAATCGAATGTGAATCATTTTATATTTTTTTGGTTGCTGTGGACGTAGTTGGCCGAGGCTAACTTGAGTACCTGTTTACTTAAGTATATAGGTACAAAATTCAGCTTGAAGGACGACGAACCAATATACGACGAACTCTACATTGCTCCTCTATCGCTTCGTTGATACTAGGGCTAGTGGATGTATGTAAATGTATCTCCCAAAGCTGCTAAAGTAAACTTCCTTTTGCTTGGGGAAATACCATCGACGGTATCTCGCATAGCATTCCAGAAGGCCCCGAATATTGCTATGATGCCAGAACTAGTGACCTATCACTCGGATACCTTTTTATTGCTGTCAATATTGCTTAAGGTAAACGACAGTATGTAGTTTTGAAGCGTATTTAAATTAAAAATGGTTAGGGTCTTTTGGCAACACCGATAATAATGTCAGCATAGAAATCCAACGCAGAATCACTCTTGCCAACAAGTACTACTTTGGACTGAGTAGGTAATTCTGGAGTGAAAACGCAGTTGCCCACGGACGTAAAAACGGAGAACGTGTCAGATGACACTATCTATCTTATGGGATTTGGTTGTTAAAGAAAAATCTCCACCGCATAACAGGCCCCCTCTGCGATGGAGAGACCAAGTAGAGGAGGCCCCCACTGCGATTTAGAAACGAAGTTGACAAGGACTTGGCTTCCCTTGGCATTTCCAATTGGCGTCAGTAGGCACAAAAGAGAAACGACTGGCGTCCTTTGTTGAACTCTGTCAAAATCGCTTAGGCAGTTACAGCGCCAAGTAAGAAGAAGAATAGCACACACACCAACAAATCAAACTGAGTATGACCAATAATGGTCTTCTTCATCGCAGGAGTAGAGCAGTGAACAAATTCGCAATTATTGGGGAGTCGACTCGTCCCTCACGGAGTGAGATTGCCTCAACCGTTCGCCGGTAACCAAGTCTGAAAACGAAATTGTACATAGAGTCGAAAATAGCGCATCTGTCCCTAGTGGTTGCTGTCATCACACCATAGAAAAGATTTTCACCAGACCAGGGGTCGTCAATAGTTTGTCCTGCATTTTGTCTATGCGGTCTGCCCACGTTGTGGGCGTTTTAAAATTAACCATTAGTTACTTGGTGGAGTTGTGGCAAAATTTCTTCCTTTTCGGGGAGGTCTCATTAAACGCGAAACAATATTAGGCATTGTTGACATTGGAGTTTTCGCCCAAGTCTACATTTTGAACCTAGCTTCGTCTGAGGTTTAGACTGTCCTTATTGCCGAGAATCGGCTATATTTATAAAATGGGTTAGCTATGAGTTTTAAATCTATTTACGAGTGCTTATTTTGTATATCGTAATGAGAAATCGCTATTTAAGGCGTCTATGTCGCCATTTAATAAACTTTACCTTGGTGGATAGTTATCAATTTTGATAGGACAGCGTGTCTATTAGTTACAAAACTGGCATATATGTGTATACATATTTAGTGTCTCAGAAACTTGTCCGTGGTAGAACATATAACGTAATAAGGTATGCCAAGGATCACTCGATATAAGAAAAATAATTTGACTATGGTTAGCACTCACTAGGCTTTGCCACTTTATTACATTTGTGTAGTATGTTTTGTGAGGTTAGAAAACAGAAAAGGAATTTTGACTGCACATTCGTATTGGCGAGCTTCTCCTCCGATTTGTGGCGTGCGCCTTGTCACACAAAGGGGAGAGATGTACAGTTTTACGCCGACTCTGAACGGCGATTGTATATTTATGAGAAGCGATTTTTCATGGCAGAAACTAACTCGGAGGTTTGCCATTGCTTGCCGAGGGTCGACCAGCTTACTTTAAACTTTATTTTTTATTTTTTGCTGATAGGTTGAACAGGGCTTGAACCCAGGCTCTGTTGGTCTTTAGAGCACACTGCTAGCCACTATACCACAGCGCCCGCCGATGTTATCGAAATATTTATCGAAGCGGCTTTGATTGGTTCATCGATATCGATATTCGTAAATTTATCGGTATTTACACTAATTTAATGTATAATTTTGATGTTGTACATTGCTATCCATCTATCTTTTATGTACATACATACAGCCTTATAACGTACCACAAACGATAGGCAACACGAAAGGTTCGTCTGCAGAGGAATGCATCAAAAATTACAGTCCGGCGGCAGCATTCTAGCCCGTTTAAACGCAACCGAGACGATTGCAACGTAATCGATAAAAAGCATGAAGAATACGAACGATAGGGTAATAAAATCGCAATCAGAAACGTTTCCGTCTGCAGACGAATCGTTCGTGATACATAACAATACAGATAATTTTATAACGTTTAAAGCGAAATATATGACTTATGAATGAGTAGCCCAACTGACGCGAAGAGATATGAGAGAAAAGTAAAGGTTTCCTGATTTCTGTAAAGTCGGCTGGCTGCGTAATAGTGTAAAATTATTGAAAGGGTAAATATTTACTGTGGCATCCAAACGGAAATCAGAGTTATAGGAGCGCTTACGGCGCGGCCGAAAGTGGTCACGGAATGCTTTAGCTCTTTCCCTTCGCTTCCGATACTTCCAAATCCAGCTGGCTAAGGTTGCGGCTCATAGTGAGTGACATTGCCTTGAATGGCTGATGAATTGGCTAGACAGGGTACATTTGAGATTATTTCTTCTGATAGAGAGTGCTCCTGGCTCAGCGAACGCTGGACGGCATGCAAAGTTGCCGGTAAACGACCGCGGGTGATCAAGATAAGCGCAATCTTTCTTAATATTTTTTTAGACTCCTATTGCCGTAGCTGCTTTGAGGATGATAAGATGAAATCATCTCAGCATTTCTTTCTCAAATGATTTGCTTTTGCAAGTCTAGGCCTTTACTTCATTCATACTCCCAAGGAACTCCCTGCGGTGGTCATCAGCCTGCCGAGCTTCGTTTTAAACACTCAGCGCTTTTCATAACAACTTCATAGCTTTACCATTCCAGTAAAACCTATTAAGTGATAGCACAATGGACAATAGTATGTATATGAAATGTCTAAAGTGATCCACTTACTCTTCATTTTTTACTAAAAAATATGTACTTTTCAAAGGAAACATATTTTGTTGTTTTTTTTTTTCAAATTGTGAAAAGGAACCGCTTCTTAAATTTAGTATAGCAGTTCTCATTATTACCAGAAGTGGCTAACATTCAGTAGGACCAGGGTCCGATGCCAGCTTTTTATCTTTTAATATGGTAACCGCATAAAAAGAAGTAGAACTTTTTATTGATTTCTTTAATGCGATTTTCCCTCCAACCAAAAAAACCAAGGAAATATCTTACTACTTTGGTTCCATTTTATTTATAAGGCAGTTTTTCTTCTTTGTTTCTTTCCATATTTCCTGTTAAATTAAGTTTTATGTGGGAATTCATTCTCTCAAAAAAAAAAAAAAAAAAAACGACACCAAAATATTATCACTTCGCTTTGTTTTTTGGTGTTGCTAACTGAATTTCTACAACTCATTTCATATTCTGATGAACGTCCCTTGCTCAATGCTGTTTCGAAAAGTTCTTTGTTTGCTTATATTGCAGCACCATAAATTTACACAAAACTGGTCGATATTGTTTATTTTTTTTTTCAGCCAATGCTTGACTTGTCTTAGCCTTGCGAAACTTCGTTTTCTTATTTTTAACTGAAACCGCAAAAAGTAATTTATTTTGTACAAAAGAAGGAGTATTTTCGGGAAAAAAATGTGGGGGGCGAGGAATGATGGAGCAAGCAGATAAACTATGTACACAGAATCACCAAAGAGTGCCATGCAATGGGTGTGGTATATGCAGATGAATTGCTATATATACTCGTACAAATGCAAAGTCAGAAGAAGACCGTCAGCCAAATGCGACTTTTACTTTCTGCTGCTTGAACTTCTTTATTTATTTTTATTTCTGACCAAGTATCTTCTCTGCTTTTGCTACTTCCACTACACTGGGCTTAACGCATATCTTTGCTAATTTTTATTTTGTAATTTCTTTTATTTTTATTTACATATTTGTGTTCTGGTTTTGTATGAGATAGCCAATTAGCCTGAGTACACACATGCTTCAGACAACAGTGGTCGCTAGCTAGACGAACTGCCACAGGCTGGCAATGCATTGAAGTGCATTTGTAGAAGTACAAACGACGGTGGCGACTCCTCCATTTAATGAGAAACAAATGAAACGAAATGATGCCTACTTAAGGGCTTAAGCATTGTCTCAATGCATGATGCCAAGCCAAGCAGCGCAGCTAGATAAATACTAAGTATGTAGATAGAATGGCTACATAGTAGCGCTAGTGCGGATTGAATGCCTAGCGGCATCATTGCATACCAAACCAGCTTAAACTAAATACTTGCTGCTATGATAGCATGCTACTCGTATATCTTTAACCACAACTCAATGGAGTTGTCTTTTGCCTCTTGGCAACCCCCCCCCCCCCCCCCCCCCCCCCCCCCCCCCCCCCCCCCCCCTT
>NW_023458555.1:45717559-45717698 GCF_013731165.1 Rhagoletis pomonella
CGAAGATGAACAAATGGTCGAAATACTAGCTGTTCTGCTGTCTGTTACTATATTAACAACTACAATAACAGCAACAACAGCAGTAGCTTACAATTGAATTATATTGGGGAGCATTAAATGAAGTAGAAGTAAAAAAAAA
>NW_023458555.1:45717798-45729439 GCF_013731165.1 Rhagoletis pomonella
CCCCCCCCCCCCTCCCCCCCACCGCTCACTGTGGTGCACTTGTTTTCTTCCTAGTAGCTGTTGGAATGCATACGTCCATAGGCGCGCTGGACACTCGGATGCATTTTCATAATCGTACAAGTCGTCGTTAGTCGCTGTGGTCTTCATAGTAATGGCTGGGGCTACTCGTAAATCCGCGGCTTACATGTATTTACCGTAATATAATAGCATTTTCGTACTGCGGCATCGAACCGGCTTCCAATGTGCCTACGTGTTCGCCCTGCCGTCTACCTTGCAATCTTCATACAACGTACTTACCTTACATATTACATACTATTTCTAGTATGCTAATGACACTTGGCAGTTCAATGTGGCATGCAACAAATCTCGTTTTCGTTGCCGTAGCAGTGTAACTGTAATAAATATAAAGAATTACATTAAATCAAAAGCTCGTTTTTTAGCGAGATTTGCTGTTGAGTTTTTGTTTTTATTTTTAAATAAATTGTATGCAAGTGTGCAATTGGAATAACACTTCTTCAAATTTCCACACAATTTCCTGTTTGAAAATTTCTTATCTTATTTTGCTCGCAAGTTCTTAAGCCTGCACATTACTCATGCTGCTTTTGAATATTTACATTTGTGTATACTTAATATATATTTACTATATACATGCATATATTTATGCAGTTTCTCATGCCTTATGGCTTTATCTGCATATGCGCATAATTAATTGCCATTTGACTTTTGTCGTCGTCGTCGGCTTGCACTTGTTTCCGCCAGATCACTGACCATGCATGCTAAGTACATATCTACATACATATAATGCATGTGGTTATTTTAAAAAGGCTTCTCTCTCCTTGCTCGTCCCACTTCTTGCTCTTCCTCGGAATATCCTCCTCAGTCTGTTTTCTTTGTATTTTTTTAAATTGTTTTATTCATTTATCGACTCTATTACTTTGTATTCTCCACTTCTAAGTTTCGCTCGCGATATCGTTTCTGCGGCGTATAATCCGTTCTGTAATCATTCCTCCGCGCGCCACTTGCGCCAGCCGAACACTAGCCATTCCGGTTTCAATTTTCAACATCGTTTAAATATGTTAATGCTGATTTAATGCAATTATTTCTTTTGTTTCCCATTTTCTTTCCACAATTTTATGCCCGCTACAATCTGTGTATGTTGCAGTTACTTACGTACTTCTCTCACTAATCGATTATAGGAATAGCTAGTTATCTGTACCCGTGCTTCCTTATCAATCGTTTACTTACCCATAGAAAAATTACATTGTACGATTTTCCAGTACATTCCTGGGTGTTTCAGGTCATCTTGGCATGGAGGAGTTGAGCATAGCTGAAATACAGCTACGGCAATCGTTTTAGAAGCTTCCACGAGTACTTTGTTTACGCAACAATTTTATTTCTATTTCTGGACTCACCTCTATTGTACACACGAAACAGTGTTCCCAACAGCCAATCTAGCTGATACACCATTCACAGTAGCCTTATTTTAAGTTTAAGTGAAGTTCGGTTTAGTGTTATGTCTTTAAAAATAAAACGAAATATAATATTCCCGAAAATAATAAATTGTATTTAAAAAAGCCGTTTATTGTCTCGAGGTTTCAGAACATGGTGAATGTGTCAACTAAATTGCCCATTTCAGTATAAAAAAACAACTTAAATCTCGAACTAGTGGTGATGTACGGAACCAAGAAACCGGTTCCTTTAGAGAACCGATTCTCACATTCCGCGTTTTTGATTGCATCGACTTGAAATTCGGTTTGTTTATGGAATATGGAGTTGACCTACGAAAGTTCGTCGGTTCGAGGCACTATATCATATAGTCGCCATTAACCCGACCTGGCCCACTTACGTCCACTTCGTTGTTTTTGATGATATCAACTTGAAATTCGGTTTGTTTACCTAATATGGAGTTCTTAGTTGGCTTATGTAAAAACTATTTTCTTTGATTTAATATCTTGCTAGTTTTCTTCCTCATCTTTTACGCCTTCAAATCGCTGTCAGCTGCGACAACATCGAAAAAATCATGTTTTTAAATGGAAATAAAACACTAACGTAACTAACTAGCACAATGTTAATTCATGTCTTTTATTTATATGAAATTTTTTTAAACAATTCTTTTATTTTTTATTTTTACTTTACTTTATAAAAAAAATATAACAACAAATTGAATTTTTGTAAAAAGGGTCATTCCATGTAAAACAGGAAAACGACATAAATGTTAAGATGCCCAAATTATCTCTATTTCAGTAGTAAACTCTTTTGCAATCACTAGATTTCATTAACTGTACAAAAATATTAAAAATGGAAACTTTTATTTCATGCATAATTACTTTACACCAATCACAAGGACATGTCCCACCAGTCACAAATTTAAATATTTTTTAATATTTCTTTGAAGAATATATAAGCCTAAATTTTATTGAATACGAAAGCGTGTAGTTCATTTTTAACAACACAAAAAAGTCGTTTGTGAAAATTAAGTGTTTTGGCTACCATTCATCTTTGAGTGCACAAAGGTAAAATAGAGTTCTTTTCAGTGTCCCACCAGTCACATTTATTCAAATGATTGCTACATAAAACTAAGAAATCGTTTCATATATTTGTTAAAGCAGTTTTATGCGTTAGTTATTGTTCTGTGCTAAAAAGTATCTTTCGCTGTTGTGTACTTTCCGACGACATAGAAATAGTTCACAATTGATCACATTCTCGTGTAAAATGTCCCAGCAGTTACAATGGAATGGCCCAAAACATTTTTTAACTTTTCTTAAGCTATTTCGATAGGTCCTATTTCCGTTGCCGTTTTATTGAGAACCGCAATCGGACCAAATTCCCGGCTCTCCTTGGAGCCGGACTCTACCTAATCGTTTCTTTTAATGCTCGAAACCACACATCGCTAGTAATTACCAGGGCCGAAAATTTTAAGCTTTTGCTTGGAACTGCTTATTTTGCTTATCAGGGTTTCCAAGCTTAAAGTTAACGATAATGCCTAGTTTGCTTATTTTAATGTATACAGAACGGACATCTTAAGAAAACGGTCAAGAAACAAATTTGCTATTATTTCGTGAGTGTAAATAGTGATTTTGACATCTGATATTTCACAGCCTGTTTTTCCTTACGAAGGAACGGAACGGCGGGCTTATATTTCTCCCGTGCTCCTTCTTAAAAAAAAAACATTAGAAAACCATAGCAGCAAATTAGAAACTCCTCACTGATTTTTTTTTTGGCTCAGCTTTTCTTGAGCATTTCTTGCGCATCTTTTTTCGTCGAACTAAAGAAATGTTTACAAATAATAACATAAAAACAGATTTCGTTTTTAGGTTTGACTCTACGGGAAGGCATTGTTGTTATTGAGATTAAAAATAGTTAACTCAAATGGAGAAAAACGAACATAAAAAAAAAATTAAATTCTATTTTGAAAATAAATTAAGGATTCATATATTAGTGTAATAAAATCCGCATTATTTTTAAAAATATGACAACTAAATCGATGCATTAATACGACGGGAAATATAAAATTTTGAATTCCGTCCAATCCTTGAAATAAACTGAAGTAAAAACCAAACTGTACTTCCATAAATTATTGCATATTTGCAAGCATATTTACTTAAGGTAATCTTCAAAACTCTCTTTTTCTGAAACTACAAACCTTGCTGAGAAGATTGCATGAGATCCTCGTTCAATGATCCTTTCATAACATATTCTGAAATTATAAACAATTGCTGGCAAAATTCTTACACACTGCATATTTGCTTGGCGAGAAATGATTTTGGAACATTGGAATTAGCTTAATATCGATCTTATAAAGTTTAATTCCTGTATTCTTATATTCGTAGAATTTCTTCATCAGCGATTTTACTGATCATTTATTCATCGATCGAAGCGAAATTCTGCATGGAATATTTTATATTAGTTAAGAGTTATTTACCGAATCTGCAAATCTGCTAATAAATTGCGAAGCTATTTTGTGCTAATTTGTAAGTAAATGAGGTTCTTAAACTTGTATTTTTGTTCAAGTTTGCTTTGATGTTTGCGGCTTAAGTTCACTGATCTTTTTTTTCGGTTACAATCTGTAGCTAGAAGTCGCTCTACGTCGGTTATAACCGTTTTGTGCTTTCTTGTGTTTTCGGTCATAATTTTTTATGAAGTGCTGTCTGTCTTGCCTTTTGCAGACGAAATTTTTTTTATCTTTAATTACCTTTCTCTACTACTTTACTTTTGTTCTTATTTTTTCTTCTTGCTGGTTTTCGCGAAACCGGATCGATTGTACAAAAAAATTGCACAAAAACCGATTTTGCCACTAATAATAAATTTAAGAACACTTGATTGACGTTTATGTATCTTATAAAACTGAACGTATTCTTCTGTAATATTTTGTTGGAGTTATTTTCTTGATTTCTTTATTATTATTATTAGTTATCAGGTGGTTCTTTGCATTCAGTTTGTTTTTTTTTTCGACCTGTCGCTTTTTTTCTGTTTCTTTCTTCCTTTGTTTGTTGATATAAAAAATTTGCGCTCTAGGCGCGAAATTAACTTTCAATGCCAAGCGAAAGTTGTGATTGCTTATTTCTCCGTTTATTGTTATTTATTTTTGATTTTTTTTTTTGGTAACTAACATTTAAAAATGCATTGGTGGCAAAATGTATAAATTCAGGTCACAGGAAGATATATAAATGTTTCTTGCACGCAATAATGACTTACACATTAGCGCAATGCCAAATGGGTTGTAAAGTTTACTGTGGTAAACTTTTGTGGTTGGAAATAAAATTGCTTACAAATTATTGTGGCTGCTAAGTTTTAGTAGAAGGGTTCCTACTTACGGGTTCAAATATTGCAACCCAAATGTGCAAGGAACGGATTTTTAGGACCTAAAAACCTATAAAAAGGCAAAATACAATAACCAAATAGGCTAGAAAAGGCAAAATAAAATTAAAAAGCGACATAGGCAGCAAAAGGCACTAGAAATCGCAAAAAAGCAAATAAGGCACTAAAAAAGACAAAAACCGAAAATGATCAAAAAATACCTTTATTTTGGGAATTTTTATTTTACAAGTAAAAAGAGAAAAACTATGAACTAGATTCTTTATATGAAAAAATTTTACTTTGAATCTTTAACTATTTTCTCCTTTCGAGTTTTTAACTCACAAAACTTTAATCTCTATAGTTGTAGTAACATTGAACCACAAGATGCGCGTTAGGGGAGATAAATATCTACTTCAAAGGTAGTAGGCGAATGTTCGGCCTCTTTTTCGCCTGCATCTAATGATTTCCTGGCTAATCGTATGTCGGCCGCTGTGGTGTAGTGGTAAGCAGTGCGCGCTTTCACTCATCAATACCTGGGTTAAAGCCCTGGTCAAAGCAACATCGCAAAAAAATATAGAAAAAAGGTTTTTTCTTAACAGCGGTCGTCCCTCGGCAGGCAATGGCAAACCTCCGAGTGTATTTCTGCCATGAAAAACAGCTTCTCATAAAAATACAATCGCCGTTCGGAGTCGGCCACTCCGCTTTGTGTGACAACATCAAGGCGCACGCCACAAGTCCGAGGAAAGCTCGGCCAAACACTAACATATGTGTAAGCGCCAATCTATTATTATTATTATTATTAATCGCATGTACATATATGATTCCATGCCACATAATACTGCAGTAAACTAGCTAAAGATTTGGGCAAGAAGGTACCCGTGAGTTGGTCTCATAGAGAAATGAGAGATTGGGAGTAACTTAGACTATATGTGGTCTAGCCTTGGAGGGATAAGACTCTTATTAGCTTGTTGAGAGGTGCTTGAAACCCTGAATATATGCAACTACAAAGCCTTTCTAGCCAAAGATGGCCCGTTGGCGGTCAACAGATCTGCTCAGTCTCACAAAGCCGCAATTCTCAATTCTGGAAAATACATACATATATCACACGTATTTCGAGGATGATGAGATGGAATCTCATTAAGGGCCGGTTGTTCAATGTCTGGTTATCACTACCACTACACTATCGACGATTTCGACATCATGCATGTAACATGTGATCGATAAAGCAGTAGTTGTGCTTAACCGGAGCTTCTACCTCCGATTTGTACTAATCAGACATTGAACAACCGGCCCTAAAACTTTAACTTAACGCCCTGATTCGCACTTTTCAACCATCCCAGATCAGGGACATACAAAACGTCGTTCTTGGCACACAGCACTTTTCGGCAGAACGTAGCAGTTAGCGTCCGTTGCGGTGTCACAAAGTACAGATGTTTACAGACTAAGTGTGCTCCTAATTGGGGCAACCACTTTACTTCGCCTAGACTGAGTCAAAAGGAATATACTTTTTAGTTTTATTGTACAAACTGGCTGGAGGGGTAACTGCATCCGATTTAGGTGGCTCTATATCGGTGTTTAGACGGTGTGAGGTTTAGATGGGCAGGAAGTTTGACATTACTTTTTTTTTTTTGTGTTCCGGTGTGACTAATAAATGTTTCTATCGTTTGAGTTTTGCGTTAGCAAGCAAGTCGTTTGGAAATCATGGAGTTAGCCGGGTCTCATCCCTTGCCCAAAAAACATATTTTTACTTTGAATTAAAGCAAGTATGGGGCATATTCATAGTCGAAGCAGCTTTTTTGATTGATATTCCATTGAAAATTATGCGAAAATGCGTCTGCTAACTTTAGGTCGAGAAAATTTGTTTAGTAAAGTGTGACCAGATTGATAAAAGTACTTTATCTGTACAAAGTATGAATTCCTCATTTCGATTGGTCAACAGCTAGAGCTTGTTTACGTTTAAGTTTCACTTATCTAACGATATTTTTGGGAAAGTTTTTACTAAAATACTGCACTTTTCAATAGTTTTAGAAATTTTTTAAATATAAAATCTTTTTAACCGACTTCAAAAACAAGTAGGAGGTTATCAAATCGTCGGAATATTTATTTTTATGTATGTATGTTCCCGCATAACTTTGGACCGCATGAACTGATTTCGATAATTTTTTTTTATCGCAGAGTGGTACCTCAAGGGTGGTCCCATACTAATTTGGTTTAGATCCGATAATTAAGAAATAAGGGTAATCCTAAATTTTTCTGTGATAGTTGAAGTCGGTTGTGTTTTTTGCTTAAATTTTTTTATTATTTTCGAAATGATTTTGGTTTTCCACTTTGGTAGAAGTAAGAAGCCACATCAAGAGAACCTTGAAAATTTCGTTAAGTGATGGATTTTTGAAAGAAAATGCTCTTATAAACCTTTAGCGTAGCACAATTACATTATCGGTAATCTAATTAGCACCTCAATTTCAAAAAGATATTGTTTGTCACTTATGTTTATTTATTTATTTTAAAAAATTTTCGATTAGCATACAGTTTATTTTCTAGCAAAGCCCAAATAAACCCAAGTTCCAAATATTTTACCATAATTTTAATGTTGATTTTTTTCTTATTTTCAGGTAAGTTACGATAAACTCAACCAAAGTATTTAAACCGTAATCGTAAGTATAACAATATCTAAACACATGTATGTACATAAATACCTTTTATACAAATATGTAAACTTTAGAAGGTAAGCCACTACACACTACCACTGTGTCAAAATGCACCTGGCTACCCAGTGCCCGTGAAGATATCAAAGCGCAGGCTGTTCAAATCCGCCTTGTCTGACCCCCATCAATTGACCACATTTACTTAAACAAGAACACAAGCGGCAGCTCATCTGCCTTATGAGCGGTGCGACCAGTTTGCTTTCCCACCACAGCAGACGCTGCAACATCAGCAGCTCCAGCACCATTAAACCGCTAACCGATTAGGCCACCCATACTTTTTCAATTTTTAAACAACAATTTCATTTCCAACTTGGCAAAAAATAATTTATCCTTTGTATGTAAGCTGGGCAGAACAACAGAGGAGGCTTACAAACATACAGTGCATTTGTACATGCTTATGATCAGTTGGTGGCTACAAAAAAAAAATATGCGCGAGTAAAAAAATATGTTTGTTTCTTCAAGTAAGTATGTATCGCGAATAAAAATTATCCATTGAGCGAGTCAATAAATTGGCCGATTACAAAGTGTTTTGTAAAATGATGCAGCGACTTTTGTGCGAAACACACACACACACACACGAGCGAACACAATGGTGATACTAATAATATAACAACAATAATAGCGGTGCATACCAATGTGGCTGGCGATGATTGCGTCAAACCACATTCAACGATTATTTATCGACAGCAATGGCGGTAAAAATTGCGCTTGCGCAACAGCTGCTGCTGCTGGTTTGGTCGACTGTAACATGCTGCCGGACCATGGAGGCTGCAATCCTGCGCTCCACGTTAAAATTCTTCAACGCGCTTGAATTCTTGGCATCGTTAGGTGTTTAGCCCGTTGGTTGGGCGGGAGTTCGTTGGTTAGCTGCTGATTGTTTTCTTTTGCAGTCTGTCTATCTGTTGTTGCTAACTTTCTGCTTTCTACATATGAAGCATTTACATAGCCTAGTGTACATATGAACTTACATATACATACATACGTACACTAGGCGACAAATGAAAATGTACACCGCTAGTTATTGATATTTTTTTTTGGTGACGGATTTTGGCACTTTTTTCCATATAAGCATGAATTTCTTATGAAATGAAATGCGGGAGACCGTTAGCAACAAAATTTAAAAAAAATCAATGCCAGTTTTTGTAAATTGCACTTCTTATGTATATACAAAAAAGAACCCGAAAACAGTCTCAAAAAAAAAAAATAAAATTATTTCAAAACCGCACGCTATTTTTCAGCCGGAATTTCTAGTAATTCTGAATAAAAAGTTGAAAGTTTTGATGATTTTTTTTTTTGAATTTTGTGAACTTTATATAAAGTGTGAAATATCATTTATATGGTCTATCTATATTATGGAATGACCTTTATTTTTATAAATAGTAATTAATGCAATAAATTTTTCATGAAAATATTTGTGAATATTATATCTGTGGCCATAAGCAATTATCGCTTAAGTCGAAATACTGAATACGAGAAAAAGCGTTTTAAACATTGGAATTGTAATGTTAACCTTATAGGGAAACCAAAATATGTTCGTATATAACTTTTTAAATAGCCTAGGTGGCGAGATGGGGCTTTCACATATGTACACATGGAATAGTAGTTGCAGAATACGATAGCATATATAACTCAATTCTTTCTTGAATCGACTTAGGCGGTTATTGCTTATGACCACAGATATTAGAGCAAGGTGTACACTTTCATTCGTCGGCTAGTCTATATGTATTTACAGTGAGTGTCAGTCAAAATCGTACAGTAAATTTTTCCCCATATTTTGAAAATATTTTGTTTTATTTAAGTTTTATAAATGTTTAAGTTTAAAATGTTTTGTAGCCCATTAGATTTAAGTATGATAAAGTGCAAGTCGCTATAAAATACTGTTGGTTTTCACAATTTGTTTTGTTGACGGTATTGCCCATTTTCTTCCATATAATGCATGAACAAAATGAAGTTTTATATGGAAGAACATGTGCAACGACCTGGACAAGAAAAAAAATGTATGTCAAAAATCAACGGTATTTTGTAGCGACTTCAAATTTGCACTTTATTGAACCAAAATTGAATGGAATGAAAAAAAAATTCTGAATAAAAAGTGTGAAATTTTATTAATTTTTTTTTGTTACAACGCTAGAAACTTTGATTTTTATGATTTTTTTTTGTAGTGTGAATTATATTTTTTATTAAAAATTAATAAAACCAAACATTTTCAAATTATGAAAAAATATACTGTACGTTTTTGACTGGCACTCACTGTACATACATATGTACATATGCATGTCTGGTGGTAGCTGCTCTGTTCCAAAGCTTTGTTTCATCCGCGTTGCTTGCAAAAATGCCTTTTGTGAATGCGGTGATTGAACCTGTTCTTCATCATCATCTTGTTGTTGCTTCTGCGCGGTTAACTTTAATGCTTACCACTGTGGCAGATATGAACATACTACATACATATGTATGGATGTATGTATATATGCTAACAAAAAGCACCAACTTGGTTTGTTTCCTCTTTGTACGCGAGCAGCGTTCGATCCGCTGATCAATTGATCGCTCGGAGGCGGCAACAGTTGCCGCAACAACACAGCGTGAAAAATGTATAGAATAGCGTACGGTGTGTTAGTCAGACAGCTTAATGAGTAGCAAACTTTTCTAGATCTTTCCATAACTACTTACTTACAGCTGCTATGTTGTGCCACTAGTATCCCGCTGGCGTACCATTCACGAGAACCTCGCTCTGAATTGTGGCAGGACAAGTCATGGGTTCTCCATAATGACAGTGCGCCGGTTTCTTGCGAAGTGAAGCATTCCAGTGTTAGACCATCCACCGTATCCGCTTCGTGCGACTTCTATCTGTTTCCTAAGGTGCGAACTGCATTAAATGGCACACGATTTGAGTCTGTTGAAGCTGGGAAAGAAAATGGCTTGAACTAGCCCGAACTATATCAAAAAGCAGTACTGCTGGAACAGCTGAATAGATTTGGTTTTAATATTTTTTTGTAATATTCCTGAATTCGTCTTGGTTTGCTGGTTTAAGAGTTACGGTTTTAGAAAATTTGTCTATACCGGGAGAAAAAAATGTTTACACATCAAAAATGGTTTAAAGCGTCAATCTCGTTATATAGTAGCCGCAGCTCGTATTTACAACGAAAACGTGTCCATCATGCTTGTTAACTTTCTTGAGATATGTTTTTTGTTTCATTGACATCATCCTGAAAAAATAGTTCAGTAGTTTGGAAGTTGGTAAACTTCTCTCGAAGAAAGTTCCCGGAAAATGGGCCGCGTGTTGAGCCAATATCAATTTTCAAGCTTTCTAAAAAAATTTTAATCAGCTTCCTTTGCTCTTGTCCTTAGCACATTCTCCTTCTTATTGGGCGCTTAACCGCTTAAGCGATTTTGGCGGAGTTCAACAAAGCACGCGTCGTTTCTATTCTTTGCTAACTGACGCCAATTGGAAATGCCAAGTGAAGGCAAGTTCATCTACACTCAGCCACTCTCATCCTCTGCTACCATCAGCAGGTACCGAATTGAAAACTTTCAGAGCTAGAGCGTCGATGTCCATCCGAACGACTTGGCCAAGCCAGCGGAGCCGCTGTATTTTATTTTGCTGCATGTCGTTGTAAAGCTCATCGGTGCCAATTGGTTAAAATTTTCAAAATAACTCGGCTCACACACAGCTAAGACTATGGCGTTCCTCAGGCTAACTTAAAAAAGGCGGCTGTGGTAATATTAGTGAAAAACTCGGGGGCAAAAAGGGATTTAGATCCGATCGCTACCTGAACAATTTTTTAAGAGATAGTTCCAAGATGAATGGCGGAGTGGGCGCTGCCATATTCTTTAGACTACTGAAACTAAGGCGCGCAATCGCAAGCTGATTTAATCCTACCAGAAGGAAATTCGAAATGTATTGAACAAATTATAAGCGATATCATATGGTGAAAATCATTGTTCGTGCTTCCATTGGGGTTGAGTACAGAAGCTGCGATCTTGGAAGTTAACTTTAACCACAATTTGGAAATTCCTTTTACCGATAGAAGTGACTGCGAACTGATGAGATTCCGATCTTTATATATTGCTCCAAAATGGACAATGAACCGGATCTAGCGTCAAGAATGTCTAGGATCACAACAATATCGACTAATGGCATA
>NW_023458555.1:45729539-45737528 GCF_013731165.1 Rhagoletis pomonella
TTCTTGCCAAAGCTAACAATATTCTTATAAATTATACAAAAAGCACATTGTTCGATGTGATAACAACTACATATCAACTTGTAACAGCAATAAAACAACAACAACAAATGAGGAAGGTAAACAAGTGCAGGTGAGGAAGCATGAATACATAACGAGAGGCCAGTGATGTGTATAAGAACAGAAACAGAACAGAGACGCTGCGGCTGCGACTTGAACGACTCGTAGCAACAAATTCCAGCTAATAGCTGAAGCAATGCTGCTGTCAAGGCGCATGCGCGCTTGTAACGCAGCTGAGATATATGCAACCCACTTTTATTGTGTTTACGTTTCGAAGACATAGTGGCTCGTTTCGCAGTGGCTTCTTCTGGAATCTAGATGTTGCAGCATTTGAAGCCGCCTAGCATTTCTACATACATATATATTACCACTTGTTCTTGTAAGTCACATGTCATTTGTCATTTTTCAATCATTATTTTTATTTTTATGATCACTTCTGTTGTTGTGGTTGTTGTTTGCGTTGTTTGGGCTGGCCCCAACGGTTATTCAATTACAATTCAATTTTTTCTGATTTTCTTTTTCGACAAATTCAGCACACACTTTGCTTTCTAATTCTTTATTAATTACGTTTGGTTTATATGGTGTATTTTACGATATTGTTATTGTTGTTGCTATACCAAAGAAATAAGTGTACAATTCACTTCAGTGTCGAATGTGAATGAACTTTTATTGTTGTTGCCTGCGACAGATTCGCACCTTAAGAGCGTGTCAGACGTGGCATGCGTAGGGTCTTTCGAAAAAGGTTTTTTATTTCCGAAAGGCGTATTGCCGATTGCTAGTGCAGCACGAGCAAGTTGAAATACATTTCCGAAATCAATTTGCGCTCTCTCTATTACAGTCACATCTTGCAACTTTTATTTCTGAAACTGATTTCCGAAATGTGAGAGAAAGGTCTTTCTGGGCTGTTCACACATCGCAATAAAATTTTTCTCTCTCAATTTGAAAGCGAATTGCGTGAAAAAGTTGGAAATATTGCCACGTCTGGCACGCACTTTACAACGGCGAACGTCAAGTTTGTAGCCATGCCACTTTGGCATCTTGGACTCGCCACTATTGATGAGTTTTTCTTTCGATTCTTTTACTTTTTTTTTGCTATAGCTTTTATGTCTCTCTATATTCACATTTTTGCTGGCGGTGTTTCTTTTGCTTTTTTGTTTACTTCGCGATCTTCGTCTCTGACATGCTTGTTTGTATGTTTTCCCTCCAACCTAACCGTTCACCCCCTTCCATTCATTCATTAATTTCTTTTGCTTACTTGCTCACGGGGTAATGATGGGTTGTGGCCGGCCGCTTGCATTTATTTAGGTCGCTCGCAATGTTGGGTCAACAGTGTCGCCTCGTCGCATACTGTCACTTTACAAGCGAAGAAAAAGTAATAAAGGCCACAGAGGCGCAAAAACAAAAATCGCGTACCAACAAAAGAAATCACTATGATTTTTTTTTTGCAAATTCCTTACTTACTCGCCATAAATCAAAGCTGATGGCTATTTTAGCGCGGTTGTGTATCTTCTTCTTCTTCGGGTATATGTATTTGCACTCAATTTTTTGTGTACATATTTTATTATTAACAGCTGTACATATGAACATCAAATTTTTTCATTACATCCCTGCCTTTGCCTCGATTCTACAACTTCAACTTTTAACCTAACCTCAATTGCAACTTGCAATCGCATATGGCTTGCAATTGTCATGCATTTTTTCTTTGCGCATTTTTCTGTGACATTTGTTGCTCTTCATTTGCATTTATTTGGGTTGTCACGCAGTTGAACAGCGACTGTCATTTAGGTTATGTTGCTTTCAATGATGCTCTGTTGTTTGCAATTATTGATTTGTGCAACCTTATAAGAGCTTAGTTTAGATTGTTGCATCTGCTGGCCGACTTTGTGTATGCCTTCAGCATAGATGTAAATTTTGTTTCAGATGACGAAGTCGAACCACGTGTTGGATTCATGATAGGCATGAGCTGTTGAAAAGTTTAGTTCCCCCTCCAATTAGCCAACTCATTAGCCCTTTCGTTGTCGTAAATGTGTACCTATTTCTAAGGTCCAGAATCTAGACGAATGTTTCCAGAAATTTTTTCGTCGAGCTTTAATATCACAATATAGTCAGTACGAGTAATTTTTCATCGGTAATGCCAATGACAGCGGTGCTGATCGGCTTTCTGAGAAAAATTAATATTTTTATACTCCGTCAGAATTTATATTCAATGCCTTACACAGACCCTCCCAACACTTAGTGTTTTCGCTTGCAAGTTGCTTGTAAAGAGGAGCATATGCACCTCTGCAACCCATGTTGGAACAGTATAATGCCAGTGAAGCTCTCCCCGATTGAACGATTAATTTATCCAAATAGATGCATTTAATTTTAAACTAAAATTTGTAGTTGACATTACAACTGCAGTTGGTGCGAGTTAATCCAGATCAACGCTGCCGTCCGTTTACGCTTTAAGTCTGATCATGTAATTCAGTGCAATCTCGCCTATGTGGAAGTATTTACGTACTTAATGTGGAATCACATTCGTAGAACTCGACTCAATCGCTATTGCATCAACAACCAGGCAGCATGTTGAATGTTGCAAAGTTATCTGACGTAATATTGCTTGTCCAACTCTGGTCACCATACTAACGAGCTGTAGGTTAATATTGATCTTATGACGGCCATATATGTAAATCCACAAGATAATAATTGGTTGTAGTCCCCCCAGCAACTTTCTACCCGAGTCTCGACATATGCCTTCAATCTCTGTTTGGGTTCTAATCAACGCAACAAATATTTTAATTTATAAAAAAATACTGGTGACATTGCCTTCAAGTAGAAATATCTTCATTTTATGAATAATGAATGTGCTTGATACATTTTTATACCAGCAATATATTCCCCGATATGAAGAAGAATTAAAAGTTAATTCCAAAACTTTTTGGAAATATATCCGTTCAAAGAAAGCCTGCTCAAGTAAAACTACTACTTGTGTATTTACAAGAGAAAAAACTCGTGAGTGCTTTTCGGGCTCTATGCACCTTTTTTCTGATTTTTTTTTTAAACACATTTTTTAATTGATGCTAGTCCTGCTGATTTTTAGCTCCGTATTGACCTCCCCCAAACCAATGACTTTGGGTAGTTGTCTGTCACAGAATTGGACGTTCGTATGGGCATTTCCACTATACAATCCACAACACTTGACTTTTTCCAAAAGTCTATCTAATAAGGTTTACTCTTTTTAATTCTAGTCTCTGTACTCTTCATGAGTTTCTGGATCTCAGAGTTTACTTTTGTTATTCACGTTAATTATGTTTTAATGCCGAATTTCCACTAGACAAAAAATGTTTGCCATTTAAAAAAATGCCATGTGAAACTGAACTCGAATGCCTATTTTTTCACATAATGACACGATCACTTTTTAATGCCCTACTTTGTCATTTGTCATTTTTGCCATTTAATGCCTAGTGGAAACCCAGCGTAAGAAAAATTCTCTTGAATTATTTAGGCCGCCCTATTGTCAATTTTATACATACATAGCTGCTATTTCGGAGATTACCACATCTCCTCATCAGACTTCTGATCTAGTTGCAAAAAGTCTGCAGAATTTAAAATCGGCATTGCATAGATAAATTAGATTCGGCACATTACGTACTTAGAAGTAGTTATGAATAATAGGTTAAGCTTTGAAAAACACGCTTAGAAGGTATTCAAAAAGCCTCGAAAATTACATTTCTTCGTGGAGAATATTTCCAAATGTGTGCATGCTACGAATTAATAAAAGGCTTCTGCTTCCAGATGTGTTGTGCTCATCTTTTCTTTATAGAGCTTTTATTTTGACATCATCAATATCGACAAATGCTTATAAACGAATGTTGTATGCGTCGGTATACACACTAAGGGCCTTCTACGAAGGATCGGTGGTACGCATTATCTAAAATCAGATGCATAAACACTAGTATTCTACGTTTCGCAGGGTAGATTTCATGGAAGCAAGGAAAGTAAATATTCAGCTTACTCACTTTCTTAGCGGAAATGGAGCCCTCATTTTGGCAAAAAACGTAGCACCGATACTCAAATGGGCAACTAAATAAAATGCAGTCATCGATACAGTTGCAAAAGTACTGCAGAAGCTCGACACAGCAGCAGTGGTCGCACGGAGAAAATGCAGCAATGCTCGCCGGCTATTCAGCGTTGTGAGGTAGCACGATTAGTGGGAGTCTTGGTTTCGTTGGGCCATTTGTTTGTAGTGAGCTGCAAATTGTATGATTTAAAATTGCAACTTCGTGGATAGAAATTCTGCTGGCAGGAATTTCTAACAGTATTCCCAGTGTTTCCCACAGGAAGGATTGCTTCTTTGGGCAAATGTGACCCTTTGATCGGCTTTTTGTTTAAAAACTACGTCTCTTTTTTTTACTTAATTTTTGCTCAGTACAAACCTGTCCGTTTTATTTTGATTGCTGATATTCATGGCTTGATAAGAGGGCTGAGTTGGATTTCTACTTAGGCAAAACTATTAGTAAAGCCACCTGAACAATGAGAGTCTGTAGAAGATTATTTGGTCAGACAAGAAGTCTGAGCTCAAAATTAATGTAGTGGCTATAACACAGGATCCAAGATATGTATATATATACATATGTAGGTACATTGTTACTCAGAAGGGTCAAGGGTATAAGATAGACCAGATGCAGGTTTTTATGAGTCCGACACTAAACTTTCTATTACAATTGGCAATTGAAAAGGCTGATGAGGGTTTCTGCTGCTTCTATATTTGCCCATTATGCCATCCTCACCTTTAATAAATCTTAAATTTGAGTCTTCTTTCTACAAAATTTTACTCAGTCTGGTGGAATCTACATATACATAAATCTCTCTGATCGTCACTGATTTATAGATTTGCAGTAAGATTGCCATGAATAGGTTTTGATCTCTCTTTCATAGCTCTCACTGCTGCTTCAGTGTTTTTTCTGGTCTTTCTAAAGCCATTAGAAAAGTGCTGACTCTCTGATAGTTTGTAGCCCTTCGTACAACGATCTTGATAAAGATAATAATAAGATAAGAAACAAACAGAAAAAAGCATTTGATTGATTATTTGGTTTTGAACGAATCGAACTTTTTCTTTTTATCTGTATAGCTTGCCTTTTGTCCACTTCAGCCAACTCCCATTTCAAAACTGTCATCAGCTTTAGTTTCCCTATTAATTTTGATTTTGCTGCAAACAATTTTCAATTAAGAGTCGATGACACATGCGGGTTGAGTTTATTCATTGCTTTCATATCACTTTCAGTTGGAAGCATGTTCGGTTATCAAAAACTAAATAAAATAAAGCAGGGAATCACAATTACATTCTAGCTGAATGCACACACATAATAAAATTGAAATTGAATATAGAAATCGGTGCTGCAGAAAAGTGACAACAATGCAGTCGACTGACAAACCATCACAACACAAATAGTCAAAACTTGTAAACTTGCAGCGGAACAGTTGGTCTGGTAAGTGCCACGAAGGGCATTTAAAGCTGTTACCTACATATAGGCAATATTTTCACTCAATAAGCCAGTCAGGGCTGCCAACTATACTTATTTAGCTATGAAGTGCGGAGAAAAAAGTGACAAAATGTGCCAAATAGAAAAATAAAAGTGCCAAAAAGGCGCCATTTTTTTTTTTGATTCTACCATTAAAATTAGAAACACATTCCTAAAACAAAACTCCAATGCCAAAGTAAGATAAACCAGTTGTAGTATACACTATAGAAAAATGTATTGAAATATTATTATTTTTAAAAAGTGCAATTTTGGCACTTTGTCCCAAATTTAAAAAATTAAGTGTCATTTGAAGTAAATTAGGGCCAAAAATGGCACGGTTTGAGCCAAGTTGGCAGCCCTGAAGCCAGTATGTAAGTAGCATAATACGTCACAGTTCGTCAGCTGCTTGACCGAACGCCGGGTATCGTGTTGGCATTGACGGGCGCTGCCTGTCTACCTTTACTTACCTCGTGCTGGTCATTGCCAATACACTTTTTCGAGTTAACTTGCTGCTTCAATGGCGGCTACATGCCTGCATGGCTCGCAAACTGCAGGTTGCTCAGTCCGTCTGCCCTGCTGCCTGTCATCACCTAACTCTTTTATGTAATTTGTGCGCACTTCCACATTTCAGCGTCTCTTCCTGGTTTAGCCAGCGCTTTAACAATGCGGTAATCCAACACTTTGCATGCCCACATCCGCTCGAAAATTTTGGGTGCTTCTGTCGTCACTAGCTATCCAATAGTACTCCAAACGAAGAATTTCTGTTTATGTACATACATAAGTATTTATAATGAATGCATAAATTAATTTATGACTTACTTGCATTGCATTTTAAGTGGAAGTTATTGCTTTGCGATTGCGTTCGAGTGCTTCGCTGGCAATTGCCGCAATTAACTGCTGCTCTATGCCTCATGATTACTTGCAGACGTTCTTCATAAAATGAGTTTCTTTGTTTCTGGTCTATGCGCGCACGCCATTCGAATCATTTATGGGCCATCTACTTAATTGTGTTTGACCTGCTTGCTTGTTGCCCAGATAAGTTTGCTCAATTAATTCCCACATATTTGAATCGACATGATGCTGTTTGGAGTAGCCAATCTTTTTGTGGAAAATCATTTAGTAGGAATTTGTATTTTTATTTTACATTTATCTGTGGGTCAATTGATTAGTAACGATTTGTTTAATGACTTAAATATTTTAAAAATTTTGTATGGAATTTGGCTTCTGTCTGACTCTTTTAGTGATCATTTGCAATTTGAAGATTCTGTCCATTTTTTTTTTGTTTCTTCTCGAATTTCAAACTGATCAATCAAAATAAATTAACAGCGTGCTTCACTGAGCTTTAAAGCTCTTGTGGGGTCATGATGCATTCCTTATTTCTTACGAATGCGGGTGTTAGTTAATATGTTTTCGAATGTACATATTTAGAAAGTATGTACATTGAGCATCAACTTTCTCCTGGAAATTTAATTTGTAATCTCTTAACTCTAGTTTACATATCGTGCACTTTCTTCAAATGTGTATTAATGCAATATTTATCAATTTAGTTGAATCAGCACACAACCCTCCTCAAAAATATTTTCGACCGCAGACTTTCCTAAGCCTCTTTGATTTGTTAGCCATATTGGAATATTTCATTTTTCTTATCAATTTACTTAAACTGCAATTTTCAAATAGGTGGCGACTCTCGATTTTTTTCTATGTATATTATAAGTTAAAGCACAAACAAACGGCAGCGGTGATCCGGATCAACTCGGGAATTAACTGCAGTTGATCCGGATTAAGTCACGGAAATGTAAAATAAACGTCTTTTCTGTTAACATGTAAGAAAATGTCAATATTTTTCACTGTTGCGCCCCCTGGCAGATGTTTTTAATGGAGGAGATTAGTAGAGAAATCGATTCCTCATACAAAACAGCATTTTTTTTATAAAAATATCGAAACACTTTTTAACACGCTGCTAAGAAAAAGTTATTTTCACAATTTGGCAAGCTCGAGACTAGTTTTCGACCTATGGTTTCTTCGAAAAATTTTGCTTAGAATTTTAAGTAGAATACTCTTATGCCATACCCGCATAGTAAACAAAAAATTGACCCGCCCCAATGTACATATGGACAAATATATTTTTGCGAAATCATGAGTGTTATTCATATTTTCCATGCATTTAACGAGTTCAAGGAACCATTGCATTTAGTTATTTAAATTTTTTTTTGTATATCTTTCTTCATTGCTCTTTAATTAACTGAGTACGTAAATTTACACTTTTTTATTTTTATTTACAATGTGGGTAATTGACCCAACTTCCTTGCAATCTAACAAAGAAATTCATTGAGAATTCAATGGCCAAAAAATACACTACTGAGTACTTAAGAAACTTTCACTCACTCAGTCACCCACTTAAAAAGCTGTAAATTTAATTTGTTAAACTTTG
>NW_023458555.1:45737628-45748595 GCF_013731165.1 Rhagoletis pomonella
AATTTATAAAATGTTGGTGAAGCATTTAGTATTCTCTAAGTGGATTCATCAATTCCTGCCCATTGTATGCACATATATATGAAGTGTATATGTACATATGTATGTATGTTTGTGCACGGATGTGGAGTACCCTTCTTACATGAAGAAATCAATCACCAAAAAAAGTAATATAAATTCTCAAAATACATTCGTTTTTTTTCTAACTTCTAACCAGTCTTTGTTGCAACACGCATTCGTTTTCGATTTCAAGTGCTTGATGAGTTTTTCAAATACATAATTGAAGTTTCTAATGCATTGCAATTGAAACGCATTATATTGAAAGCATTAAATGATTCTTTCAATCAAAGAGATGCTGTAATACTTCAAATTTTGTTCTTTTAATTTATACTAAATTTAAGTAAGTCAAAAGTGACGAAGAATTAAGTTTAAGGGATAAATTATAATCAGGAACCGTTTTGGTGTCTTTATAAAAAAAAAAATCGTAGTGGATATTCGTCCGGAACTTCCGGTCGAATAATTTTTTTTGTATTGGTCCGAAAATTCCGGATTATTAGTGCTCAATTGTTCGCCCGGAAAAAATTATTTAATTGGCACAATAACACAATCATTGCTCACATTTTAGCCCGGTAATGGATCTGGCGACGGCGAGAGTTTTTGAATTTAAATTCTTCCAGATGATTAGTCGATATTGCCTGATTGAATACATATATTAATCCGGATATTTCTACAAAATCGAATGTTGCTTTGCAAAATATGTCATTCGAAAGTGATGTCTCGGCCGAATTTTCTTTTTACGTTTTTAATAATTAAATGTATCAGTGTATGTGTAACTAGAATAAATAGCAGCTTTTTTATGTCACCAAAAGTAAGTCTCCAATACATGTATTAGTAATTGCGCTCCAAATACAATTAAAAATTAATTATTTTTAATTATAGTAAGTTCAACTGACTGTAGCAAGAATAGTGAGGATACAGATATGAGTAACTACACTGGAGGACTCATGCAAATAGGAGATAGTTTTGATACCCTTGAAGACCTTCAAACTGCCATTGACAAGCTGCAAGACGCAAGTTATGCTCGTTTTTATCGCGCGGATTCCGAAACCATGGTCAGATATAAGAAGAAAGCTACAAAGCGAGTGATGAAGTTAGGATTAAAGTTTACCAGTATAAATTTTGCTGCATTCATGGTGGAAAGAACTTCAAAACTAAATCAACTGGACAATGCAGCTCTTCGTATGTATAATCAGTATCAAAATTATGCTTAATTGTCAATCAATTTTGCAACTATAAAAAGTATTACTTTTGGTGTCAAATGCGTCAAGTCGAATTGTAAAACGAAACGAAACGAATTTATATTAGCCTATTTATGTACATATATATGATATTTTGTGTGAATTACATAAATAAAAATGCGTATTGTTTTAAAAAATATTTTAATTTCGCCCGTTAATTAAACGTGAAGTGGTGTACGCTATAGCCTATCGGAAATACATGCTAACTGTCCAAAATTGTACAACATTACTTTCAAAAACATCCCGGTTTATTTCTTGTAGCGAATTCGATAAAATTTTAGCGAAGATAACTCAATAAGAAAGTAAGACATTTTTTTCTTTTCACCTGAACAATTTAATTTTTCCGGACTTTTAACATATCTTTTTCGACTATCGATATTCATCCGGAAAAGTAAAATTCAAATTAGCACTCAAGCGACTTAAAATAACTTCTGAATTGGGCTAATTTTCCCAATGACAAAAAAAAATCCGGACGAATAACTAATCAATAATAATCCGGATGTTCCGTAACAATAAGAAATAAGTATTCGTCCGGAAGTTCCGGATGATTAGGGACAGCCAAAAAAAATATAATTAACCCGTTAAAATGGAAATCTCTTTTTTGGATCGAATATAACCGCTATTTTATGATTTTCCACAAATCAGTAAATGCTGAAACCGTATTACCGCATCGCAATGAGCGTCCTGTATTCAACAGAAGTATGCGGCGCTTCGTCAGAAAAGATGATGTTTACAAAATTTTTCACAAAATTGACTTTGAAAATAAGTTTGCTTTTTTACCAACGTTCAAAATATGTAACACCATACAGGCTAGCCTGTACTTACTTGCCTCACACAGATTATAAAAAAATTAATAATAAAAATAATTGCAATTCTTATTTCGTATCACTGAGGAGAAGCGCTGCACATTGGTCCAAAACTGGAGTTTACTGCTCAAAATAGTACAGAGCCCTAACTTTTCAATGAAAACTAATACAATTTAGAAGGAACCTGTTGAGCCCAATTTTTTTTTTTTAACTTTTAATTGTGTATATTAAATTTTTTAGTGCGAAGTGCAGAAAAAGGGACAATTTTAAACAAAATCGATTCTCCTGTTCCCATTAATAAATGTCTCATAATAAAAACTCTTGAAAACTGTAGGGTTCCCCCCAAAAGTAAAGTTTAAATTTATTAGCTTTCATTAAAAAAAAAAATCAAATCGGTTGACAAATGAAGGCTCTGAACTCTTTTGAATAGTAAATTCCAATTTTTATCTCTAACTTCAAATCGATATAAAATAAAACGATAACCAACTTTTGCAAAACCTTTGTTATTTATACTTATACATATTTGGAATAGGTCTCATTCCCTTCCCTTTTGGAGTGTTGCACTGTATAATTGAGCCTTTACAATCTTTATTTGATTCCATGTACGAACGAATAAAGGCCATTAAAAACAGAGGCACTTCATATTATTTACCAAAATGTTAAAAAAGGACATTTGAGAGAACCTATCATTGTATCTAATTACTCTCAATGTTTAGATAAATACGAGTTTTTCGTTATTTCGCGTTTAATTTTTAAACTATATAAACAAAAATATATATCGCATAGTTTTGGATTCTAATAGGGAACACAAAATTATACTATCTATTAAAATATATTTTTCTGCTGGTAATTATTGTATGAAACAAGTTTAATCACAAAATCCTGTTAAATAATGCTTTGCTTATAAATTAAAACTATGCACTTGTACAAGGTCCATGTACTCTTCTTTTCGCCAACTACTGTACCATACATATGTTTGAATGTATGTTCATGATTGCATGTGTGAACAATTTTGGATTCGAAGCTTTTCAGCTTCGCTTTGAAAGCTCTTTATATGCACCAAATTGCAGCAACATCCGCCATTCCGCAAACTTATTTAATTAAGTTCCACAATCCACATGCAACACAAAGCATTTTGCATTTATTACCAGACCTTCGAATAACGTTGCATGCTTTTAGGCGTGCAATTAGCAAGTGCACAAACCATAAATGCATGAGGATGAAAAGAAAGCTTTTCACATACAAATGAATGCATACGTTTGTACATGCATCCCCCATGCATAGATATGTGTATGGATACGAATGCCGGCAGTGATTTTAGAAGTTCTGTAAAGAAGTAAATGTATTGAACGGGGCATATGTATGAATGAAGATGTTAATTAAATTTTTTGAGAAAAAAAGCTGATCGGGCCTATTACAGTTCATAAATTCTTGAAATACTTATATTCAAAC
The DNA here is from genome assembly GCF_013731165.1 of Rhagoletis pomonella. NCBI lineage: Eukaryota > Metazoa > Arthropoda > Insecta > Diptera > Tephritidae > Rhagoletis > Rhagoletis pomonella. The sequence continues at coordinate 45,741,182 of NW_023458555.1, forward strand.
GGCGAAGAGAGCTTATCGAAAATCGTTTCAATTTAAACTGGCCATCACGCATAACTTACTGCCACAATTTTTTTTTTTGAAATGAGGTAAAGATTTGTTAGTTAAAAAACACACTATAACAAAAAATATATAAATCAGAATTTCAAACTTTGTAAAATATTTATCGATTTTTTATAAAAATATTAAACTTTTCATCAAAGTTTCAAACTTTGTAAACAATTTATCGAATTCTAAAATTTTTAAACAAACATTTTCAAACTTCTCAAAATGGCAAACTTTTCATCAAAATTTCAACCTCTTCTTCATTTACATATTTAGAGTAAGCAGTTTTATAGCCCATTTAATTTTAGAATGTACAATAATATAGTGGAAGTTCGAAGTAGCTCAAAATTATGGTTTCTATTTGACAATTTTTTTTCGCACAATGCATTGCATTGCAATGGTGCGCATTTTCCTCCATATAAAAAGCATGGAAAAAACAAAGAAGACCGTCAACAACAAAAAACTTAAAAAAATCAACGATAATTTTCTATTACAAAAAATTTTCCGAAACGTTTTTTTTTCAACCGACTTCAAAAAAAGGAGGAGGTTATCAGTTCGTCGGAATATTTTTTTAATTTTTAACCCACTTCCAAAAAAGGAGTAGGTTATCAGTTCGTCAGAATATTTATATATATATATATATATTTTTTTTATGTATGTTACCGCATAACTTTGGACCACGTTAACCGATTTCGATAATTCTTTTTGCAACGGAAAGGTAGTGTCTCAGAGGTGGTCCCATACTAATTAGGTTTAGATCCGATCAGTGAATCGTGAAATATATAGATACATATATATATTTTTTTAGGTCGGTTTTTTTTGCTAAAAATTACTTTTTTAGTGCAAAGTTCAGAAGAGGTAGAGAAAGTAGCAATTATGAAGAAAATCGATTATCCTGTTCCAGTTAATAAATGTTAAGCAATAAAAACTAGTTGAAAACTATTTCAAGATTCTCCCAAAACGAAAAAAAATGTTCACCAAAATTATTATTTTATTTTTATTTTTATAAAAGTTTGGGTATGTTGTTTTATATATCATTAATTTTTAGTATAATAAAGTGTATGTTGCTAGTGGCTAAACTTCGCTGATTTTTAAACAAAAGCTTTTATTTCCCATTTAGCATGCAATATCCTCGAAATGTTAGCGAAAAAATTAGTAAAAATCTTTCAAACTGCATTTTAAATTTCAACGATTTATAAAACTGCATACCCAACATTTTTCTAGAAACTAAAAAAAAAAATTATTTCAATTTTTTATAACATTTCAAATTTTTCTAGTGATTTTCTTTTTTAATTTGGGTGAACCCTACGCTTGTTTTCAACTAGTTTTTATTTTTAAAATTTATTAACTGGAACTGATACTTTTTTACTTTTTCTGCACTTTACACTAAAAAATTTAATTCAAACAAACGAAAATTCAAAAAAAAAAACGGGCTTAACTGGTCTCTTGCAAATTTTATTAGCTTTCATTAAAAAACAAATAATAAAATTTAGTGAAAAATTGAGGCTCCATTGAATTGTGAGCACAAAATGCCAACTTTGAACCACTGTGCGCTGTAGTTCTTAACAACAAGATAACGAATATTTCTAGGTATGTCTAGAGTCTTTATTTCAAAATGGAGAATACCGATATATTTCCGATAAGTGTCAACGAGAGCAGGCCCGATTATTACTGATTCTTAGGTGACCAGTTTCTTAGATTGCAAAACTCTGTTCACTAGAATTGCAGACCGAAATGTCAACTTTCAAACGCACACTAGTTCGAAGCAATTGTATTAGATGTCTGTGGATCTTTATACTACAAATACTACGAATATGAGCATACTTTCAATAAACCCAACACATTAACAAAATAAATAAACTCTTCAAACTATGTAACTAAAAATTGAAAGTCCAAAAACTTAATGAATGAAATTAATTGAGAGCGATTGAAAATTGCGCCATGTATGTATGTGTAGAGTGAGTGGCACTTCGAATATGGCATGCCATAAAATTGTACATCAGCCTAGGAGTGTATGTATGTATGTACTCAAGTAACCATTATATGGCTACACAAGGTACATGGCAATAGTTTAACAATTATACAATAACTGCTTTTTTATGTGTTTAGCTATTCGACTGTGTATGTGTGTGTGTGGTTGTGTCACGAAATGGGATGCCAATTTTTCCTTCGGCGAAGCAATGTGTAATTCTTTAGCAGATGTTTACTTTCCTTTTCTTAACAAAGTAATTCCCAATTGTATGCATTGTACGTTTGTTATTTTGTGGCATGATTTTTCTGTTGCAACGGTTAATGAATGAAATTGTTTCTGCCAATGGCAGCCTTTCCTGCAATGCACATTAGGGTGGTCCAAAAAAATCTCACGCCCTAGGATTGTTCTATATCGAAAAGAAGTGTACCCCTTATTTTTTATTTTGAAATCAAAAAATATTTAGAGGTCGCTCAAAGCGCTCAAAGTTTCCCACGTATTTTTAAGAAGAAAAATATTTATTTTCAATCAATCAATTGGGAATCTCCTGCAGATAAACAGAGTTTTCCGATAGAAAAATATTGATTTAAAGCATTCTATAACATTTTTACGAAAAGTTGTTTTTTCCCCATAAAAAATACATGGACAATTTTGGGTGCTTTGAACGACCTCGCAACTATTTTTTATTTAAAAAAAAACAAGTAAGAAAGTCTAAGTTCGGGCGGAGCCGAACATTAAATACCCGGCGCAAGTATTAAATATATGTTTTTTCACCTTTCCGAAACCTTCCGCTAGATGGTAAGCCGGGGTGTATCAATTTTGAGTAAATTAGCGTCCTTCAATTTCGAAATATTGAAGTTTCAAGCATTTCTGAAATTTACCGTTATATGAGAAGCGGCCGTTATTTTAGTCCGATTTCAATAATTTTCAACGTTTTGCTTTTATGTGGCAAGCACAATAACCATACCGAGTTTGGTACAAATTGGTAGAACGGTTACCGATATACTTATATGTGATCATAAGTGGGCGGTGCCACGCCCATTTTCCAAAATTTTACCATAAACGTATTTCTTGGTAAAGAATTGTTGCAAGCATCAATTTTGAATAAATTAGCTTCAATATTTAATGATTTATCGAAAATTTTGTATTTCTCTAAACTACCGTTATATGGGATGTGGGCGTGGTTATTGTCCGATTTTAAAAAGTTTCGGCGGTTTTTTATGCTGTACCAGGGCCAACAACTGTGCCAAGTTTGGCAGAAATTGGTGCAGCGGTTACCAAGATATACACATGTAACCATAAGAGGGCGTGGCTACGCCCATTTTCCAAAAATTTATAATATTCTTATTTTTCGTCTAAAACTTATTATAAATATCAATTTTGAGTGAATAATCTCCAGTAGTTACTAAAATATCGCAGTTTTCGTATTTCTGAAAATTACCGTTATATGGGAAGTTGGCGTGGTTATTGAGCGATTTTAAAATTTTTCGGCCAGTTGATATGTTGTGCGAAGGCCAACAACTGTGCCAAGTTTGGAAGAAATTGGTGCAGCGGTTACTAAGATATACACATGTAACCATAAGTGGGCGTGGCTACGCCCATTTTCCAAAAATTTATAATATTCTTATTTTTCGTCTAAAAATTATTGTAAATATCTATTTTGAGTGAATTATCTTCAGTAGTTACTGAAATATCGCAGTTTTCGTATTTCTGGAAATTACCGTTATATGGGAAGTGGGCGTGGTTAACATCCGATTTCGCCCATTTTCAATACCAACCTACCTTGGATTAAGGGAAACCTACATACCAAATTTCGTTGAGATATCTCAATTTTTGCTCGAGTTATCGTGTACACGGACAGACGGACAGACGGACAGACGGACGGACGGACGGACAGACAGACATGGCTTAATCGATTTCTTTTTTCATCCTGATCATTTATGTATACATTTGTCTATATCTATCTCGATTCGTTTTGGCTGTTACAAACAACCGTTATGTGAACAAAATTAATATACCCTTGTGCACAAGTGCGCTCGGGTATAAAAATACGGGTATATTTTTTTCGGTATAGAACAACCCTTGGGGGTGAGAGCATAAAAATTCCGACTCAACTTTTTCACATGCATTTTTGGACCACCCTAATGTGCATATTTTGTACATACATATGTATTTTTATAGTAATCGTAATGGAAAGTTAATAATAGCTGAAAACACGAACGTACATGCATACACACCACAAGCAATAACAAAATAAACAAGTAAGAAAGTCTAAGTTCGGGCGGAGCCGAACATAAAATACCCGGCGCAATTATTAAATATATGAGCTTTGTACCACGATTGTTTATTAGGAAAATTGAAAAAGCAACAAAGTCTAAGCGGTAGAAGTTATAGCAGCTATTTCGGAGATCACCACATCTCCTAATCAGACTTCTTTTTTCTAGACTTTAGCAGGGATCGAACCTGCGAATTCGATGTTCAAAGTCAGAAGCGTTAACCACTGAGCTATGTACATCCCGTAAACTCTTGTTGCTAATTCATTTTCCTTATTCAACCAACTACTATCAAGTGCAGCTGATTTGCCTGCTGAAGTCTAGAAAAAGAAGTCTGATGAGGAGATGTGGTGATCTCCGAAATAGTGCTATAACTTCTACCGCTTAGACTTTGTTGCTTTTTCAATTTTCCTAATAAACAATCGTGGTACAAAGCTCAATAAAAATATTAAAAATAAAATGTTAACAAGCCACAATAACATTGACAAATACATTAAATATATGTTTTCCACCTTTCCGAAAACTACCGCTACACGATAAGCTGGGGTGTATAAATTTTAAGTAAATTAGTGTCCTTAAATTTCGAAATATTGAAGTTTCAAGCATTACTGAAATATACCGTTATATGAAAAGCGGTCGTAATTTAGTCCGATTTCAATAATTTTCAACGCTTTGCTTTTATGTGGCAAGCACAATAACCATACCAAGTTTGGTTCAAATTGGTAGAACGGTTACCGATATACCTATATGTGATCATAAGTGGGCGGTGCCACGCCCATTTTCCAAAATTGTATCATAAGCGTATTTCTTGGTAAAAAATTTTAGCAAGCATCAATTTTGAATAAATTAGCTTCGATATTTCCTGATTTATCGAGGATTTCGTATTTTTCTAAATTACCGTTATATGGGATGTGGGCGTGGTTATTGTCCGATTTTAAAAATTTTCGGCCATTTGGTATGTTGTAGCAGGACCAACAACTGTGTGTTGGAAGAAATTGGTGCAGCGGTTACCAAGATATACGCATGTAACCATAAGTAGGCGTGGCTACGCCCATTTGCCAAAATTTTTTAATATTCTTATTTTTCGTCTAAAACTCATTGTAAATATCAATTTTGAGTGAATTATCTTCAGTAGTTACTAAAATATCGCACTTTTCGTATTTCTGAAAATTACCGTTATATGGGAGGTAGGCGTGGTTATTGTCCGATTTCGCCCATTTTCAATACCATCCGTCCCATGCCCAAAAGAAGTCCACGTACCAAGTTTCGTTAAGATATCTCAATTTTTACTCGAGTTATCGTGTGCACAGACGGACGGACGGACGGACGGACGGACGGACGGACGGACGGACGGACGGACGGACAGACAGTCACCGCTTAATCGATTTCTCTTTTCATTCTGATCATTTATGTATACATTTATCTATATCTATCTCGATTCGTTTTGCCTGTTACAAACAACCGTTATGTGAACAAAGTTATAATACCCTTGTGCACAAGTGCGCTCGGGTATAAAAATATAAAACAGTAGTAGCAGTGCAATGTCACTGTCACTATGACAGTGATAGTTAAATGTCAATGTCACTCATTCATGGCGGGGTCACCAAATTATTGGGAAAACCTGAATGGGTCCCGCAAGTGCAGTTCGGTAATTAATATATGAATGCATGCATGAGCGTATTGTGTTGAATAAATTGGGTGTGGTTAACAAGCTGGGCTGGCAAGTGAATCTTTCAAATACATTTAAAGTACAAATTAGTCAAAATAAAAGTAAATCTGCCCAATAAAAAGTGCATTTTCCTTCACGATCACCGGGCGTCTTATGCATGAACTCTCTGAATTAGAGCGGAATAGGAAGAGGAAAAAGTTACAGAGAAATTCTACCAACTGTCTCTTAAGTAGTCTTTGGAACTACTTTTTGTAATTTGACTTTTTTTTACCGGTATTCGTCAAATCAGAATCAATACTCAAAATACTTAATTGGCGCTAGTTATTGACTGATCTTTTACTTAAATCTTTCAAAACCCGCATTTCTGACAGTTTTTAATTCCTGTTAAAGAATAGTCAGAAAGATTAGAATATTTTATGACGAAAAAAAAACTAAAGCAATAGTTACTCTTTTATACTACATTTTTATAGACCCATTCGCTTGCTTCTCTTTCTAATCCCTCGAAGGCTGAACAATCGTAGTCCTTGCTTTTAACGATGGTGTCGATGTCGCACAGTGGGACGCGCCCATATAAGCTGCGGCCATAAATGGTAACTGTACTACAGATTCGCTAAAATTTCGTATATTCGCTGTTCTGCACTTAAGAATGTGGAAAATGGTAAATGTTGGCACACCCACAGCTCTCATCGGCGGAAACAGTTAATGCTATGCGATTTTGATTAAATTCAGATTATATGATGGTTTTAACTATAAAGGCATAAATCTGAAAGAACGTCAAAATTGGTTACATTTCTGGAAAAGGAGGAGCAAATTTAAAAAAAAAAATAATTTTTTGATGAAATTCGGTGTACACTGCTCGTTCTACGCAGTTGGAAGACAACGAAGAGTTTTTTACTATGACGCCCACCTCCTACAAAACTTTATTGGCCCACGTACTAAATTTTATGAATTTTGGAGAAAAAGTTCCTATTTCTTGCTTTTAAAAATGAAAATTTTGCCATCGAAAACGGATCTCGTCCAGAGATGCGTCTACTTTCGGCTGAATCTGATTCAATAGATTCGCGAGTCATTAATATCTACACTCTCTTCCATTTCCATTTTATATTGCATATTATTTATTTTATGTACATATCAGAGTATTTTCCTTTAGCTCTACAATAAAAATCAATAAATTTTACAGGAGGTGTGTCTATAAGAAGAATAGAAGCTGAACTCGCAGGTCCTCACAGCCGAAACTATTTCAGAAATGAGACGTATCTTTAATGTTTACTTGTCCTAAGTATAGTAGTTGAACTAAGTATGCATACTTAATTTTTATTTGCTGATTTTTGTTTAGATAAACCGCTCATCAACTATGCATGTACACATGTTCGCATGGACACAAGATCATAAACCGCTCCAGGGCTTACTCAATCAAAGTTTAACAAATTAAATTTACAGCTTTTTAAGTGGGTGACTGAG
>NW_023458555.1:45748695-45769589 GCF_013731165.1 Rhagoletis pomonella
CTCAGTCACCCACTTAAAAAGCTGTAAATTTAATTTGTTAAACTTTGCTTGAGTAAGCCCTGGAGCGTTTGAATTTCGGTTTATGATCTTGTGTCCATGCGAACATGTGTACATGCCTAGTTGATGAGCGGTTTATCTAAACAAAAATCAGCAAATAAAAAATAAGTATACATACATACTTAGTTCGCTTGTGATAAAAATAAAATAAATAAAAAGTTTAAAATTATCTTACTGAACCGCTCAGGCCTAATACTTTAAAAGAGCGTACAATTGCAATTTTTCGAATGCTTAAAAAAGGGATATTTAAAAAGGATCAAGGAAGCGAGGTAAATTATGCTTAGGACAACTAAACATTAAATCTGCGTGTCATTTCAGAAATAGTTCCGGCTGCGAGGAACTGCGAGTTTAGCTTCTATTCTTCTTATAGACACACCTAGAAAATTTATTGAATTTTTGTCGTAGAGCTGAAGGAAAAGACTCTGATATGTACATACAAAAAATAAATAATATGCAATATAATATGGAAATTGAAGTGAGTGTAGATATTAATGACTCCCGAATCTATTAATCAGATTCAGCCGAAAGTAGACGCATCTCTGGACGAGATCCGTTTTCGATGGCAAAATTTTCATTTTTAAAAGCAAGAAATAGGATCTTCTTTAGAAATTAAATAAATGTGTCTTTAAATTTTCGTGGGCCAAAAAAGTTTTGTAAAGGGTGGGCGTCATAGTAAAAAACTCTTCGTTGTCTTCCAACTGCGTAGACGAGCAGTGTACACCGAATTTCATCAAAAAATAATTTTTTTTTTTTAAACTTGCACCTCCTTTTCCAGAAATGTAACCATTTTTGACGTTCTTTTAGATTTATGCTTTTATAGTTAAAACCATCATATAATCTGCATTTGATTAAAATCGCATAACATTCACTATTTCCGCCGATGAGAGCTGTGGGTGTGTCAACATTTACCATTTTCCACATTCTTAAGTGCAGAACAGCGAATATACGAAATTTTAGCGAATTTGTAGTACGGTTACTACTTATGGCCGCAGCTTATATGGGCGCGTCCCACTGTGCGACATCGACATTATCGTTAAAAGCAAGGACTACGACTGTTTAGCCTTCTAGGGATTAGAAAGAGAAGCAAAGCGAATGGGTCTATAAAAATGTAGTATAAAAGAGTAACTATTGCTTTAGTTTTTTTTTCATCGCAAAATATTCTAATCTTTCTGACTATTCTTTAACAGGAATTAAAAACTGTCAGAAATGCGGGTTTCGAAAGATTTAAGTAAAAGATCAGTCAATAACTAGCGCCAATTAAGTATTTTGAGTATTGATTCTGATTTGACGAATACCGGTAAAAAAAAGTTAAATTACAAAAAGTAGTTCCAAAGACTACTTATCACTATATCTAAGAAACAGTTGGTAGAATTACTCTATAACTTTTTTCTTCGTCCTATTTTGCTCTAATTCAGAGAGTTCATGCATAAGACGCTCGGTGATCGTGAAGGAAAATTCACTTTTTATTGGGCAGATTTACTTTATATTTTTTATTTTGACTAATTTTTACTTTAAATGTATTTGAAAGATTCACTTGCCAGCCCAGCTTGTTAACCACACCCAATTTATTCAACACAATACGCTCATGCATGCATTCATATGTACTTAATTACCGAACTGCACTTGCGGGACCCATTCAGGTTTTCCCAATAATTTGGTGACCCCGCCATGAATGAGTGACATTGACATTTAACTATCACTGTCATAGTGACAGTGACATTGCACTGCTACTACTGTTTTATATTTTTTATTTTGTTATTGCTTGTGATGTGTATGTACGTACGTTCGTGTTTTCAGCTATTATTAACTTTCCATTACGATTACTATAAAAATACATTTGTATGTACAAAATATGCACATTAGGGTGGTCCAAAAATGCATGTGAAAAAGTTGAGTCGGAATTTTTATGCTCTCACCCCCTAGGATTGTTCTATACCGAAACAAATATACGCGTATTTTTTATTTTGAAATCAAAAAAATAGTTAGAGGTCGTTCAAAGCGCCCAAAGTTGTCCATGTATTTTTTATGGGGAAGAAACAACTTGTCGTAGAAATGTTATAGAATTCTTAAAATCAATATTTTTCTATCGGAAAACTCTGTTTATCTGCAGGAGATTCCCAATTGATTGATTGAAAATAAATATTTTTCTCTTTTTCTCTTCAGAGGACTTTCAATAATAATACCCAAATGTTTATTTAACCATATTTTCATCGCAACTCTAATTTATAGGTCCGCCATAAACCCACAAAAACTCCGAAAAATGCAATAGGGGGACCAGTAAAAAATCGTTAGTATTAAAAAATTGTTAAATAAACAATTCGGTATCCTTATTGAAAGTCTCGTGAAGAGAACAAGAGTTTTCCGACGTGTCTCCTTGGTTTTTGATATTTTTCAGTTCTGTTGGAGGCAGCATTACCAGTATTTTTGGACCACCCTAATGCACATAAATATGTATAGGAATATTTAATTTGATGAAGTTGATATTTTTGCCTATTAAATACTCAATTAAATTTACTATTTCGGCACCTGAGTGGAAGATCGACCTATGTATCTCCGCAGCCAGTCCGAAAGCGCTCTATCTCAGAAAACTTTTCAAGAACGCCTAGGGTTCGAACGATACTATCGATATTGAGTAAGTATCGATACTGAGGGTATAAAAAATGAGTACTTTAATACTCGATACCTTATTTGGTGATTTTACTCGATACTTTGCAAAGTACTCGTAGTATCGAATACTTTTTAAAAAACAAACTTTTTAAATTTTTTCTTCCATTGGCAACCCAATTTTCTTTGCTTATATGGATTACTATCATTAAATTTTGTCCATCACTTAAGATAAACTGAAATCTTGTGTAGTCTGTTGCATAACATAAACCAAATAAATTAAAGTTTATTGGCCTTATTAATGAAAAATAAATAATAAAGTAGGTTTAAAGAGCTAATAAAATGACATTTTCATATATTTTTTAGTTTATAAGCCTTTTTTATTTTTTATGAATAAGGCCATACAACTTTACGCAAAGTTCACGAAAATTCAGAATTTTTAGAAACTTTTTGGGTACGCAGTTTTGTAACCTATTCAACTTTACTTGTAGCCTACTACCGTCAACTCTTAACTCAAGCTTGCACATTGTTATACTAAAATTGAATAGGCTACAAAAATGCATCCCTGAAAGGTTTACAAAAATTCTTAATACATGTACATTTAAGGTTAAAATTACTTCTAACGTGAAAATAAGTTCTGCAATGAAATAAAAATCAAATATTTTAAATTTTTATTGTTTTAATTTCAGGAAATAACTAGATATACGATTGAAGAATAAAATAATTTTAGTATCCCAAAAAACGCATTTTAATGAGTCCGATACTGAGTAGTATCGATACTTCTTCCCTGATACTTTTAGAGTATCGATACCTTGAGCTCGATGCCAGAATGAGTACTCAGTATCGATACCAAAGTCTCAAATTTCAAACCCTAAGAACGCCCTACTTCAGAATTTGACTCAAGAGCGCCCTGTTTCAGAATTTTATTGAAAAACATCTTTTCTCAGAGTTTGGTTGAGGAACGCCCTTTCTCAGAATCCGGTTCAAAAACACCCCATTCTCAGCTGAACGCGCACGCACGAAAAATTGCTGCATTAGAAGAAAATCAAAAGGAATAACATCGTAAAATATCGGCTCCATAAAACACCAACGTCTCGTAAGTGCTAAGCACACGTAATTTAAATGTCACCTGCTTAATCAAATTGATTGCAATCTAAATTGGAATGAGACAGAAGATACTCGTAGCTTAAAGCGGGCCAAGGCAGGGGGTGTCGATGACCTCCAACGCCCAAAAGCAAATTAAACAAACTTACAACCGCATAACAGCGACAGCTAAATTCACGACTCCTCGCAAATTAATTACTCCCAGCGCACAATTAATAAGAAAAAAAGCAACAACAACAAAGCGAACAACAACAAAAACAATAACGAAAACAAAATGGCAACATCATCACCTTTGCTGCTCGAAACGAGCAAATTAATACGAAAAGTGAAGTGAAAAATTGCGAGAACCAAGCGTAACAAAGTGGAGCATTGCCGCCGAGTCGGCAGCGCAAGTATGCGTGTTCAAATGCATTTGTTTGTGTTTGTAAGTGTGTGAAAATTGCTAATTACCGCGAGCGCGTAGAATGTAATCTAAAACAAAAAAAAAAAAAGCGAAAATGAAAGAGTAGCGGCGTAGTAGTAAGGCCAAGCAAATGCGTGTTGCAGCTACAACAACAACAACAACAGCAACTACACGCATAACAAAGAATCGCATCAGTAGAGCCGACAAATTGCAACAATTTATCAAATATGATGCATTTTTCGCACTCAAGTTACCGCCGTCAGTGCCAAATGCAGTGACGCTAATGTTAACAATTTGTTTTTGTTGTTTGGCGTTATTTGCCAGTCCATTGCCAGTGACAGTAAACAGCGGTTGGGGCGGCAGCAGCGCAGAGGGAAACGTCGGAAACGGTAGTTAGTTAGGTTAGGCGACTGCTTTGGCTGCAAAATGAGACAGTTGCTCGAGCGGCAACGAATTTTCATATCCGAGGTTAAGGGGCGTTGTGACGGTGACGACGACCTCATTTTCAATGCATTGCGTATTTAAGTACGCACTCGTATATACTATACCTGTGTATGTATGTATGTATGTATGTAGTTGCAACTGGATTGGCTGTTCCTTTTTTTAAATTTTTTTTTCATACATTGCGTGCGGTATGCACCGTGTGGCTTCTGTGTTTGTTGTTATTACTTTTGGTCTTTCAACAACAGTATAAGTAATTGTTGTTGTTGTTGCTCAGACTAGATGCGATTGTAGCCGGCTTCTATGTACTGGTCGGCAGACTGTTGCTCTTAACCAGAATTATGTTCCTCATTAGTTTTGTGCAATGTCATAGTTGTTGTTGTTTCTGTTGCTGTTGCAGTTGTAGTTAGCCTTGCTCTTGTTTGAAAACATACATAAGTATTTGGTTTTACATTTCTAATTTCGTTTTGGTTGCTGTTCTATGCTATGGCTGCAATTCCTGCGGAAGTAATTTTTCACTGCCACTAAAATGATTAATTAACGTGGAGAAAATGATGTACATAAATACATATGTATGTAGTACGTACATAAAGAAACATAAACAGAGGAGGATATGCACCGAGCACGAGATGTATGTAGGTACAAATATACGCATGTATGGATGTACTTAAATACTCATACATACATACCGTCACCATCAATGCGAAATACCCTCCCAGTGGGAATTAGGAGCACGTAATAATACCTTATTAGCAACTTACTCTTCACCTGGCAGTCATTACCATTTCCCTGCCGAACGTCCCTTAAGCAGGGATCACACGATTTGTACATTTGTACACAAAATGCCAAATTTAGATTTGTCCACATTTGCGCATTTGGATAGCAATGTACAAATGATTTGTTTAGCGATCAGACGATTTGGCTGCCAAAGATCCAAATGATTTGGCACACAGTAAAGTGACAAATATTGTCCAAATTCATTCACACGATTTAACCATTTGGTCATAAATACTGAAAGTCTCGTGAAGAGAACAAGAGTTTTCCGATGGAAAACATTTGTTTTCAAGAATTCTATACCCATTCTACAAAAAGTTGTTTTTCCCACATAAAAATACGTGGAAAGCTTTGAGCGCTTTGAGCGACCTCTAAAAATTTTTTTTTGATTTCAAAATAAAAAATAAGGGGTACACTTCTTTTCGATATAGAACAATCATAGGGGGTGAGAGTAATACAATTTCGACTTTACTTTTTTTTTGTCTACCCTAATGTGCATTGCAGGAAAGGCTGCCATTGGCACAAACAATTTCATTCATTAACTGTGGCAACAGTAAAATCATGCCACAAAATAACAAACGTACAATGCATACAATTGGGAATTACTTTGTTAAGAAAAGGAAAGTAAACATCTGCTAAAGAATTACACATTGCTTCGCCGAAGGAAAAATTGGCATCCCATTTCGTGACACAACCACACACACACATACATACACAGTCGAATAGCTAAACACATAAAAAAGCAGTTATTGTATAATTGTTAAACTATTGCCATGTACCTTGTGTAGCCATATAATGGTTACTTGAGTACATACATACATACACTCCTAGGCTGATGTACAATTTTATGGCATGCCATATTCGAAGTGCCACTCACTCTACACATACATACATGGCGCAATTTTCAATCGCTCTCAATTAATTTCATTCATTAAGTTTTTGGACTTTCAATTTTTAGTTACATAGTTTGAAGAGTTTATTTATTTTGTTAATGTGTTGGGTTTATTGAAAGTATGCTCATATTCGTAGTATTTGTAGTATAAAGATCCACAGACATCTAATACAATTGCTTCGAACTAGTGTGCGTTTGAAAGTTGACATTTCGGTCTGCAATTCTAGTGAACAGAGTTTTGCAATCTAAGAAACTGGTCACCTAAGAATCTGTAAGAATGTAGTAATAATCGAGCCTGCCCTCGTTGACATTTATCGGAAATATATCGGTATTCTCCATTTTGAAACGAAAGACTCTAGACATACCTAGAAATATGTATTCGTTATCGTGTTGTTAAGAACTACAGCGCACAGTGTTTCAAAGTTGGCATTTTGTGTTCGAGCCTCAATTTTTCACTAAATTTTATTATTTGTTATTTAATGAAAGCTAATAAAATTTGCAAGAGACCAGTTAAGCCCGTTTTTTGAATTTTCGTTTGTTTGAATACAATTTTTTAGTGTAAAGTGCAGAAAAAGTAAAAAAGTATCTGTTTTTAAAAAAATCGGTTCTCCTGTTCCAGTTAATAAATTTTTAAAATAAAAACTAGTTGAAAACAAGCGTAGGGTTCACCCAAATTAAAAAAGAAAATCACTAGAAAAATTTGAAATGTTATAAAATTTGAAATAATTTTTTTTTTGAGTTTCTAGAAAAATGTTGGCTATGCAGTTTTATAAATCGTTGAAATTTAAAATGCAGTTTGAAAGATTTTTAATATTTTTTTCGCTAACATTTCGAGGATATTGCATGCTAAATGGGAAATAAAAGCTTTTGTTTAAAAATCATCGCGAAGTTTAGCCACTAGCAACATACTACTAAAAATTAATGATATATAAAACAACATACCCAAACTTTTATAAAAACAAAAAAAAATAATTTTGGTGAACTTTTATTTTCGTTTTGGGAAAATCTTGAAATTGTTTTCAACTAGTTTTTATTTTATTACTTAACATTTATTAACTGGAACAGGATAATCGATTTTCTTCATAATTGCTACTTTCTCTACCTCTTCTGAACTTTGCACTATAAAAGTAATTTTTAGCAAAAAAAACCGACTTAAAAAAAAATATATATGTATCTATATATTTCACGATTCACTGATCGGATCTAAACCTAATTAGTATGGGACCACCTCTGAGACACTACCTTTCCGTTGCAAAAAGAATTATCGAAATCGGTTAACGTGGTCCAAAGTTATGCGGTAACATACATAAAAAAAAAAAATATATATATATATATAAATATTCTGACGAACTGATAACCTACTCCTTTTTTGGAAGTCGGTTAAAAATAAAAAAATATTCCGACGAACTGATAACCTCCTCCTTTTTTGGAAGTCGGTTGAAAAAAAAACGTTTCGGAAAATTTTTTTGTAATATAAAATTATCGTTGATTTTTTTAAGTTTTTTTTGTTGTTGACGGTCTTCGTTGTTTTTTCCATGCTTTTTATATGGAGGAAAATGCGCACCATAGCAATGCAATGCATTGTGCGAAAAAAAAATTGTCAATAGAAATCATAATTTTGAGCTACTTCGAACTTCCACTATATTATTGTACATACTAAAATTAAATGGGCTATAAAACTGCTTACTCTAAATATGTAAATGAAGAAAAGGTTGCAATTTTGATGAAAAGTTTGCCATTTTGAGAAGTTTGAAAATGTTTGTTTAAAAATTTTAGAATTCGATAAGTTGTTTACAAAGTTTGAAACTTTGATGAAAAGTTTGAAATTTTTATAAAAAATCGATAAATATTTTACAAAGTTTAAAATTCTGATTTATATATTTTTTGTTATAGTGTGCTTTTTAACTTACAAATCTTTACCTCATTTCAAAAAAAAAATTGTGGTAGTAAGTTGTGCGTGCAGGACAGTGTAAATTGAAACGATTTTCGATAAGCTCTCTTCGCCGTTTGAATATAAGTATTTCAAGAATTTATGAACGGTAATAGGCCCGATCAGCTTTTTTTCTCAAAAAATTTAATTAACATCTCATTCATACATATATGTATGTACATTTACTTCTTTACAAAACTTCTAAAATCGCTGCCGGCATTCCAAGATGCAGCTTTGCGTATCCATACACATATCTATGCATGTGGGGATGCATGTACAAACGTATGCATTCATATGTATGTGAAAAGCTTTCTTTTCATCCTCATGCATTTATGGTTTGTGCACTTGCTAACCGCACGCCTAAAAGCATGCAACGTTATTAGAAGGTCTGGTAATAAATGCAAAATGCTCTGTGTTGCATGTGGATTGTGGAACTTAATTAAATAAGTTTGCGGAATGGCGGATGTTGCTGCAATTTGGTGCATATAAAGAGCTTTCAAAGCGAAGCTGGAAAGCTTCGAAACAAAAATCGTTCACACATGCAATCATGAACATACATTCAAACATATGTATGGTACAGTAGTTGGCGAAAAGAATAGTACATGGACCTTGTACAAGTGCATAGTTTTAATTTATAAGCAAAGCATTATTTAACAGGATTTTGTGATTAAACTTGTTTCATACAATAATTACCAGCACAAAAATATATTTTAATGGATAGTATAATTTTGTGTTCCCTATTAGAATCCAAAACTATGCGATATATATTTTTGTTTATATAGTTTAAAAATTAAACGCGAAATAACGAAAAACTCGTATTTATCTAAACATTGAGAGTAATTAGATACAATGATAGGTTCTCTCAAATGTTCTTTTTTAATATTTTGTTAAATAATATGAAGTGTCTCCGTTTTTAATGGTCTTTATTCGTTCGTACATGGAATCAAATAAAGATTGTAAAGGCTCAATTATACAGTGCAACACTCCAAAAGGGAAGGGAATGAGACCTATTCCAAATATGTATAAGTATAAATAACAAAGGTTTTGCAAAAGTTGGTTATCGTTTTATTTTATATCGATTTGAAGTTAGAGATAAAAATTGGAATTTACTATTCAAAAGAGTCCAGAGCCTTCATTTGTCAACCGATTTGATTTTTTTTTTTAATGAAAGCTAATAAATTTAAACTTTACTTTTGGGGGGAACCCTACAGTTTTCAAGAGTTTTTATTATGAGACATTTATTAATGGGAACAGGAGAATCGATTTTGTTTAAAATTGTCCCTTTTTCTGCACTTCGCACTAAAAAATTTAATATACACAATTAAAAGTTAAAAAAAAAAATTGGGCTCAACAGGTTCCTTCTAAATTGTATTAGTTTTCATTGAAAAGTTAGGGCTCTGTACTATTTTGAGCAGTAAACTCCAGTTTTGGACCAATGTGCAGCGCTTCTGCTCAGTGATACGAAATAAGAATTGCAAATATTTTGATTATAAATTTTTTTATAATCTGTGTGAGGCAAGTAAGTACAGGCTAGCCTGTATGGTGTTACATATTTTGAACGTTGGTAAAAAAGCAAACTTATTTTCAAAGTCAATTGTGTGAAAAATTTTGTAAACATCATCTTTTCTGACGAAGCGCCGCATACTTCTGTTGAATACAGGACGCTCATTGCGATGCGGTAATACGGTTTCAGCATTTACTGATTTGTGGAAAATCATAAAATAGCGGTTATATTCGATCCAAAAAAGAGATTTCCATTTTAACGGGTTAATTATATTTTTTTTGGCTGTCCCTAATCATCCGGAACTTCCGGACGAATACTTATTTCTTATTGTTACGGAACATCCGGATTATTATTGATTAGTTATTCGTCCGGATTTTTTTTTGTCATTGGGAAAATTAGCCCAATTCAGAAGTTATTTTAAGTCGCTTGAGTGCTAATTTGAATTTTACTTTTCCGGATGAATATCGATAGTCGAAAAAGATATGTTAAAAGTCCGGAAAAATTAAATTGTTCAGGTGAAAAGAAAAAAATGTCTTACTTTTATTGAGTTATTTTCGCTAAAATTTTATCGAATTCGCTACAAGAAATAAACCGGGATATTTTTGAAAGTAATGTTGTACAATTTTGGACAGTTAGCATGTATTTCCGATAGGCTATAGCGTACACCACTTCACGTTTAATTAACGGGCGAAATTAAAATATTTTTTAAAACAATACGCATTTTTATTTATGTAATTCACACAAAATATCATATATATGTACATAAATAGGCTAATATAAATTCGTTTCGTTTCGTTTTACAATTCGACTTGACGCATTTGACACCAAAAGTAATACTTTTTATAGTTGCAAAATTGATTGACAATTAAGCATAATTTTGATACTGATTATACATACGAAGAGCTGCATTGTCCAGTTGATTTAGTTTTGAAGTTCTTTCCACCATGAATGCAGCAAAATTTATACTGGTAAACTTTAATCCTAACTTCATCACTCGCTTTGTAGCTTTCTTCTTATATCTGACCATGGTTTCGGAATCCGCGCGATAAAAACGAGCATAACTTGCGTCTTGCAGCTTGTCAATGGCAGTTTGAAGGTCTTCAAGGGTATCAAAACTATCTCCTATTTGCATGAGTCCTCCAGTGTAGTTACTCATATCTGTATCCTCACTATTCTTGCTACAGTCAGTTGAACTTACTATAATTAAAAATAATTAATTTTTAATTGTATTTGGAGCGCAATTACTAATACATGTATTGGAAACTTACTTTTGGTAACATAAAAAAGCTGCTATTTATTCTAGTTACACATACACTGATACATTTAATTATTAAAAACGTAAAAAGAAAATTCGGCCGAGACATCACTTTCGAATGACATATTTTGCAAAGCAACATTCGATTTTGTAGAAATATCCGGATTAATATATGTATTCAATCAGGCAATATCGACTAATCATCCGGAAGAATTTAAATTCAAAAACTCTCTCGCCGTCGCCAGATCCATTACCGGGCTAAAATGTGAGCAATGATTGTGTTATTGCCAATTAAATAATTTTTTCCGGGCGAACAATTGAGCACTAATAATCCGGAATTTCCGGACCAATACAAAAAAAAAATTATTCGACCGGAAGTTCCGGACGAATATCCACTACGATTTTTTTTTTTTATAAAGATACCAAAACGGTTCCTGATTATAATTTATTCCTTAAACTTAATTCTTCGTCACTTTTGACTTACTTAAATTTAGTATAAATTAAAAGAACAAAATTTGAAGTATTACAGCATTGATTGAAAGAATCATTTAATGCTTTCAATATAATGCATTTCAATTGCAATGCATTAGAAACTTCAATTATGTATTTGAAAAACTCATCAAGCACTTGAAACCGAAAACGAATGCGTGTTGCAACAAAGACTGGTTAGAAGTTAGAAAAAAAACGAATGTATTGTGAGAATTTAAATTACTTTTTTTGGTGATTGATTTCTTCATGTAAGAAGGCTACTCCACATCCGTGCACAAACATACATATGTACATATACACTTCATATGTATGTGCATGCATTGAATACTAAATGCTTCACCAACATTTTATAAATTTCTAAAATGCATTTAAATGTGCTTTTGATTTTACAGAGTGAGTGGGAGATGATGTTGATCAATGATAGATTTATTATAGATATTTTTATGTACATAATGTTTTATGTATTTTTGCATTTCATGTTTCGATGAATCATTCTAGAACTTCGGAAACGCCGTTTAGATTAAAAAAGTAATATATATAAAAAAAAGCACGTTTTGATATTTTTCTTATACATATCCGCAGAACAAAAACAAAAAAAATATTTTTTTACGTATCTGAAATTGAAGCAAAAAAATAAATAAAAGTGCGTCTTATACGTTTTTTCCACCAAGTTATGCAGGCTTTTAGCATTTTCCAAGTTAATGACCCACCTCTAAGTGTTGTCCAGGGATTTTCTGGTCATACTACTCTATACGTTATCCCTAACCTGAGCAAGCCAAAAACCCGGGTATTGGTAGAAATATAAGTGCCACTTTATAAGCATGGATAAATATGTGAGTAGCCCAGACAGCTAGTGGATTGGGACTATCCACACGACTAATGTCGCATATTAACTGGAATCCTCTAGCAACGTTTTTAGCGGTATTTAAAATTTTGTACCTTACGGATTGGTCAAATTCGAACCAAAGACTCTCTGTAAAAACTTACATAAACTCAAGCAGAAAAACTTTCTTGCATGAAATTGTTAAAATAAATATAATAATAATATAATATGTTTATCTTACCTCATTGTTAACTGACGATTGTGGAGACAAACGATTAACAAATTTGAGGAATTTGTTTTCGTATAATAATTTTATGCGCTGCTCTTAAATGATTTGTACTGTTGTGTTGTCATTAAAATTCATTTCGCTACCACACTTTTCACATTTCACTTCAGTTTTATTGAAATTTTTTTTTTTTTAAATACGACCAACCAGCACTCCGCGAGCTTGTTGGAAGATCAGTTTTTTTGGCAAATAAATTAAACAAAAGTCGAGAGTCGAAAGTGAAAAGTCGACTTCAGTCGACTTCCATAAACTGAAAGTCGATCACTAAAAGTCGACTTTCAGGAGTAAAAAGTCGATTTTGCCATCCCTAGCTTATAGGTAACCATACTGTTGGATAGGGCACTGATTGCGTCATTTGGAACTCTTTAACCCTCTACTTGTCCCACTGTTGTGACCCTTTTTGCCCTCTTGTTATCTAACAGGACAAAATAACGCCAATATGCATTGTATAATTTAATTATTTATTTTGATAAAATAACTTATATATTTTTTCTTCATTTTTACAGGTAAGTTGACAAGGCTTTATATAATAATGCAATGTAAAATAGTAAGTGCTGCTATGTATATTGCCATGAAACTTAATTGCTGAATTTTTTAATAATCTTACTAATTATTTTACTAAAAAATCTCCCACGCGCCAGAAAAGACATGATCGAGAAATTCAAAATATCAAAGAAAGATTTCGCTAGTTGTGGCATCGAAAGTTGTTCCAAATTGTCGACGGAGACAACGATCGCATCACCACGTACCAGTTAATAAACTAAATGGCCTTTGCATAAGCTTATACCAGTTCATCAACCAGAATATTGAGTAGATTTGACTATTTACTGTAATCTCATTCTGAGCGTCTTGATGCATATAAAAAAAATTGTTACTTTTGGGCTGAATTTCTTCAGCGTCATTTCTTTCGAAAAAGGAAAAATTACACAATGCAAGCTCGTAGTTAAAACTGCCTGCTTTCCCTTGTTAACAAATATTTTTACACATGTAAAAACATGAATTTATATACTTTTTAAACTTTTTTCTTATAATATAAATTAAACGCTGCCTCTACTCTTTCTTAACTCTGCCATTTTATGACAATTGCATGCTGAATGCAATCAAAGCTTCGTTGGCAGTGGCGCAGGCGCATTGCAGCTATTGAAAGCTATGCATAAGTAACCACATAACCCTTTCTTTTCCTACCGATTTAATTTCCAAATAAATAATTAAAATTCAGCAATATTCACCAACTCAACTAGCGTAAAATCAGCGTGTTACACTCAATGGCGAAATTTGATTGGCAAAGGTGTGAAATCAATGCAAATTGTCAGCATGTAATTCCTTATTGTTTAATGCCTGATTGAATGCTTCGATATTAAAAATATGTATGTATGTATATTTGGCTGCTACTACAGTTTTATGCATTACTATATAATTTTACCTTTTCCGCCGTGGGTTTTACAAAGAAAGAAGAGAAAATTATATATGGCTGACGGATATTTTGGACTTTAAAAAAAAAAAATTATTTCCCTTTTGGCATTTGCTTTAATGCATTTTATAGCATTCATATCTCGTGTTATGCCGGATTTTCACTAGGCGTTGAAATGACACCCTGGGTGGAAAGTCATGCCTGTCGAGCTTGTAAGCAAGAAGTGTGGGGGTAGGCAAACACGCATGGTCAGCGGTTTTTTTTACGTTTCGGTTTTATAGAATTAACATTTTCGTTATTCTACTTTGAGTTTGCGCGATTCGCTCCGCTCTAAAAATGATGACGAAAAAATTGACCAAAGAAAATTTGACGCTTAAATATCAAAAAACGCAAGGAACGCCGCAAAGAAAAAGTCATCGTGTAAATGCCCGACTTAACTTAACTTTAACTTAATAAATTTAATGCCAAGTGTAAGTCCGGCAATACTATTTTTCATAAATGATTTATTTAATTTTGCATTAAAAAATTGTAGAGATGGGAGCTCAGTTTCACTTCTCTTTATTTACCCAATTTTATGTTTTATGCCAGGTCCTATAAAAAATCAACCAGTTGCTTTAGTAGATATCTGGAATATTTATGAGGATTTAAAATCAGGGATGGAAAATAATCACTATTTTTTTAAATTTTAACCAAAAAACAATTTTAACTTTACTCACGCATATGTTTGTATTCGTACGTCCTACTGATATTTAAAATGATTTTTGTTTTTAAGATTAAAAATAATAATTAATATTTGAGTTTTATTTATCGCTCAAAGGAAATTATTATTACTTGATTTTTTTTTCGATCAAAAATAATGTTTTTTTTTATTTTCATTTTTTTGCTAAAGATAATAATTATTATTGAGTTTTATTTTTTCACTTAATAATAATGATCATTTAAAAAACTCAAAAGCTGTACCAGCGTGATTTCCTACGTATCCTTCTCAGAGGTAGCCACACCCTAATAAAGGGATAAAGTCCCAAAATTTTCAGGTCAAAATTTCAATTGGCTACGTCTGTATGACCTTGTCAATTTTATAAATAATCATTATTTTTAAGTGGAAAAATAGAACTCAATAATAATTATTACCTCTGAGCGAAAAAATTAAAATCATAATAAAATCATTATTTGTGATCGAAAAAATAAAAACCAAATAATAATTATTTCCGTTGAGCAAAAAAAAATAAAAATCATAAAATTATGATTAAATGCTGACTAAAATTATTTTACTCATAAAGATCACCGTCCCTGTTTAGAATATAAGTCTTATTGAAACTTTAGTTTTGGTTAAAAATTTTCCTAATTTTTTAATTATTCTTCGCCTTTAATTCAATACAAAAATTTATTAATTGTCATACGAAAAAAATAAGTTTTTCAATAAAAAAATAATTTTTTCAATAAAAAAATAACGCAAAAAAATAAGGATAAGGAAAAATATTTGAATAGTTTTTGTTTTATCGACTTTTTTATCTATATTTTTCCATCAATCACATCAGATTTCATTGAATATACGTAATGAATAATCGCCAAATGTAATAGCTTTTGCTCCCGAATAAATGTCAATCTGCCCTACAGCTCAGTTCGTTCGTGGTCGTTTAACACTTTTCAAGGTAATCAATCGGCTTTATCGGGAATTTCATGTGAACAAATATTCCCAAAAAATATAAAGTAAAACTGTCGCCATGACCTTTTTGGCAGGCAGACACACCTTGGCCTTCTTTGGTGCGCGTTCACCCAGAGAAATCCATTGATTTGACTATTCCTTGCTCTGACGTGTACCGTGATGTATTCATGTTTCGTACACGGTTACGAAACGGCTCAAAACTTCTTCCTCATTGCGGTTGAACACTCCTTTGAGGTGGCCACTTAGCAGTGTTGCCACTTTGTGCGTAATTCCTCAAAACGTGAGGAGTTTCGGGTGCGCTTGAGTATTTTTTGAGGATTTTTGATTTGAGGAATTTTTGAGGAATTTTATCTAGATATATTTGCAGATAACAAAAGCAATCATGTTTTACACAAGAGAATTGTTAAATCGCTCTGCAAATTTTTGAACAAAAAACTTTCCGAAGTTTTATAAAGAGCGAAATACACCACACAAGCGGCTTGTCAAACATTCTTCAAACCTACTTTTCCCATTTCGCCATACACCGTGAAAACATGACTCGTTCAAGCAAAGATGTTTATTTTTCTTCCGGTTCACCATGTAAAAGGGTTTGGTTTTCTTCGTTTTTTCTTTCTTGCGTCCTTATTCGGTAAAAATTCCGTTGCAAATGAGGCAATTTTATTATACACAACGAAAGCGGGTTGATGAAACGTCAACATGGCGCAAAAAAATTTGATTTTTGTTCACATTTCCTTCAAATGGCTTGTCAAACCTTCAAACACCCCCATACACAACATAAATAGTATTAAAGAAAGAGATATTTCGCTTGGTTTGTCTAAGCCTCTTTGTGTGGTGTTTTTCACTCTTAAGCACATCTGCATTTGCTGCTGAATATTCAAAATGTTATCGAAATTTTTTTTCATTCCATCGTTATATTTTCAACTTATGTATTTTGAATTTGCGAATTCTCGGTAACGAATGTAGAGGACATTCATTGTTCGATCATAAGGATATTCATATTGATTTTTCATTAGATCCAGAAAATTATAGGAAAAAGGTTTTTGAATTAATTGTTGTTTTTGAATAATTTGGCAATTTTTTTGTGGCAACACTGTCACGTACCCTCCAGGGAAAGCTACTAGTTGTGAACTAGAATTCTACCAGTTTGCTTTTCAGCCCAACTAGTTCACGTTCTATCCTTTTTCAATGTTAACGACTGGTATTTTTAACATTACGATGTCCTACGAGATGTCAATTGTCAGGCTATGCATCAGCATCTACTAGTTGAAATACTAGTAGCATCATACCAGTAGATGAGATAGTCTGCCAATTCATCCCCCATGAAAAGTATTAGTATGCCTTTTTGCTCGCGGCGGTCCAACAGTCGCAATGGCCGACAGAGCAAAGCACTCGCGTGATATGCCTGAGGTACCAGGTTCAAGCCCTGGCGCAGGGAAAATTTTTTTATTTAATTTTTTTTTATAATATTTCTTTTATTTATATTTTTTATTTTGGGGTTTTTTTGTTATTCTTAAATGTAATTAAAAAAAAATATTTTTTTTTAATCTATTTTTTTATGGCGCAAGTATTTTTTCCCATATATTTGTTTATTTTTTTTTGTAGTAATGCAACTAGATTTTTAAGTTTGTTATTTATATTTAAATTGAAATAATTATCTAACTTTAAAAATCTTAACCACCTCCAAGCGGCCTCGAACCTGCGATCCCAGAACCAGAACCAGTAGTCTTCATGTGACGCCACAGCTGACATTTGTAAGAAAAGCAATTAATTGCGTTTTATTTTAGGCTTTGGTAATTCAAAGGCAGATGTCGCTGAACGCTTAAGTTCTTCGAAAATGTCGAACTGGTAGGGACATACTAGTTTATGAACTAGTATTTTTTCTAACTGGTTTGGGCTTTCACTGCAGGGGTAGTTACGATTATGGTTGAGTGTGAGCAATCGCGGCACCGATCGCTCAGTTAGCGTTAATAATAATAATAGATTGACGCTTACACATATGTAAGTGTTTGGCCGAGCTTCTCCTCCGATTTGTGGCGTCCACCTTGATGTTGCCATACAAAGAGGAAAGACCTATAGTTTTACGCCGACTCCTTACGGAGATTGTATTTTTATGAGAACTTGTTTTTCATGGCAGAAATACACACAGAGGTTTGCCATTGCCTGCCGAGTTAAGACCGCTGCTAAGAAAAAACCTTCCTTCTATATTTTTTTTTGCGATGTTGCTTTGACCAAGGGTTGAACCCAGGTCCTGCGGAGTGGTGGCGTGCATTGCTAACCACTACACCACAGCGGCCGCCAGCGGTTAGCGTTATCGTGTCTAAATATTCATGTAAAATGTGAGATACCCGCTCAGTTAAGTTACTCAAAGCCCCAGCCAACTCACGCACGTTCATTCCCCAATCGTCCAATAACATTCCATCGATTTGATCGACGATTTCTAGAGCCTAACTTTCAGGTCGCCAAAAGAGGTCGTCACCACCACAGCGGAATGTAGAGCTTCCATAGTATTTGTTGTGAGGGATTTATCAAAAATACCTTCTCTTTGGAAGCTGCATTAGATGTTCGATTAGCCATGCCATTCAATGGCAAACGAAAAGGAAGTTAAATAAAGAAAACAATAGCAATAGGCAAGCATATGTCGGTAAGTGTCGGTCATTCGTATCCAGTCAAGCAGATTCGATTTCGAAAAAAGGGCCTCATCCGTCCTTGTCATTGATTGCCCAATATGATCCTTCTTACATTAACTAGTCCAAAATCAATCAATTTACGTTCCACATTCAGATGAGAACGTGTGCCAGTAGTCAGAGTAGTAAAATAGGGCCAACATTCATTCTCTTCGATGACTAGGGTACGGTTACTAATTCTCCGGCCTATCTTCTGGATGAAAAATTATTGACATCTAAAAATCAATTAATCAAATAGATTTTTTTTTATTACACTTTACGTACTTTTGCACAGAACGAAGAACTCACATGTGCATTCTACGCCAACACCATCGTGCACTTTCTCAGATATAAATGCCCTCATTTACTATAGCACGCATACTTTTAAGTAGATGTGAACACCATGTTTGCAGAAATGTCAAAACAAATCTAAATTCTCTTGGAAAAACACTGCGCTACTCGATAGATTGTATATTTGAAAATATCTTCTAAAAATAAACATTTCTGAAAATTTTCACAGCTACACACAGTTATGTACACATACATACATACATATGTATGTATAAAGTTCTTGACACTACCCAGTGGCTACTTACTATTCACCTGGCAGTCATTACCATTTCCCTTCCGAACGTCCCTTACTTTTACAAAGGCATGGCCGCCTTATGTAAGTTGGAATTTAGAATGTACATTTGGTATCAGACATACTTCTGAGCCGCTTTACAAAGTAAGTTACGTGTAATGCAGAGCAGTCGCTCGGAGTAGTTCGGTGCTTGGAAATAACTTCGGCTGCACGTTATTTTGCAACTGACAACGTAATGTGTCTTCGGAGGTGTTCATTTTGCCCTTTACTAGTAGATGACATTGGCCATGATGACAATTTTGGTACTAAAAACTGAAAGAAAACATGGCTTACCTTGCAAGGTGCTTACCTATTTTCCCAGTGGGTACTCTGCTTTTGTATGCAGTATTAGACACTAAAGTGTAGAAAAATTAGGCGTAAAACGGTCTCCGGACGAACACGGAAACCGACATGCAACGGACAGTTGCATGCCACAATTGCGTGTATGCGTGCGTGTGTGCTGTATGCGTCCTCTCTTGACTTAACTTGTGCGGCACAGGCCAAGGCAGGGCAGCAGGCCAATGAACAGTGGTACATAGTGGAGGGTACAGTATTTAAAGAATTGTAGAATAGTGTTCAGTTATTTGAATGAAAACTGCCCCTTTTTGGTACGGCCGTTATGAGAAAGCCTTAATAAATTAATCTAAAATTTTACAAAAAAAAAAAATAACAATACATTCTCGAAACTAGGGAACAAAAATAGTAAAACTGCGTGTTTAGTTTTTATCTATGACGTTAGGACTTTTTTAAAGGACTTTGAAGCTCAGTCAAGCACGAACAAATGTTTGGTAATCCGATACGATCCTGTACAACCCCATCTCTGCTTAGCTTTCCAGTGTTAAATTTCGATAATTCGGCCTTTGGCGTCCCGTAGCGATGCGCGCATGTCCACCGCGCTAGGTATATTTTGTGCATCTCGCTAGTTTATACGCTGTTTCAAATCCGTATAAGTCCCTTTAACCAACATAAGAGTTCGAATTGATCAGAAATTAAGGCCCACTTTCCCTGTTTTCACCTGGTTTACTTACGACTATCGACGTCGTCTGTAGGGTTTGCAGTGGCGAACGCTGCATTCTTGGAAATTGTACCTTGACTTCAGCGTCTCGCCAAAATGATTGGTTTTCCTCTTTTCCCGCTCGGAGTGTTCTCTGGTACAGTCAACGTAGCATTCCGGCCAGGAAGTCTTCCGAGGCACCACGGATTTTTTTGTTTCTGATGTTGTTTTTATTTATTATTTTTTCAATTAAAATTTGTTTGCAATTGTAATTTTTAAATTAAATTTTTTATTTTGATTTTTTTTAGATGGAAATTTTATTAAATAATTTTTTTAATTTTTTTTTTATAAATATTTTTATTTTTTAAATTTTTTTTATAAATACTTTTCAAATATTATTTTTTTTTAATTTTTTTATTTAAAATGTTTTTAGTTAAAATTTTTTAATTTCTTGGTTTTTAGTTAAGTTTTTTAGTATTTCTTTTTTTAAATTTACATTTTTTTAATGTAAATTTTTTTAAATAAATTTTTTTAAATTAAGTTTTTTTAATTAAATTATTTTTTTAAGTTTTGTTTCTACAAGTATGCTTGGAAGGGGCGGTCCATACTTGTAGAGCCGTCATAAAACACATTAAACACCACTGTCCCTTTTAAGAAGAAATCTATCTGGTGAAGCGATGAGAGCGGGGTTACTTTTTTTGGTAGATTTCACGAAAAATCGTACTACCATGGAATCAGCAAAAGCCCCTATTAGCACCTTCACATTTAGCATCCATTCTCCAACGCTATGTTTCAATTTTGTATCTACATCAGAAACATGTCAAACCTAAAAAAAAGGATTATTTTTAATGAAATAAACTGTTGCTCCTCAGCTTGATTACAAAGAAACTTAATTATGTATGCATTTTTTTCTAAAATTGCCCACTGTACGAAGATGAACAAATGGTCGAAATACTAGCTGTTCTGCTGTCTGTTA
>NW_023458555.1:45769689-45775961 GCF_013731165.1 Rhagoletis pomonella
TCTAAAATGCATTTAAATGTGCTTTTGATTTTACAGAGTGAGTGGGAGATGTTGATCAATGAGAGATTTATTATAGATATTTTTATGTACATAATGTTTTATGTATTTTTGCATTTCATGTTTCGATGAATCGTTCTAGAACTTCGGAAACGCCGTTTAGATTAAAAAAGAAATATATATAAAAAAAGCACGTTTTGATATTTTTCTTATACATATCCGCAGAACAAAAACAAAAAATATTTTTTTTTAACGTATCTGAAACTGAAGCAGCAAAAAGATAAATAAAAGTGTGTCTTATTCCCACCAAGTGCAATGCAGGCTTTTCGCATTTTTCCAGTTAATGACCACCTCCAAGTGTTGTCCAGGGATTTTCTGATCATACTACTTTATACGGTATCCCTAACCTAGGCAGGCCAAAAACCCGTCAGCTTAGTAGTCGAATTCCTAATAATAAGAGTTTAGACTGTGGATGAGCTTATAGGTAACCACACTGTTGGAAAGGGCACTGATTGCGTCATTTGGAACTCTTTAACCCTCTACTTGTCCCACTGTTGTGACCCTTTTTGCCCTCTTGTTATCTAACAGGACAAAATAACGCCAATATGCATTGTATAATTTAATTATTTATTTTGATAAAATAACTTATTATATATTTTTTCTTCTTTTTTACAGGTAAGTTGACAAGGCTTTATATAATAATGCAATATAAAATAGTAAGTGCTGCTAATGCCGAAACTGAAAGAGTGAAGTGTAGATGAACATATGTATGTATATTGCCATGAAACTTAATTGCTGAGTTTTTTAATAATCTTACTAATTATTTTACTAAAAAATCTCCCACGCGCCAGAAAAGACATGATCGAGAAATTCAAAATATCAAAGAAAGATTTCGCTAGTTGTGGCATCGAAAGTTGTTCCAAATTGTCGACGGAGACAACGATCGCATCACCACGTACCAGTTAATAAACTAAATGGCCTTTGCATAAGCTTATACCAGTTCATCAACCAGAATATTGAGTAGATTTGACTTTTTACTGTAATCTCATTCTGAGCGTCTTGATGCATATAAAAAAAATTGTTACTTTTGGGCTGAATTTCTTCAGCGTCATTTCTTTCGAAAAGGGAAAAATTACACAATGCAAGCTCGTAGTTAAAACTGTCTGCTTTTCCCTTGTTAACAAATATTTTTACACATGTAAAAACATGAATTTATATACTTTTTTAACTTTTTTCTTATAATATAAATTTAACGCTGCCTCTACTCTTTCTTAACTCTGCCATTTTATGACAATTGCATGCTGAATGCAATCAAAGCTTCGTTGGCAGTGGCGCAGGCGCATTGCAGCTATTGAAAGCTATGCATAAGTAAACACGTAACCCTTTCTTTTCCTACCGATTTAATTTCCAAATAAATAATTAAAATTCAGCAATATTCACCAACTCAACTAGCGTAAAATCAGCGTGTTACACTCAATGGCGAAATTTGATTGGCAAAGGTGTGAAATCAATGCAAATTGTCAGCATGTAATTCCTTATTGCTTAATGTCTGATTGAATGTTTCGATATTAAAAATATGTATGTATGTATGTATATTTGGCTGCTACTACAGTTTTATGCATTACTGTATAATTTTACCTTTTCCGCCGTGGGTTTTACAAAGAAAGAAGAGAAAATTATATATGGCTGACGGATATTTTGTACTTTTTAAAAAAAATTATTTCCCTTTTGGCATTTGCTTTAATGCATTTTATAGCATTCATATCTCGTGTTATGCCGGATTTTCACTAGGCGTTGAAATGACACCCTGGGTGGAAAGTCATGCCTGTCGAGCTTGTAAGCAAGAAGTGTAGGGGTATTCAAACACGCATGGTCAGCGGTTTTTTTTACGTTTCGGTTTTATCGAATTAACATTTTCGTTTTTCTACTTTGAGTTTGCGATTCGCTCCGCTCTAAAAATGAGGACGAAAAAATTGACGAACGAAAATTTGACGCTTAAATATCAAAAAGCGCAAGGAACGCCGCAAAGAAAAAGTCATCGTGTAAATGCACGACTTAACTTAACTTTAACTTAATAAATTTAATGCCAAGTGTAAGTCCGGCATTACTATTTTTCATAAATGATTTATTTCATTTTGCATTAAAAAATTGTAGAGATGGGAGCTCAGTTTCACTTCTCTTTATTTACCCAATTTTATGTTTTATGCCAGGTCCTATAATATACATAAATAGTCAGTTACTTTAATAGATATCTGGAAAATTTTTGGGGATTTAGAATCAGGGATGGAAACTAAGCATAATTTTTTAAATTTAAACCAAAAAAAATCAACGAGTTGTGATCATCGTAGAACAGTTTTAACTATACCTCATGTATTTGTATTCGTACGTCCTACTGTAATTTATAATGATTTTTATTTTTCCGGTTCAATCAATAGAGATTAAAATTTATTTATATTTAATTATTATTCATATTTGAGTTTTATTTATCGCTCAAAGGAAACTATTATTACTTGATTTTTCTTTTTTCGATCAAAAATAATGATTTTTTTTATACTTATTTCTTTGTTTTGTCTGAGCGAAAAAATTAAAATCATTATTTGTAATCGAAAAAATAAACCAAATAATAATTATTTCCGTTGAGCGAAAAAAATAAAAATCATAAAATAATGATTAAATGCTAACTTAAATTATTTTACTCATAATGATTACCGTCCCTGTTTAGAATATAACTTTTATTGAAACTTTAGTTTTGGTTGAAATTTTTCCTAATTTTTTAATTATTCTTCGCCTTTAATACAATACAAAAATTTATTAATTGTCATACAAAAAAAAAATAAGATTTTTCAATAAAAAAATAACGCAAAAAATAAGGATAAAGAAAAAAATTTGAATAGTTTTTGTTTTATCGACTTTTTTTATCTATATTTTGCCATGAATCACATCACGTTTCATTTCTTAGACGTAACGTATAATCGCCAATTGTAATATGTAGCTTTTGCTCCCAAATAAATGTCAAATCTGCCCTACAGCTCAGTTCGTTCGTGGTCGTTTTACACTTTTCAAGGTAATCAATCGGCTTTATCGGGAATTTGAAGTGACCAAATATTCCCAAAAAATATAGAGTAAATTTACGAAAGGGCTGAATGTATGACATCGACCGCGTGCATCCCAAACAACTGTCGCCATGACCTTTTTGGCAGGCAGACACACCTTGGCCTTCTTTGGTGCGCGTTCACCCAGATAAATCCATTGTTTTGACTATTCCTTGCTCTGACGTGTACCGTGATGTATTCATGTTTCGTACACGGCTACGACATGGCTCAAAACTTCTTCCTCATTGCGGTTGAACACTCCTTTGAGGTGGTCACGTAGTTACGATTATGGTTGAGTGTGAGCAAGCGCGGCACCTATAGCTCGGTTAGCGTTAATAATAATAATAGATTGATGCTTACACATACCATAGTGTTTGGCCGAGCTTCTCCTCCGATTTGTGGCGTGCGCCATGAGGGTGTGGGAGGAACTTAAAGTTTTACGCCGACTCCGAATGTCCACTGTATTTTTATGAGAAGCAGTTTTTCATGGCAGAAATACACACGGAGGTTTGTCATTGCTTGACGAGGGAAGACCGCTGTTAAGAAATAAACCCTTTTTCTAGATTTTTTTTGCGATGTTGCTTTGACCAGGGATTGAATCCATGTCCTGCGGAGTGATAGCGCGCGCTGCTAACCACTACACCACAGCGGCCGCCAGCGGTTAGCGTTATCGTGTCTAAATATTCATGTAAAATGTGAGATACCCGTTCAATTAAGTTACTCACAGCCCCAGCCAACTCACGCACGTTCATTCCCCAATCGTCCAATAACATTCCATGGATTTGATCGACGATTTCTAGAGCCTAACTTTCAGGTCGCCCAAAAGAGGTCGTCACCACCACAGCGGAATTTGGAGCTTCCATAGTATTTGTTGTGAGGGCTTTATCAAAAATACCTTCTCTTTGGAAGTTGTATTAGATGTTCGATTAGCCATGCCATTCAATGGCAAACGAAAAGGAAGTTAAAGAAAACAATAGCAATAGGCAAGCATGTCGGTAAGTGTCGGTCATTCGTATCCAGTCAAGCAGATTCGATTCCGAAAAAAGGGCCTCATCCGTCCTAGCCATTGGTTGCCCAATATGATCTTTCCTAGATTAACTAGGTCAAAATTAATCAATTTACATTCATATGAGAACGTGTACCAGTAGTCAGAGTAGTAAACGAGGGCCAACATTCATCCTCTTCGATGACTAGGGTACGGTTGCTAATTCTCCGGCCAAGCTTCTGGTAGAAAAAATATTGACATCTAAAAATCAATTAATCAAGTAGAATTTTGTTCATTACACTTTACGTACTTTTGCACAGAACGAAGACCTCACATGTGCATTCTACGCCAACACCATCGTGCACTTTCTCAGATATAAATGCCCTCATTTACTATAGCACGCATACTTTTAAGTAGATGTGAACACCATGTTTGCAGAAATGTCAAAACAAATCTAAATTCTCTTGGAAAAACACTGCGCTACTCGATAGATTGTATATTTGAAAATATCTTCTAAAAATAAACATTTCTGAAAATTTTCACAGATACACACAGTTATGTACACATACATACGTATATAGTTCTAGACTCTACTCTGCTTTTGTATGCAGTATTAGACACTAAAGTGTAGAAAAATTAGGCGTAAAACGGTCTCTGGACGAACACGGAAACCGACATGCAACGGACAGTTGCATGCCACAATTGCGTGTATGCGTGCGTGTGTGCTGTATGCGTCCCCTCTTGACTTAACTTGTGCGGCACAGGCCAAGGCAGGGCAGCAGGCCAATGAACAGTGGTACATAGTGGAGGGTACAGTATTTAAAGAATTGTAGAATAGTGTTCAGTTATTTGAATGAAAACTGCCCCTTTTTGGTACGGCCGTTATGTGAAAGCCTTAATAAATTAATCTAAAATTTTACAAAAAAAATGACAATACATTCTCGAAACTAGGAAACAAAAATAGTAAAACTGCGTGTTTAGTTTTTATCTATGACGTTAGGACTGTTTTAAAGGACTTTGAAGCTCAGTCAAGCACGAACAAATATTTGGTAATCCGATACGATCCTGTACAACCCCATCTCTGCTTGGCTTTCCAGTGTTAAATTTCGATAATTCGGCCTTTGACGTCCTGGAGCGATGCGCCCATGTCCACCACGCAAGGCATATTTTGTGCATCTCGCTAGTTTAACCGCTGTTTCAAATCCGTATCCCTTTAACCAATATAAGATCAGAAGTTGAGGCCCACTTTCCCTGTTTTATTTACGACAATCGACGTCGTCTGTAGGGTTTGCAGTGGCGAACGCTGCATTCTTGGAAATTGTACCTTGACTTCAGTGTCTCGTCAAAATGATTGGTTTTCCTCTTTTCCCGCTTCGGAGTGTTCTCTGGTACAGTCAACGCAGCATTCCGGCCTGGAAGTCTTCCGAGGCACCACGGATTTTTTTGTTTCTGATGTTTTTATTTATTATTTTTCAATTAAAATTTGTTTGCGATTGTAATTATTAAATTACATTTTTTATTTAGATTTTTTTAGATGGAAATTTTATTAAATAATTTTTTGAAATTTTTTTTATAAATATTTTTTTAAATTTTTTTTATAAAAATTTTTTAAATATTTTTTTTTAAATTTTTTTTAATTTAAAATGTTTTTAGTTAAAATTTTTTTTTTCAATTCGTTTTTAGTTAAGTTTTTTAGTATTTCTTTTTTTAAATCTGCATTTTTTTAATGTAAATTTTTTTAAATTAAATTTTTTAAATTAAGTTTTTTTAATTTAGTTATTTTTTTTTAAATTTTGTTTCTACAAGTATGCACAGAAGGGGCGTTCCATCCCGATAGAGCCGTCATAAAACACATTAAACACCACTGTCCCTCTTAAGAAGGAATCTATCTGGTGAAGCGATGAGAGCGGGGTTACTTTTTTTGGTAGATTTCACGAAAAATCGTACTACCATGGAATCAGCAAAAGCCCCTATTAGCACCTTCACATTTAGCATCCATTCTCCAACGCTCTGTTTCAATTTTGTATCTACATCAGAAACATGTCAAACCTAAAAAAAGGATTATTTTTAATGAAATAAACTGTTGCTCCTCAGCTTGATTACAAAGAAACTGAATTATGAATGCATTTTTTTCTAAAATTTCCCACTGTTCGAAGATGAACAAATGGTCGAAATACTAGCTGTTCTGCTGTCTGTTA
>NW_023458555.1:45776061-45796316 GCF_013731165.1 Rhagoletis pomonella
ATGCTGCATTAACAACGGCAATGGATGCGACCAGCGAGCTACTTGTGTTGCCGCCGCCGCTTAGGCTAAAGACATTTAGAAAAAATAGATCTTACTAAAAATAATTACGGCTAAATTGCATCTATGTATGTACATATGTATGTAGGTGCTGCTACATCTATAAATACAAATAAATGCATACAACAAACATACAAAAATGAATAAATGAGCTTGGCTGCTGCTGGTGTTGCTGGCATTGGTGGTGGCGACCAATGGAGTAAGTAGTCGCAATTTGTTGCTGTATCATAGTGAATGCAATAATATTTGCCACAAATACTTGGTTATCATAAAGCAGAAGAAGAAGAAGGAGAGAAAAAATCAACCGGGAATACATATCGAATTGCAAGCCATCGCATGTTGCAAGTGGCAAATAGCAAGCATTAAGTAGCAAGTGGCATGTTCCATGTCGCATTCTCGTCGCCAATGACCGACTACATAACTGAACCAACAAAAAAATTGGGTGTGAAGTGGGAACGCGCTCCATTGCGATGTGCAAATGTGTGAATGCAAAACTTAAAAGTGTTGATAATTTTCAATATTTTGCTTCAACTTCTACATAAGAATGCGTTTATTATGAGGATTCACGGAGGCTGATGCATACTTGTTCGCTGAGATGACATTCGCTTTTCCATTTCGAGTTTCGCCTATTTCGTTGTTAATTTTTAAATTTTCGTATTGCTCTTAAAAGTGCGTCCATTTCTTATGTGCCTTTATGTGATTACTTCATGGAAAGTGTATAGACGACTTTATGCCACCAAGAATGCCTTCTCAGTTATTTTAATGTGCGGTCGTGCAAATAGTGAACGTCTCTTTTTACCTCTTCTTAATTCGATTTTGATAATTGTAAAAAATATGCTTCCTCGGCGCGTAGAGATGAGTAATTTAGGAGGTTTATTAAGAACTAGATTTTATCGTCAAACTAGTATACGAAGGGAAAGCTTCAGAAATTTTCAATGGCATGCGGTCTATTTATTCCGAATAAAAGATCCAAAGATATATACTACTTGAAATTTCGTACCAGAATTCCAAAACAAGAATCGAGGTTTTAAGCAATCATTGTATTTGAGCTGGAGGCCATTTTTATATAGAACTTATTTAGAAAAGCATCAGCTTCTTTCGGTAGGATGAGAAAATGATATATTTTGAAACAAATATCCTTCATCCCTTGTCAAATTTCATTTGGGGCAAACCCCATTTATATTGAGAACGAAAAATAACAAAGAAGATGGCACAAAACCGAAGTCGGTTCGTTTCAAAAACAAATGCTAAAAGAAATTACGGGATGATTAGTTCCGAAAAACACCATCGCTAACAGATGAATTAACCAACACCAACAAAGCAGCCTAAACCTTTAAAATATGATGTCTTCGCTAGTAATACTAAGTTCAGACAGGAAGTTTAATCGAGTAATTAGCCAAACTTTCTCTATTAAGACGCTAATTGAGCTCGATTTACAAAACCAAATTTCAAAAATTTTAAATTAATCTTCTCGATCTATCTGGCGCAATCAACTACAGTTACGCTACTTCGACCACCTTTTATTATCATTTGTATGCCCCATCTCAAAGGAGAAAGGCTATTGGCCAAGTGATCCACACTAGAAAATATGTTGAAATGTCAATAAAAATAAGAAATTATTTCCGTAAAAGTTGTTTGGCTACATTCCAAATATACCTAAAATGGTGTGCTTGTACCGAATGTACTTTCAAATTAAAGAAAAGTACGATTTTACCAACTATTCCAACACTGTAGCACATTGCTAATCGAACAGCTGACGTGTGTGTGAACACCAAAAAACGCTAGATCAATCAAAAACCTAATTGGCTCAATTGAATTTCTGTCTGAACTTAGTATTACACTGGCTGTCATTAGGTGTGCTGGCAAATGTAGAATACAACTTTGTAGAGATTAAAAATTTTTTCTCCAATTTTTTTTTTCTGAGGCTTATGCAATAAAGCGGTCTACGGATGGCGGATAAAGACCAAGCTTTCATTTCGAAAATAATTAATTTAATCATAAATCATCTAAATAAGATCAAAGGCACAACTTCGATGTCCATTACCTTGAAATAATTTGGCTAGTAAACTAAGAACTGTTATTAGCGATGCCGCTTAAAGATTTGCAGAGGAGACAAATGCGAGATGGAAAAATCAAGGAGAAATGTCGAACGATGACGCTTGTTTGTTAGCCGTACTAAAAACGGTGCAGCCAATAATAAATTTCCGCAAACGACTTATATCTCTTCCCGAAACCTGAACAGCAGAAAGCCCAAAGATGTTCAAGCCTTAAGTTTGCCTTAGCTGGGCAGGCAATGAACATCTGCTACGACGATTCCAGCTCATCGTCTTCAACCTTGAGATAATATTTAGCATTCCAAGGATCTGAGCGCTCGCTGAGCTAACTAGACACCTATATGTCCACCAACAGACAATTTGCGGTCAATATAGCTCCTCGCTCCCGTTATGCAGTGCCCTGACCTACGCGTTGCTGTAACTTCCGCCTATGGCCTGGAACCATAGCGAAGTATCCTGATGCGAGCAAGCAGGAAGTCGGACACTCCCTCATAATTTTCGAATTTGTTTGAAACGACTCAAATTCCTGGCTATTTGACAATATATTCAATATCCTGGAGTGGTAATACATTTGTTAGCTTCCGATACGCTGCTTCTATTATGACGGCTACTTCTGCTTCGAAAAGACTGCAGGGATTTGTCGTAGAAGATTCGTTTTTACCTACGCTTGCACCATTCCGTGAATAAATTCCCAAGGCCCAGATTGCAAACATTGCTCTCCGTTAGTTGTTTCCTTAAAGAAAAATGTGTTATGGAAGGTTCTGTTGGACCCAGTATCGGTGTGCAATGGTTCGTTATGGCCTGAATGAATTTTTTATATTTCCGGATCGTACCTATTTAGTTCGAAGTAAACTTATGGGCAACACCTTCCTAGTCTAACCGAGGCACGGATAACGACCGCTTTAGCTGCCATATCGATAGGTACAACCTTTGGCAGTGCAAGCGCAAAAGTAGGGTTGGTTCGAAATGCCCCACTGCTTCCGATTAGGGCAACTCTTTGCACTCTCTCCAACTCTTTAACCTTGCTGGCCGCATCTAGTGCGCTGCAACAAACATAGACTTCCAATAGCCACCTTCGACAGGAAGCCCCAGCATTGTCAATGGCATTGATTGATTACGCGTGGTAAGTTTAAAAAGTCTGCATTACATTATCAAAATGCCTTGAGATTTGTAAACACACATGCATACATATCTACCTATATTAGCATCTGCTTTCATTCAAAATATCAAATTTCCCTGACAGTTCTCATTGAAATCTAGATTAGCAATTTGCTCTGACATATTTAGACAGTTTTCTTTTTCACAACTGAGGTTCAAGAATTTTCTTTCATAACGCCTAATGAGTAACAATTCCTTTTTTCTTTGCTGATGATCCAAATGCGCTTCAGCGTCCCAAATGAGATTTTTCGTCTACATTATATCCAGATAAGAATTTTAATTATAAACTACGCTGGATGTTTATAAATTTCTGCAGATATACGTACATAAGTACTACATATGTATATAAAAATGTAGGCTGGCATATTTTTACAAGCGTGGCGCAACCCACCACAGCTGGTAATGATGACGAGCTCAAAACAAAAAGTGTAATGCGTGGAAAATGCGACTCCCGGTGCTGCATTCCTCGCCGCTAAGATGACTGCGCGGCATTTGTGCGAGATTGGAGTCGTTGATATGGGAGTGCGGTGCGCTTAAAATGATAAAGTGTAAGAATAAATGAGCAGCGCGAATAGGAAATGAAGTGAAGGAAAGACATTCAAATTGGAATGGAATTAAATGTTACTGGAGGAAGATTGTGGATATCTAGTAGGTAGTTGGAGTTGAGAAGGTGGCCCGCGCGGCGCCACAATAAAAAAAAAAAACCGTGCGCCGTGGCTTGCGCGAACCAACACAGCATCTACATATGGACTAGCTTCTCAGAGACATATCGTCGACACGCAGCAGTTCACAGCTGAAGATTTTTGTATACATACATATTATAGAAGCGCATCACCTATCAACAGTTTGAATCAAGTGTGAATTGCGCCAGCAGTTAGTTGACCGGCTGGCCGACTGATTGAAATAACTGAGTGGGGGCTTGTGTTGGCCGTGAACTGCGCATGCGCACACACCATTCGTATGCGCAGTACTGTAGACTAAGAAGATTGAAAGAGTAGCGATTATTATTTTTTTCCTTGAATTGCAGAGATTTACAGCAAGAGATATGTTTTTGTTTTACTCATTATTTTCAAACGTTTACTTAAATTAATTTAAAAAATTTCACTAATTTAATGAAATGAATAAATTTAAATTTACAACAGGACAGCGCATAATGATGAATATTTTGGCTAATTTGATTCGATGGTGGCTGCAAAAGAAATACCAATCAATAATTCGTATCAAACTAAAGATTAGGGCGGAATTTTGTTGGCTATTTGAATATTCGATTGTATGAACAAAAAAGTCTGAATATCCGGATATCCGTTTATCATGTTGGTATTCGGATATTCGAATCTAACAAAGTAAAAGCTCAGTTAGTCTAGACTTAACTTACATAAGAAAGCGTCGTTACGTCAACTTGGCCAGAAGCGAAAATATTTTGTATTTTCCTTTTCAGCTGAATTTCACTTTGCCGCCTATAAGTCACATCAAAAAAAAATAAAAATCCTGAACAAAAATATATTGCGTTGGTCATTATATTAGGTTACGTTACGTAAATTAAGTCTAGACTAACTGAGCTTAACAATTCTCCTTGAATTAATGAAATGTTTAACTATTTATTTTTTTTTGCAACTCGGTAAATTCAGTAAATATGAGAATAATTTTACCCATTCCTTCAAATACTGTTTTGAATATCCGGATGACCAAATGAAGGGATATTCGGATTTTATCAGTGTATGTAAATATCCGAACGGAAATTCAAATATGCGGATAGTCCCAGCGCTACTAACTAAGTTTGAAAAATATATTAGCCGGATATGCGGAATACATAGTGTACGAATATGAACCGAATGTCCGTAGTATTCGGATTTCATCCGTATACATAAGTATCCTAACAGACATTCGAATATTCGAATATATCGATAGTCCCAGCGCTACTAAAAACGTTTGAAAAAAAAAATAGTTGCCAATGGTTGGAAGTGTTAAATGAATTTAATATTTTATTAAGTAATTTGTTGCAAAATTAGTAAAAGAATTGCCAATTGATTAAAATTCATACAGAATGTGTTTTTATAAAATTTTTGAACATAAATTTCGTAATAAAGAAATATTTTAATATATATTAAAATGTTTTACGACATGGTGTTGTCAGGTATTAAACAAATTAATATGATCTGAAATACAAACTTTTGACTCAAAAGTCCTTTTTTTGAATTCATAGAATATTCGGGAACAGCCTGGGACAGCGTTTCTACCTAGAGAAGAGTGAGTAGAAATTTCCCACAAGGGGGAGTCTTTTTTATCACTACTTCGGGTCGTCAACCAACAGTTGGAGACTCTGAAATGGAGGGGGGTCGCTTATGCGGATGCCCTAGCATTTATTTAAAAAATAAAAGAAAAGAGCTTAGGCACCCTGCATGAATATATGCAAGGTTGCCTGAACTTGATTTTGAACTGGGCTGCGGACTACGGACTATTGCAAAACGTAGTTCGTGGCTTACATACGGAAGTTTAAAATTTCGAGTATTTAACCACACTCGTTGAGCGGCATTCCACTTATGTATACTCTCTGACGGGTTGAAGTATCTGCGCATGATCCTGAACTGCAAGCTATTCCGGAAACCAAATATGGAGGAAAGCGTTAAGAGCAATGCTAAATATTATGGGCGTCGCCAAAGTCTACGCATTGTTGTCTAAAAGTTTACTTCTAACTACAGCCGCTTCGGCATTTACAAAAGCGTTGTGTTCATTCCAGCGATCATTGCCCACCGATATAGGCTTCGACTGTATCCCTCAGCACTCACATACATACCTTTAAATAAGATTAGAAGGAGTGCAATTTTTGAAATCGGTGAATGTCTTTACTTAGGAAACGAAATTCTATGGGAGGCTATGAGAAGTCGTCTTCTGCGAATAATTTTCCGGCAACCAGTCCAGTGCACTGCACTATTTTTCAAGCGGAGCTAGCCGCTGTAGAAGAACAACGGATTAGATACTCACAAATGCAAGGATGTAAACATGTTTTCCGATAGTTAGACAGCAATAAGAGATCCGGGAGTTTGATGGTAGGCTTGAAAATAGCCGCAGAGCATCTGACATCCCTCTCGACCGCTTAAAATTGTATCGATATTGAGCTAACAGCGTAGCGATATTGCGGGACAACTGTGGTGAAGTTGTCACCGGGTAAGGAAACCACATTTGATTTAGTGTGGGAAAAGGGGCATTTAGTCAGCTCAGCGAGCGCAACCTTACCTATAGTCCCTACTGTTACCCCGGTTCATTGGTTGTCCAGCTAACGCGTGCTTAAAGCTTGAATACCTTAGTCGCGTGCGTAATTTTATTGTGGGTACGCATCGTTTTTATATTACCAACACATAAGTCTCAACTGTCGATTCGTCCTCCCTTCTTTCGTATTCCCGTTTTGCACTCTCCAAAACATTAAATGGTATCACAGTTTTAATTAATATACTAGTCCAAGTGCGCCTCTATTATTTTAGGCAACCTGTTCTAACCATCTAAAACCATTTAATTCAAATGTACGAAGCAGGGACCGAGAACGCATTACAGTTTTGATTTAGATTAGAACAAAATGTAATATAAAGAACCAAACGGGAACAAAAGTGTAGAGAGCAATTTGAAAGGGGACAAAATGCGAAAAAAAAAGGTTTGGGAACGTTTCCGTCAAAAACTAAATGCGAACAAAACTCGCGGCAATGTTCTCAAGAAGAACAGAAGCAGAACGAAATTTTCGGAACGTTTCCGATAGGAACAAAATGAGAACGAAAGAATCAAGAACGTTTTCAAGGAGGATAAAATTAGAACAAAAGTCTTGGGAACGTTCTGCCAGAGAATAAAAGAAAACAAAAGTTTTGAGAACTTAACGTCAAGAATGAGAGGATAGTCTGCGTGTTGGGATGAAAAATCGTTTCAGTGAGAATCACGATTGTTAATTCTAAGCCAAAGGAAGTCTGGAGCATTTCAATTTCCAGATCGTTTCATCATTAGGGTGAACTGTTCATTTATGAAAAAAATTTGTAATTTTCTGTGCAAAACGAGTTCGTGTCTAAAGTCTTTCGTTTCGTAATTTTTTTTTTGTTCTTTTTTGATTAATTTTAATATTCAAACATTTTAAATTAATGAACGCTGTGTGA
Source organism: Rhagoletis pomonella (assembly GCF_013731165.1). Taxonomy (NCBI): domain Eukaryota; kingdom Metazoa; phylum Arthropoda; class Insecta; order Diptera; family Tephritidae; genus Rhagoletis; species Rhagoletis pomonella. The sequence goes on from NW_023458555.1 coordinate 45,783,464, forward strand.
AAATTTTTGTTCTCGCTTCCATTCTTCGCGAATAGTTCAGAGAAGATTTCTTCTCGTTTCGTTCTCTGTCAGAAAGCTGCTGAAGTTCCCAAGTTATTTTTTCGAGAGAAAGTTCCTTAGACTTGTGTTCCCGTTTAGATCTTTTCCAAAACGTTCTGGACCCTTTTGTACCCATTATGTTCTCTTAAAAATGTTCCCGAAAGTATTGTTCGCATTTTGTTCTCTCTGGGGTTTGTTCTCATATAATTCCCATTGAGAACCTTCTCGACAGTTTTGTTCTCATTTTGGTTTTGGTTTTGAAGCGTTATTGGGAGAAAAACTACAAGAGCTAGTTTCGATCTTTCAGCGCCTGTTTTCTCTGTATATTTATTTACAAAGTAATCTATTAATGGATTTTCAAACCTCTATTTGTACTATCGAACTTAGCTTCAATGATGAAAATTCACCGACAGCCGATCATTCAACTATTTATCATTCTTGAATCCATGAAAATCCTTAATTCCACAGTTACCACAAAAACAAAAATCATAATTAATTTAATCCCACAATTTCGCCTAGCTACTACCATACGAATACGTATTTAGGTATTACCAGCTGAATTTTCAATTATGCCATAATCCCCAATGACATATTTGTCAAGTCAATGAAAGTACTTTGTATACATTTTTATCTGTTTAAACCTATGTGCGCCCATTTTTGAGTGACATTTGTATGCAACTCCGCGAATTGCAGCTGTCAAATTGACTATCAGTGTTAACAGTAAATATCGCCATGCCGCCAAGTATTGGCAGTAATAACTGTACTTACCATTGCCACAACCATTTCTGCAAATTTTTTCTACGATTCAATTCAATCACGGCACCACTTACAGAAATAATAATTTCCACTTTGTTTGTTTGTGCTGTTTTTTTTTTTGTTAAAATTTATTTTGCTGATTTCGTAAAATTTCTTCTTCGAATAATTAAAGTTGGAACAAGTCAAGCCGCAATAAACAAAGAAAACATCAAAAAATTAAAGAAAAAAACTAATAATGAATGAATGAATGGGCGTTGCCGGTTAGTATTGCAAGAAAAATGCATTCTTCCGTAAAAGCTGTAAAAGGTAAGCCGCATGCTGCATTTTAATTGAAAATTCATAAAAACGCGTGAATCAAATGTATGAATTAAAACTTAAGGCTAAGCGGTGGTGCATTGAAATGTACAGAGAGGGTGAGTAGGGGGTGTGAAAGGTGTTGAGCAAAGCGTGAAGAAAGCCAGAAACCCGTTTTTAGTGCAAAATTGCAATTTCAAATGTAATTTCTCATTTCGCGGCGCTCGCCGACGTCTGACTAGCGGACTGTCGCACTTCCTCACTGCCGAACGAATGTACGACTTTTGACTGATTGTCGGTCTGTTGGATGTACATACATACATATGTATGTATGTATGCATGGAACTAGTATATCTGTTTGTTTACTGATCTGTTAGACCATGTCGTCCGCTTTGTCCTCAATTTTTTTCTAGCGTCTCTTGCCCGCTTTGGTAACTTTGTGCAGCGATTTTGTGGTGCAGCGATTTAACGTTAATCCCAGACAAAGACAATCCATCAAATCGCGAATAAATAAATAACTACAATTGTCTGTCTGTATGCAAGCATGTGTGTATGTCTATGATGTAGTGCGCTTTATTACATATTTCTATTCAGTTATAAAGAAATAGATTAAATTGAATTAAAGCACGACAATTTGCTAATGTAATATATCTTAAAAGGGAAAATCTAATTTAAATTAGATTAAAGAAAATTATATTACAATTTACTGTAGGTATGTACATAAAAAATGGATTTTTAAATAATGATATTATAATTCAAGAAATTGATTTATCTGCGAACTGCACGTGTAAGTAAGTCAGATTTTATTTCAAATTATCTGGTAGAGGTAGATAGATATACATATATAGTTCAAGCTCCTTCATCTACTTATTTGGCACTATAACCGTTTTTCGGTTTGGGCAGAGACCAAAACACTTCGCCTTTTCCTTTTTCCTTTACGAATTTTTGCTCAAGTGCAGACAGCTCTTTCTGCCTATTTTTATATCATTTCTCTTCTTCTTCAGCACCGATCGTCCTCGCGAACATGCTCATTAGTTTTGCGTAGAATATTTCTCTGTAGAATTGTCTTCCGGACATCGTCCATAAAAGAACTAGCATGATGCGAGACGTGCAGAGCGTAGTTTTTGTTCGTCGAGACAGGGTTCTAAATAGCGCCTTTTATTCCACGCTTGATCGCCAGGCTGACATTATTGGTAGTGTTTATGCTGGATCCTAGGTAGACAAAGTCCTTCCTTACTTCAGACACTTTACACTGACGTGCCTGGGTTTCAGACCGACGACGTCAATATATCCTGTAAATGCCAGCAGCTGACTTAACTCTTCTCGAGATCGCCAACAAAGTCACAAAAAAAAATCCGCACGCGAATAGCGTGTGTATGCAATCTCGATTTGACAAAAGTAGCAAAGAACTTATCGCGGTCCCCGGAGACAGCGCCATACTCCAGAGAAAAGCTGTCGGAATTCTCTCCTTCTCTTTTGGAAGCGTAATTAGAAGTTTAAGTGCCCTTTTTTCATGTAGGTTTTAAAACTTGCCTACCCTTTAACGTAACACACATTTTTTTTTGGAACAAAATTTGTGTTTAAAGGGTAGATAAATTTTAAAACCTACTTGAGAAAACGACCCTACATTTTTTTATATTCCGCACCATGCCAGTAAACACTTCGCCTTGCGCAGTCCAGTGTCGTTAAAAATCTATTCCTTCATCTCTTTCCTATGTTCATTTTTCATAGTGTGGAAAGAGTGAAAAAAATAAGTCAAAACCAAACAGCCGCTGCCTTCTCTGGGGCTAAGCGGTCTGCTTCCTAATTACATACCCTGTACGCCTTTTTGACCTGGTGTCCAAATTAAGCGTACATCATTTGTCATGCGTACGGAATTAAGTCCTAACTTGCTCATCACAATGACTCCTTCCTCGGGTAAGATCAACACACAGGCTGATGACGCGGATTTCCTCTCTGAAAGATGCTCGGATATTGACCTATCGGTAGGTATTGATATCTTAAACCTGAAACCGAAGACACCTTCCGGCGTTAACGAACGCAACCATCTAAAGAAGTAATCAGAAATATTTATGTACTTAAATTTTCTCCCAAACTACTCCAAACTGTCATCCACTTGTTTCTTGAGGGTATGCTTAAGAGAATATCTTCTTCGCCTGGCAGAGGTTTGTTGGAGTACATCCTCAGTTTTTCCTAAGGACGGTTTGAGCGCATTTCCTTTCACTATACATATGTACGTGGGTATAGTTGCCTAAACTGTACTTTTTCTTGAAGACTTCTTGCATATAGGCATCAGGTACGTTGCTGTAGTAATAACAGCCGTGATTTTACTAAGCTATCTTCTATAATTAGTAACTCCTTGTACGATGATTGGTCAGCCGTGGTGTTTCGAACAGCGGTCGACCTTTGGCATGCGATGGCAAATCTGCGAACGTATTTCTCCATTGGTGTAAAATTTTTGGCCCCTTCATTTGTTTAATAATGATATGTTGTGACATAGACATAGATTGGAGGGCTACATAGGTCAAATACTTCGCAAAAATATTAGTGTAAAAACATTTACATTTTCATTTTCTAATAAAAATTAAAGTATCGATAATTATGCTTAATTATGCTGCATATGTATGTGTGTAGATAAATTTGTATGGGACCACTATCAGAAATAACACGAAAAATATCGATAAATGCTCCCACAACGATCTGCATACAAACATCGAAAATTAATTTGAAGAATTCTCCGATAGTTATCAAACGATAAATATGTTTATGGTAATAACGATATTTAAATCGATAAATTTGGATATAACGCCAATTAAGGCAGCAGTCGATAAATATGCCAATATATATTTATATCTGTGATAATACCGATATTTATATCGATGAAAATAGAAAGAACGCCAATGAAAAGGTGCATATGTATCAAAGTTTTGATAAAAAAAAAACATCGCTATTTCTTTGGATAAATATGTATATCGATAAAAAATTGGCAACATCGATCGATGGTTAAAAAAAAAAACGATTTCAATGATCACAACGAATTTTAAGCAACCGATGTCGAAAATAAAATTCAAGATATCGTTGGAAACACCGATAGTGAGAGCTAATCACAGTCACACATTCTATTTTCTCATTATGAAAAATTTGTTGTATTTTTTTAACCTTTGTTTTTGTTTGTACGCAAATAACTGACAACAATTTTACACTTCTGCACACATATCCACTTCCCCCCGTCGAATGTCACAGTCCATGAAAAAGCTCCATTTTCTTTTTCGATCACCTTGCAACCCAGTAACATCTTTCTACTCCAAGCGAGCGAGCCGGCCAGCCAGCTAGTCGTAAGTTGAGGTGAGTGCCAACATGGCAAATGTGACACTGAACGAAGAACAACAAATGCAAACACCAACAGTGCCAGAAGCAGCAGTAGCACAAAAAGGCACATTACAATAACAAAAAAAAAAACTACTAGGGTGGCAAAACTAGTGTACTACTAACTCTTTGCATGTGACACCGATGCCGTCGAATGAAAATAAAATACAATAAAAAGCTTTAACGAAACCGTGGAAACGAAGTCGCCAAGTCGAGTCAAGCCAAAGGAGCAGTGGCAGAAAAAGAAGAAGCACTAGCTAGCACCGACGAGTACATATTGCTGTGCTGCTGTTGCTCATCAGTGGAAACAACAACGCCGCGCATTTGGCATTTAGGTGTTTAGTTGTCATTGTTGGCGTATTGTTGTTGTGTCGCTACACCTGAAATACGGCAGCAAAAATGTTGACGCTGAAAAATGTTAAAATGCAAATGTTAGACGATTTTTTCGCGCTTATTGTTATTGGCTTGTTAGCTGGATTTTTTTATTTTTTATTTTTTTGTAATTTTATTTCTGCTGGTGGTGCTGTGTGTGAAGTTACATTTTAATAAATTTGAACCCGTGTGACATTTGTTGTATTTCAGCTGATTTTTTGCCACTATTGCCGGGCTGCTAGCGCAAAAGTGACTCGCTCAAGGCGAATTTATACAAGGTGGTGTTACTGGCGAATTTAGGTTTTCGCCGCGGTAGTACTTGAATTTCAAAATGATGTGTTTGTTGTAATATGAATTCGCCTTGTTTACAAGAAACACATCATTTTGACATTAGGAAGTACCGTTGCGAAAATCTAAATTCGCCTTGTATAAATTCGCCTTGGACTCGCTTGTCTTTTCGCGTATTATTTTTTTTTCATTCAGCTGCCTATTTAACTTGAATCGCAGAAAGTGCGAAAAGCTGAAGAAGCATTACTTATTTATTTTGTACACTTCTTTTCGGCTGCGTAGAAGTAAAAGTCGCTATGCAATAAAAAGTATAAAGGCCAAATCCTTTCGAGCTTTAGTTGCGGCTCACCAACAAGTTTTTGGCATTTTACACTTATACCCCACAAAAATCGGGTGTGTCAGTGTCAAATGTGTCACTGCCAGCAGCCACACACCAAAATTCGCCACTTCAAATCTCCAACAATGCCGCTAATCTTCCAAACACACGCACACACACACTCAACTTTTGCAACACACCTTTTTAAATGCATAAATTGTGTTTGTTGCAAATTTGTTTGCCGGTTTGTTTACATTTTTTCTGCGATTAGTAAAACAACTATCTATGTAAGATATTTAAAAAAAAATAGCAAAAGGCAATGTAAAAATTAAAAACACAACTAATCGCTGTTTTTTCACACTCACTTTCCTCTATTTAGTTATACATACAACATACATATGTACATAGATACTTACACGCAATTTATTTTATGCATAAATTTTTAGGTTTCGCACCAGTGTTGTTGATCATTCATACTTTGTTGGTTGGTTGGTTTGCACAAACAAGTGCGTTTACAATTCGTTTATGCGTCGGTTTTAAGCCAAAAGATTTTGCATGTCAGCTGTCGGCATTACGCTGTTGCAGCTTACCAGCTGTCATCGTAAATGTCAAAATGTCCATGCGTTGATGAAACGAAACGAAAACGAATAGTTGCTGCGAAGAGTCGTTGACATTGATGTTGCAATATTGGCAATGGATTGCGCGAATTTGTAGGTGTTTTTAAAGTTGTATGCTACCAAATTGGAAATAAAGACTTTTATCATATGTACACTAGGCAACAAATGAAATTGTACACCTTGTTCTAATACAATATGCGCAATTATTTTCTTGAGTTTTTTTGCATTATTTATTTATAAAAATATATAGTTCATTCTATAATATAAACCATATAAATCAAAGTTTCACACTTTATATTAAGTTCACAAAAATTTAAAAAAAAAAAATTCCATGTGTATAAGCATACATTTTTTATGAAATGAATTGCGGCAGACCGTTAACAACGAAAAATTAACGCCAGTTTTTGTAAATTGCATTTGTTATATAAAAAAAAAACCGCAAAAGCAGTCTCCAAAAAAAAAAATCTAAAAAAGAAGCAACGCGATTTTGTAGCCGGTCGAAACTTGCACTTCTTGAATGGGCTACAAAACTGCATACTCGAAAATTTTCTAGAAATTCTGAATAAAATAATTTTTTTTGAATTTTCGCGAGCTTTATATAAAGGCAAAAAATGTTTCATGAAAATAATTGTCGCCTAGTGTATATCGGTTAGTTGAAAAAACAACGTCTTCTTCAATTTTTTAAATTAAATGATGTATGTATTAGGTGAATTTTCTTGTCCAAAACTAATTTTAAGTTAAGTTGAGTTTCTCCAACTCAACTTAACTTAGTTTAGCCAATTTTTTAGACTTAGTCAAGAATAAGCTGTGTAAAAAGTAGGCACTGACTTAAGTCCAAAAAAGGCTAAACTAAGTTAAGTTGAGTTGGAGAAACCATCCCTATGAGTTCAAATACGGAGCTATCGAGAAAGTTGTCTTATAGCATAGACAGACGGCAAGCAACGTCGATTCAGATTAACTACGCAGTTTATATCGTCGCTCGAATAAAGAAACAGTGTAAATGTCACATAGACTGTTATTCGATAATTGCACCATTGGATAGACAATCCTTTAATCTATTAGAAAAATCTTTAGTTTTCTTAAATATCTCTGTGGCTCACTAATTTATTCCCGAAAAACGAAATTGTATTTGTATGGTTTGTAATGGTTTATAAAAACTTCAAATTCGTTTTTCTCAAAACTATACTTTTCGTGTTACACTATTTCATTATGCCAGCGACGATATGATCGGTATTGCGGGCTCAAATCCCTTGGCAGCTACATTTTTTGTATTTTTAAGCTATATTTTAAGAATGGCGCGGAGTGGCGGATGGAACATAGGAGCTAATGAGTTGTAGTACACAGTTCTGACCACTCGCCTACCGCGGACGCCAGTCTCGTTTGCAGAATTATTTGCCCAGAGAACATGCTTGACTTGCCTGGACATCTGCGATCGCAAACCGCAGACGCGGTACATAGATTTTCAGACTTTTTTAAATGTTCTGTTTTCATATCAGCGTGGAGTGAAGTCTGAATTGTATTAGAAGTTTTAGACCTGTTATTTCTGGCATTAAATGCTCGAAAGTGCTGTAGACAGACAAACGTTTGAAAAAAGTGCTCTCAACTCCCATGTTATCATTGTAAACGCTCCCTTATAGTTAATGCTGTACCATTTGCTCTGATAATTTCCCATTTATTGATATAAATAAGTGTTAAGCTTCTGCTCTCGTAAATAATATACCTAATAACTTGTTTTCCTTCTTTTTTACACCTAAGTTGAGATTCTCTAATTTCTTTCTTATTAAAATAACTGATATTAAGTAAGTATATTGCAAATGGGTTAACAGAAACAAATCTTCAGGGGTAAGCGCAAGAAAAAATTTATTACGCAATGAAAACATTACGAAAATTTCAAAAAAAAAGTTTGGGTAGAGATGTATTTTGGAACGAATTTCCGTCATCCCTTGTCAAATTTGGTTTGGAGACAAACCGGTTACGGCGTCATTTTTCGTTCTCTCTTAGGGTAGAGACCTACCAGGGTTTGAAAAAGTGTATTTTTTCTTTGAATCGCAAAAAAATTTACAAAGTTTTTACTTTTTCAGCTATCAAACTTCAAGTCAAAATACTCTAAATTTTTTGCGATACAATTTTTTTCAAATTTGTTTAAAATTTCCGTGGATGTCTTTATTTTGCACGGCATTCTCGTGTTATTATTAAAAAAAGCGAGTTCTTAGCAACTTCAAATTAGCACATCATTGCGCCAAAAAAATTATTGGGCTATAAAAATGCATACTCCATTTTTGAAATTCTGCTTAAAAACTTTTGAACTTTTGATTAAACATTGGCGAGTTTTACTCGCTTTTGTACAAAGTTTGAAACTTTTATTTATAAACCTTTTGTTACACAATTACCTATATTTTTATAAATAATGAACAAAATATGTAGCTTTAATTTTTTTCATTTATTTCATTAGCACCATAAGACTTTACCTCTTTTATAGTACAATTGTCATGAGCATTATTGTGAATATATTAAAAATTTAGTGTTATAGTGTTATTGTGCTTTGTGCCACGATTTTTGTTTTTCAGGAAAAATGGAAAAAGCAACAAAGTCTAAGTGGTAGAAGTTATAGCTGCCATTTCGGAGATCACCACATCTCCTAATCGGACTTTGTTTTTTTCTAGACTTCAGCAGGAATCGAACCTGATCGAAATATATGGATGTTGTTTACTTTATTAGGGCATATTTTTACACTATTTAATAGAGAATTGAAGTTCCCACCCACCAGTATGTTTTTAGTTCTGCGCGATGAGAATTAATATACGTTTTTTTAACATGAAAATCACTGTTTGAAGAAGTGTATTTATTTATGTCCAAGCTCTACAAAAATTGACTTTGGACCGGATTTTTCTGCAAATCGAATGGAACCAAAGACATCTGCCGCATACAAATATATTACTTATGTATATTCTGGAAATCCCCATAAAAAAAATCTTTTTGGCGTTGTTATGTAACTTTTCGTTTACCACACCAAAAGGCAGGACTGGGTATTAGAGGGTTAAACTAAAACTATAAATATGCGTTTGGCACAGTAAAATTTGTTTTCAACAATGAAAAATTAATAAAATACATGCATACATATGTACATATAGTGATCGGTATACTCTGCGCTGGTAATAGAAACTTTTTAATTGGTAACTAAAGTTCCTGTTTATGTTTTTGTTAGCAGAATTTTTAAATTTTTCGATTGGAAAATGTAAATCGAATAAACTGTCTTCACATTCCTATGTAAATTTAGTTGAAAAAAACCTTGACTTTCAAGCAGCAAACATTGAAATCACGGCTTCGAAATCAATGTCACGAACCAGAGATGATTCCAATACCAAAGTCCGAGGCTAGTTAGTCTATCTTCATTCATTGTAGAACGTAAAAACTTCTTAATATGCACTAACAGACTGAACAAACATTCGGCTTCGGCAACGGAGGCAAATGCTGGGTCCCTAACTCCTTCGATAAAAACCATAGACACGTTAATATCGCGAAAGCCTCACAGAAGTATGCTACTTGCTTTTAAAGGGCTTCTTCTTAAGCATAGAAAAATAGAGTTAAAAAATAAAATAAATAGTAAATAAATATCGATTAAGTTAATTGGCGACCTCACGAACTTCCACAAAACGAATCTTTTCATCTTCGTCAGCTAAAGATAGACAGCTTTGTTATTCGTTTATTAGGGTGCAATGATTGGCAGATGCTATCCGGTGCAAGTAAGAGACCATATAAGTGTCAACGGTACTAATAGACTTATACCGTTTTACAGTATCAACGACGATATGGTCCCTTGTTGTCAATAATAATGTCTCGTTTTTCTGAACAACTACTTTTCTATCTTCTGTTCCCCTCTATGAAGTATGTATGTATTAATAAATAAATTTATAATTATCGCCACAATTAATTTGCTCGTGAGAATTCTCAGTAAATGCCACCTATTACCTTTTAAATTACCGTGGGCGCTCTAAACAACATTCAATAAGTGTTGAAGTAGCTAAATGTGGCTTTAAATTAATTAATTGTTTACGAGCAACATAAATTAAATTGCGACCTGCGAGTTTTCAGCATTTGTTTTAGCATCTTTGGTTTTTTTTTTTGTTTATTATTATTTTTTTATATTCATTTATAACATTTGTGGCAATGCGCCGCGTTAAGGTTTGGCCAACTTTGGCGCTATTTCGTTTTTGGGGTAGATTGTGAGTGGGCGTATAAAGCGATAAATTTCCATGGCACAAAATCCCAAATGGCTGGTTGCTTGGCTGTTTGGCGGTGAATGGTGGCGGCTATCTGGTGACTGGTGGCAACAAGTGGCATTATTACTGTTTTCAGTTTGTAAATAGTAGTGTATTTTTGTTGTTGTCACGCCAGTTGGCATTGGTGTAAATGTCATTTGACGGTTAGTGGAAAATTGTAAAGTAAATATCTGTAATAAACAAAAATATATTAGCTCGTTAAAAAACTATAAAAATAAATTTTTAATGTTTGTTTGTGTGTGTGGCACGTATAGAAAATTGCTTTATGAAACAGCGCCCAAAATGTTACGACGAAATTGATTAATAACGCAAGTTAATAAAAACTAATAGAAGCAACAGAAAAACAATGAAATAAATCATAATGGATTTTGACGCTGGAGTACCGCGCATTGTATAATATCTCTTCAGAGCTTGGGAGAAATAAATTAAATACACAAGAAAATCTAGCTACATAGCGATTAGATATGGAAACGAGGTAGGCAGCCAGCAAAGCACGAAACCGCTATTCAATTATTTTTCTTTTTTGTTTTATAAAAAAGGGCAAAAAAAAAATAAAAATAAATTAAGTAAATTCTGCCACCGCTCAAAATTCATTCTGCGGTTTACCAAACCACCGCCACTACTCATTCGCTCAAACAATCAAACCATGAAATTATGACGGCAAGAAATGCCATCAACAATCAACAGCAAAGCAATGTGAAGAAGATTTGAAGAAGGGGGAGGAAATTCAATTTAGCGCCGAGGCATTGCAATCTGAACTCTTTTGAAATGCAGCGGCAACAACGAAACTACTGCCACAGTAACAGCAACAGCAATAGCAGCAACAAGAACATCTCATTGCTCATTCAGCAACAGACTACTCCAACTGTTATTTGTTGCATATTTAATAGCAAACAATGCAGGCAATGTATATACATAAATCCAATCGAAGTTGCAGCCGCAGTGATGAGCTGCTACAATATGATTGTTGATTGCCTCTACCTCCCTCCACCCACCTCCACTGCTGTAGCAAGGCCTGTACGCCTAAATTGTTGATATGTATGTAGCCTTTTGAAATACAGCCGAATGTTGCCGCTATGGCATCTGTTATGGCGGCCCAAATGCAATATTTCGCGTTTTTCCATGCTTGTAACAAAAATTTCTACAAGTTGGCTAACTGCTTGTGATGTTGGGTGGTGTAGACGCACTCACTCCTCTTATGACAGCAATAGAGGATGTCGGCTATCAACGCCTCAGCTGGCTGCCTGTTCATCTTGGCTGTATGTATGTACTCATGCGCTTGATGAATATGCTTGTTGAAGAGAGTAACTGATGGATTAATAGACAGGTAAACAGTGTTCGACCGAGAGAAGGAAGTATCAGATTTTTGTGCGAGTTAAATGCTAATACATACATATGTATGTATACGAGGCTTCAGTGATATAATGCTCATCCACCATGGCTACCGTTAAGTTGGTGCATCTATTAGCCACCGATATATGTATGTATGTAAATATAAACATTAGCATGCCACGCGAAAAAATGCACTGTTTTCTCATAGGAATCGACAAATTTGCTCTATTGTACCATTCCCACATAAATATTTTGTCTCGGTTTAATATCATTCTTAGGCTGAACGTGGTAAAAATAGTATTTGGAAAACTTAAATTTTTCATAAAAAATGTACATACACACATTTAGTGCGAAGTAACCTTACAGGGCAAATCTGGCTAAGGTAGTATGTAAGACAATTGAAAGATAGTAGGCAAGATAGTTTGAAAGATTTTCTTTATTCTGGCACTAAATAAAGTCTTACGGAAAAAGCCTCCCTTAACAACTTTCATGGTGAAAAGCTCGTTTGGCAGCAAGTTCCTTTATATCACTTTGCTCGGACTACTCCAACAGTCGTGGCCGAGTGAAAAAAGCATTGGCCTGCCATTCTCAAGATCGTAATACAAGTTCTCGGCGGCGGAATTTTGTTTTTTCCAAATTTAAAGTTTTTTTTTTAGTTTTCTTTTAATATCTACAATGCTTAAAAACTTATTTTATTCGCTTAATTTTCTTTTTTAATCTAATTTTTCAATTTTGTTTTAAAAAGAAAAAAATTTTTTTTTTATTTAATTTCATTTTTAAAAACTTTTTTTTTTGCAACTTACTTCCTGTATAATTTCTAATCTGTGTTGTACAAAAAAAAAGAACATAATTCTCTTCTACTAATATAAATAACTCTGTTGTTGATCGTTTTATTTTGAGCTTCTTTTTTCTGTTCTTAATTTAACTTTAAAACATTTTAATTTTCTTTTCATTTTAGATTATATTATGCATTTTAAAAAGAAAAATATTTTTTTAACTCATTTAATTTTTGGAACTTATTTAATTAAAATTGTTTATTTTTATTTTAATTTTTTAGATTTTATTTTTTAAAAAGCAAACATATTTTTTAATTTCGTTGAATTTTAAGAAACTTGTATTATTTTTTTTAAATCTAATTTTATAATTTTTTTAATTCTTACTATTTATTGTTTTAAAAAGAAAAAATATATATA
>NW_023458555.1:45796416-45798271 GCF_013731165.1 Rhagoletis pomonella
AAAATTCGCACATTTTATGATTTTCAATTTAATTACAAAAACTTGCCATGTAGGTCTAACTCAACGATGTTTCGTGTAGCAGCGGAGTACGGAATCACATAAAATTTCCGAAAGCAACTTGTTTCGCAAATTATAACCAACAAATGTTGTTTCCATTACATTAGATAGCTTCGAGAGTACAAAATTAAATTTAAAAAAAATTGGTGCTCCTTCCGCAAGCGAATGTCATACATAAGAATTGGGTATGTTTTACTGACCAAAACACTTTAACTCGAATCAGAATCAGTCCTAATAAATTTATGGAAAAAAAGCGGACCCATACTCCGTGGGTCACGAAAAACCACGCGCTGTACTAAAATGTGTTTAGGAATTTATACCCCAAACAAATAAATACAATTAGGAATCCAATTGTAATATCTTTTACCGAACTATTGTAGAGATATACCGGGAAATGGGAAGGCAGACAAGCCTGGAAGAGGGCAAGCCGCACACTTCCTTAAAGAAGCTGATACCAGTGCTCTGAATGTAACATGAGAGATGATCAAGAGACATTCTCACTTTCAGTAGAGGCGAAAAGTCAATGGTCAATGGGCTACTCACAAGAGATACATTGATAATCAGACACATGCAGAACGTCTCGGCTTCTTCAAATTGAAGAACAGCATGAGAAAATCAAGCAGTTACTCAGCAAATGTAACGTATCCTGCAGGAAAAAGCGAAAATATTTCTGAGTACAGAATTTTTAAGTAATCTAAAGGCAGCTGCAAAGCTCAAAATAAACCGCAAGCTCTACGAATCGGTTTGAAAAGAAGTAAGGTAGCTGATATCTCGAGCATACCTAAATTATGAAGATGATAACCCAAATCCACCAATCGATGATGGCACAGAACAACGAAGCTGCGGGAGCTGAAGACTATAGTCGATTGGTATACACATACATAAGGGTGTTTTGCTCAATCCACAAGAAAGAATCAGGGGTTTGAGCATAGACTGTATACCTAGTCAATATACAATAAATATTCTTTGAAAAGTCCCTCCATAAGAGGATGGACACTCACCGTCCCTTTGTCGAATTCAAAGTGGCTTCGCACGAACAAAATTTGCCTATATGCCGCAAAGCCGTTCATCTACCGGAAACGGGCTTTGCAATGGCATCGATATACACATATATGTTGTGCAGCAGTTTACGAATAGGATACTGGAGCTACGGTGGCTGTTTCATGTCGTACAAATGGACGTGAATGCTCCAGCCTTGAAATTATTCGATGCGGTAGGCTTCTCTGCGTTCAAAAGACCAGATGGCGAGGGACTTGGCTTCGTTCGATTCGACTGGTATGCTATGTTGAACTAGACCCAACAGGGGATTTCCGTGTCGGGTTTTGATGGTCAGCAGTCAAGCTGGCCTTACTTAAACAAATAAACTCTTTGATGGTACCTTGAACACGAGAGCACCTTTAAATATGGTTTACAATGAGTTATAAAATTCAAAGGTAAAATGTGTTTAAAAGCTGCCAAAAAACATTGATAAAAAGCTCCTTATTTTGCGCAAGTTAGCATTGTTTTATTAATACTGCTGCAGATCTCTTTGTTTTATTAGTACTGCTGCAGATCTTTAATGTTCAAATCTTTTAACATTATGGCAATTATGGCAACAGTCTTTCAAAAAGAGAAGTCTTTCGCAAGACTCTGTATGTGTTTTCTGTATTTCGAAAGACTAATTTAAAGATATGCTAACGCGGAGGACTTGGCGTTTTTCGGTTTGTCTTGTAGCAATAAGTTTTCTAAAAATTAAAGGAAATTATATAAAATATATATATTTTTTCTTTTTAAAACAATAAATAGTAAGAATTAAAAA
>NW_023458555.1:45798371-45800239 GCF_013731165.1 Rhagoletis pomonella
TTTTTAATTCTTACTATTTATTGTTTTAAAAAGAAAAAATATATATACTCTATATAATTTCATTTAATTTTTAGAAAACTTATTGCTACAAGACAAACCGAAAAACGCCAAGTCCTCCGCGTTAGCATATCTTTAAATTAGTCTTTCGAAATACAGAAAACACATACAGAGTCTTGCGAAAGACTTCTCTTTTTGAAAAACTGTGGCAAATTGAAAGACTGTTGCCATAATTGCCATAATGTTAAAAGATTTGAACATTAAAGAACTGCAGCAGTACTAATAAAACAAAGAGATCTGCAGCAGTATTAATAAAACAATGCTAACTTGCTCAAAATAAGGAGCTTTTTATCAATGTTTTTTGGCAGCTTTTAAACACATTTTACCTTTGAATTTTATAACTCATTAAAGGTGCTCTCGTGTTCAAGGTACCATCAAAAAGTTTATTTGTTTAAGTAAGGCCAGCTTGACTGCTAACAATCAAAACCCGACACGGAAATCCCCTGTTGGGTCTAGTTCAACATAGCATACCAGTCGAATCGAACGAAGCCAAGTCCCTCGCCATCTGGTCTTTTGAACGCAGCGAAGCCTACCGCATCGAATAATTTCAAGGCTGGAGCATTCACGTCCATTTGTACGACATGAAGCAGCCACCGTAGCTCCAGTATCCTATTCGTAAACCGCTGCACAACATATATGTGTATATCGATGCCATTGCAAAGCCCGTTTCCGGTAGATGAACGGCTTTGCGGCATATAGGCGAATTTTGTTCGTCCGAAGCCACTTGTGAATTCGACAAAGGTACGGTGAGTGTCCATCCTCTTATGGAGGGACTTTTCAAAGAATATTTATTGTAAATTGACTAGGTATACAGTCTATGCTCAAACCCCTGATTCTTTCTTGTGGATTGAGCAAAACACCCTTATGTATGTGTATACCAATCGACTATAGTATTCAGCTCCAGCAGCTTCGTTGTTCTGTGCCATCATCGATTGGTGGATTTGGGTTATCATCTTCATAATTTGGGTATGCTCGAGATATCACCTACCTTACTTCTTTTCAAACCGGTTTGTAGAGCTTGCGGTTTATTTTGAGCTTTGCAGCCGCCTTTAGATTACTTAAAAATTCTGTACTCAGAAATATTTTCGCTTTTTCCTGCAGGATACGTTACATTTGCTGAGTAACTGCTTGATTTTCTCATGCTGTTCTTCAATTTGAAGAAGCCGAGACGTTCTGCATGTGTCTGATTATCAATGTATCTCTTGTGAGTAGCCCATTGACCATTGACTTTTCGCCTCTACTGAAAGAGAGAATGTCTCTTGATCATCTCTCATGTTACATTCAGAGCACTGGTATCAGCTTCTTTAAGGAAGTGTGCGACTTGCCCTCTTCCAGGCTTGTCTGCCTTCCCATTTCCCGGTATATCTCTACAATAGTTCGGTAAAAGATATTACAATTGGATTCCTAATTGCATATATTTGTTTGGGATATGAATTCCTAAGCAAATTTTAGCACAACACGTGGTTTTTCGTGACCCAGGGAGTATGGGTCCGCTTTTTTCCATAAATTTATTAGGACTGATTCTGATTCGAGTTAGTGTTTTGGTCAGAGTCGTAAAATATACCAAAGTCTTATGTATGTGATTCGCTTGCGGCAGGAGCACCAATTTTTGTTTTATTTTATGAATTTTTTACTCTCGAAGCTATCTAATGTAAAGGAAACAAAATTTGTTGGTCATAATTTGTGAAACAAGTTGCTTTCGGAAATTTTATGTGATTCCGTACTCCGCTGCTATACGAAACATCGTTGAGTTAGACCCATGTAGGCAAGTTTTTGTAATTAAATTGAAAATCATAAAATGTGCGAATTTT
>NW_023458555.1:45800339-45802138 GCF_013731165.1 Rhagoletis pomonella
TTGGTGTTAACAGTTTTTATGTGGGTGGAAGTCAATTAGTCAATTACGTTTACACATAGCAGCTGCTTATGGTACACAAAATTTGTGGTAAATTTACAGAAATGATGCAATAAATGTAAGTGTATTTGCTGATGATGCGTTTGGGCAAAAACTTCCAGGTAATAAATGTACTCTACTCGATGTTGGCATAATAAAATAGATTTTGAGTATCTGATTTCACTGTTGGCACTCTGGGCACACAAAATCTCTTGAATATTCCTCACTTCTACTATGTATTTCTTGCAAGTAAAATCAAGTTTCATTATAAAAGGTGCTTAAGCGACAGGTTGTGCTATATAGCACCATAAAATTGTAGATGCGTTTGTGCTCAATAAAACTCGCAAATCATTTCTGGAGCTCGGCCAGACCTCGGACCGTGCAATAGGCAACAATAAATAGTTATTAAAGAATTTTCTGAGTTTTTCAGAATTTGAATCCAAATATCGCTTACGAATAGATATTTGTGAATTTATGATAACTTACAATTATTTTATTTTAGTTGCTCTCAACTAAGGTACATTCTTAAACCGAGCCTGTAGCTTTTTCAGAATCCCGCCATCTTCCCCACGATACCAAGGAATCCCAC
Source organism: Rhagoletis pomonella (assembly GCF_013731165.1). Classification (NCBI taxonomy): domain Eukaryota; kingdom Metazoa; phylum Arthropoda; class Insecta; order Diptera; family Tephritidae; genus Rhagoletis; species Rhagoletis pomonella. The sequence goes on from NW_023458555.1 coordinate 45,800,965, forward strand.
GAAAACTCTCATTGTTCAAAGCTTTGTCATAAGCAGGGAACGGATTTTATGGAAATTGCCTTTTTTTCTGCTAAAGAGATAGACTGTATTCGATTAAGAATGTCCACGATTTAGCTTTCCCTGATTCCATATATACACATGTGATGTTGCCTTTTTTGCCTTTTTTAAGATATTTGCCTTTTTTGCCTTTTCTACCTTTAAAAAAGTGATTATAGCATTTACAATTATTTATTTAAAGATTAAAAAATATACACATGCCCATGCGGCTTATAGAAGCGCAGGCACCTCTTGCCAAATTGGTGTTGGAAAAATTCAAAGCCGTTTTCTCAGCTAACGTAGGCTTGGAGACACTAAGGGGTGTGGATAAAATTGTAAAAGGCGAGGAAAACGCCCTTATTCCTGATAATATGAACGTTTCAAACGTTCCACATTTAAATTGGGCTCCACTTGTATCAACTTACGTCGAGCGCACATTTAGTACATTCAGGGCTTTTCTTCGGTAAAATCGAATGAAAATGCTGCCAGAAAACTTCAAAATGCATCTTGTGGTTCAATGTTACTACAACTATGCAGATTAAAGTTTTATGAGTTAGAAACTCGAAAGGATAAAATAGTCAAAGATTCAAAGTACAAATTTTTCATATAATGAAATTAGTTTTTCTCTTTTTACTTGTAATATAAACATTTCTAAATAAATGTATTTTTTGATTGTTCTTCGTATTTTCCGTCTTTTTTTTAGTGCCTTATTTTGCTTTTTTTGCAATACCTAGTGTCTTTTCCAGCCTATTTCGTTATTTTATTTTGCCTTTTTTTATAGGTTTTTAGGCTCTAAAAATCCGTTCCCTGGTCATAAGCCTTCTACTTCTCATTAAGTAGACTCATTTTTATATGAAAATCCGTCGTTAGTACCGTAGATAAAATAATATTCCTCAGGGGAACAGAGAGTGGACAAAAGGAATGTGTCATTAAAATGTCTGTAATCACATTGCATCATGGTTAAGGGTTTTTCTCAGTTATCACTAATACATGACACCAAATACTCTTATCGATATCGTTTGAGATATTCTTAATTTATAAATCGAACAGGAAACTGATTTGTAAATGGTTATTCTAAAATCCTAACATCCAAGACATCTTCAGATTTCGTAATGATGACAAAGATCCGGTCCATTGG
>NW_023458555.1:45802238-45827443 GCF_013731165.1 Rhagoletis pomonella
AAGACATCTTCAGATTTCGTAATGATGACAAAGATCCGGTCCATTGGTAGCGGAAGTGCTAACAATTGACTCAGCTGTATTTAAAGAAAAAATAATAATAATTTCTTCGAACACCCCGAGGCTGACCTACAATTTACTTATGCACATGTACATAAAATGTGTTGAGACATCCCATCTGCCTCTTTATTTGGTTTGGTTAATACAACCGTTAGTCAATTAGTTTCTGGAATCGCACATACATACGTATACGTTTTTGAGCAACCCTTTCAAATATTTCCCAAAACAGACAATGACTTCAGCCCAAGGCGGTGAATGTAGTTTCCTAATACTTAATGGTATGTATCTACTTATGATCAACTGCAGTTGGAGCGCTCTTGTTTTGGTCATTAATTTTCCTGCCACAATTTAAAGTTAATTTAATTTTCACACACCTCAAAAAATTAGCGCTTTTTTCCTAGCGACTTGCCAACAGCCCTTTTTGATAGCCCAAGGGGCAAGTATCGTTCAAAGCAAATGCATAATACTCATTTTTTATGCCCAGTGCTGAGCAGTGCGCGTTTTTTTTTAATTACACTTCATCAACATTTTTTATAGTTATTGTAATTTTGTATGTCATCTCCCAAGTCATCAATCATCTTCTATTTTGCATCAGCGCATGTATTGTGCTGCACTTTTCTCCATAGGTATAATTTTTAAATATTTGTGTAAAAAAAAAATATTTAACATTTGCAATTGATAATGAGCTGAGGAATATGAGTATGTTTAAAATAAGCGGTTTGACTTATTTTAATTCGTTCTTTTAAGATATTAATACCAGCTACTCAGGTTGTACTTGAAGTACGGGAGTTGTATGGCCTAACGTATTTTCACTATTGGGAAACGGAGAGTTATCGACTTATAAGTCTCCCCTTTGTTAGCTGTTTTTACGGTTTTAGTAGTGGAACCATTCTCCTAAACTTCCAAGAGTTGGAAATGATAAGAGTGGTCAACGACTGGTTGAGGATCTTGGTGAGATATTCTACTCCCAACGGAACGCTTTTTTCACCATCAGCATGCGTCTTGCGGAATCCGTCGGTACCAATGGCTTTAGAGTCTGTTGCCTTGCCGATGGCCATCCGATCTTCATCGCTGGTGAAAGTAAGAGGCGCACTGCATTTTTGGAGGTTTTACAGCCTTCTAGTCACACGCCGTTTGGCCTTATCCACCACATGCTGTGTATACAGTGGGGAAAAATAACTCGCGCTTTATTTCGGGTATTCGAAACGCCATCACAGAATGTGATTTCTAACCTGTCACTGCGTTTCATCGGACTGGATGAAGACCTCATGATTTACCAAAGCTTTTCACCAACAATACTCTTCCAATGCAAAAAGACGTTGTCGAACGAAATTTGTTGTTTTTTCGCCCATGCAATTTAAGACCAACAAGCATATGGACAAATTGTAGCAAATAATTTTTGTTTTTTTATTATTACACTTCCCATCATAGAAAGAAGTGCGAAACCAGTGCGAAACACAACAAAACAATTTAAATAACCGCTAAATGCTCCTCTGACCGCGTTTCACGAGAGATGAAATAAAAATAAAAAAAAATTTGAAACGATTAAATTGTATAGAAAAAATTAAGTCATTATGTTTTGTTGTACTTTCGGCTGGAAAATTAGGGAAAGGCAACAACTTATAATTTGCCAAAGCGGCAATTTGCGATGTTAAAGAGATTAACATAATATAAACGCATAATTTTGATGAAAATTGAAAGTTGTAGAAAAAGAAAAAACAATTTTTAATAGCGACATTAAAGCGGGTTTTAGTAACTAATGATGGAAGCTGTGTGCAATTTGTTTATGTTTTTTATGACATTGCAAATTTCATTCATAAGTAGACGAATATTATGACTTGATTAACTTGATAAGCTTTTGTGGTAAATTTCTTCGTCTGTTTTTACGATAAGGCTTCATTAGAATATAAAATTGTTTGATTTTAAATTAAGATAAGATTGATTTTTGCATGGCAATTCTGGCTAAGTTAGTAAAAAGTCTTTCGTAAGACAAATGAAAAAAAAAAATGGCAAGATTGTTTGAAAGACTTGCTATTCTAGCAGCGGAGCCTTTTTTAATTAATTTTTATTTTTATTTTTTTCATTTAAATTTTTTTTTGATTTCTTTAATTACCATTTTTTTTACTTGTATATTTTATTGTTTTAAAAGAAAAAATGTATTTCGTTTATTTGATTTAATTTCTAGGAACTTATTTTTTTTAATATCCGTTTTTCTTTTTTAGTTTAATTTTCTTCTTTTCAATTTTACTGTTCTAAAAGGAACAAATATTTTTACAATTTCGTTCAATATTTAGAATGTCATATTTATTTCCTCCTTTAATTTGTTTTTATTTTATTAACTTCACTTTCTTATAATTTTTATACCTTTTTTAATAAAATTTTATTTTCTTTTTTTACTTACATTTTGCTATTCTATTCTTATTTAATTTTTATTTTTTTTTTTTATTTTAAATTAATACTTTTATTTTAATTTGTAATTTTTTATTGCTTTAAAATGACATATATTTTTGTTTTGTTTTATTTAATTTTTGGGACTTATTTTATTTTTTTTTGTAGTTTAATTTTCATTTATTTAAAATTATTTTATTAAAAAAAATTTATTTTATTTTTTTCATTAAGTTTTTAGAATTTTATTTTATTTGTTTCTTTGTTTAAATTTAATTTGTTTTTCTTCTGTTGTACTAACATTTATTTCAATATTGTTATTTAGCTTTGTACCACGATTATGTTGTCCTTTTTTCCTGAAAAACATGATCGTGATGCAAAGCTCAATAACAATATAGAGAAAAATATATTTGATTTATTTCGTTTAATTTTTGGGATCCTATTTAATATTTTTGCCTCTTTCCAATTTGATTTTCTTTTAATATTTAAAAATTAGTTTTAAAAATATAAATATATATGTATATTTTTTAATTTTATTTAAGTACATACTACTGTCTTCTTTTTTAATTATTTTTTTTTTTATTTAATTTTTAGATTTTATTGTTTTAAAAAGCAAAACAATATTTTTTTATTTCATTTAACTTTTATAAATATATTTTTTTTATTTTCATTTTACATTTTATTATTTTTTAATTAATTTTCTTTCATTTATTAGTTTTTATTTTTTTAACAAAAATATCTATATACATATATGTATATAATTTATAAATTAATATAATTTTCAAAAAACTTATTGTTAACAGGCGAACAGCATAACGCTAAGACCAGATCTAAGTTACCAGATCTTTCAATTAGCCTTTCGAAAGACAGTAAAGAGCCTTCAAGATAGTTGCCAGAATGACAATTGTCTTACGAAAGACTTTCGTCTTTCGATAGACTGTGGTGACTTGAAAGACAGTTGCCAGAATTGCCCTGTTAGTTTCAATTCGCCTTAATGGCTTGGACGACACCATTCAATTTCTCTACGTACCATATAATTTCTAAACCTTCTATTCCACTATACATACATATGTTTATCACTTCTTTTTATTTCACTTAATTGCAATTGCCTCACCGAACTAAATCTTTAATCGCTTATAGCAGTCTGGAATATTCGACTATAATTTCTTTTGCAATCGTACTTTCATTAGACAAACAAACCCACCAACATTTTAGCACTTCATACACACACACACACACACACAAACACACACATGTGCATACAAATGGGGAAAGGCGTGACCAATTAAAGAAAGCGCGGCTAAATCAATTATCCAACTTTGTTTCAGAACAGTAAACTCATCTCCCTGCCATTCATTCATCCATCCATCCGTTGCTTATTCGTATACTTCGTAGCGGCTGTGGCTGCTGCTACATACATATCTACCTACAGCGCTTCTATTCTATTCGCATACAAAAGCGTAATATTTTATTTCCTTAATTTAATTGTTTTTAATATCGTAACTCCATTGTTGTGCTCTTTTCGTGATGAATAAATGCAAAGCGTTGCAATTCAATTGCTTTTTATATATTTCTGGGTGTGAAAACTGTGATCAGCAAATCTCCTTTCCAAAAAGTTCATCACATCATTCAAAATGTTTTCATCCTCTTTGCAGGTGTTAATTTAGCTTTGCTGGCTGGTCGCTTTGTGGTTTAATGCACCCAATGCAGTGTGGTAAACTAATTACAACAACAAAAAAATACTAACAAAAATGATACCCAACCCTGAACTCATAAGCAACTGATCGTTCGGGTTAGCCAGTCAGGCTGTCTGACTGAAATCCAATCTCTTATTATTTCTATTTCTAAGGAATTTAGTACCGAGAAAGAGGTGCAGTTTGTGGTGCGGTGCGGCCGTAGCTGTAGACATTGTCATGGGCAAGTGACTGCGCTAATGGACAGATTCTATGGCAATTGCTTTCAATACAGGCAGCTTTTTGCTACAGTCTGAGCAATGCTGAACTTCTTTCTAATGCAGCTGTGCGAGTCATCTAATTTTCAGCTAATGAAAACGACGAAGCGGCACAGGTTATGGCATAGAGAATGGCAGTGAAAAGGCGAAGAAAAGTAGAAAAATTAAAGTGATTTGCTTTTAAGAGGCAATTTGTCACAGGCATCTGGCAGCCAGCATAAGGTAGGTTGCTGTTGCAGATGTTAGTGATTTGATGTGGGTCAATTGGAGCAATTAAGGTTCCGTTTTTGATTGCAGTTTTAAACTTTTTGATTGATTTCCTTTTTTTGAGGGTTTGCGGATGCACACAATTCAGTCTCATCTAAAAAAAATCACATATTTTATAGATACTCTTCTCAAATTAGGGCATCCCCATTTCCAACTGGCTAAATAACTATTCGATGCAGAGTGCTGAGTCCATCCAACTCGTTTCAAAAACCCAGCAAAAAATACCTTGTTTTTTTTTTTTTTAATAGAGATTGGGAGCAAGCTAGAAAGTGTTTCCTTCCTGTCAAGAAAAAAATCCTCCTGAAGTTCTAGAGAGTGTCTGCAGTTCAACCGATCGGATCATCGTCTCTGGTTAGCAAAGAAGCCCCGTTAGATGGATCTCCGTGGGGCTTCTGCCGAAGCACATGTTTCTAGCTCGGCCAAGGGCTGGGCATTCACTTATGCAATGGAACGCAATCTCGTCTTCTAGCCACATTTCACATAAATCCAAGTATCTTATTATGGAGACAAAAGCCCGCAAATCACGTTTGCTCAACGCCAGCCGAAATCTAGGCCCGCTCCAGTGTAGGGCGTCCAAGGAACACTTCAGACTGGCTGCAAGTGTCGCAGATAGTTATGACAGTAGTCATCGTGTTTCTGGTGCGTGGATAAGTTACACCTCATAGCCAGATGTGTGACGATGATTTTCTCTACCGCTAGCTTTTTCATAGCCTTGACATTTGTATTTCGTGGCATCTACACTTTATATGGGCCTAGTGCTTAATTTTCGTGTCTACCCAAACAGACAATTCTGCTTGATAAGCAACAGCCTGCGTTACCACAAGGGGGAAGGGTTTCCACAATGATAGCATTGGATGAGAACCCGTTCTAACCGCCCGAGTGCCACTCTGTCGGGTGAGAGAAAGTGCCACGACATGAAACCGACCCCGCAACATTAGCTCCATAGGTTTGGCAGATTGTTAATAAGAACCCTTCCGCCATCTTCCTCGCCCTAGCAGTGAAAGTTAGACGTCTCTTCAGCACCACATCGAATTAAAGTTTTGCCGTATGTGCCTCGTTGTTTTTAGGCAGGCGGAGAAGCGTGAGGCTGAGGATTCCCACCAGGTCTTGAAGAAGAGTCGAAAGGCGCTGTGGCGGTGCACGAGGGTATTGAATAAACTGTGTATGAGCGGATGGTATCCTGCAGAACGGAAGCCTAAAAATAATAAGGTGGCTGAGTAGCACATTTGAAAGTGGCACAAGACTCACTTGTAATTACATACATGCCGGTGGCATGTTGAACGGCGCGTGTCCTTTTATTTTCAAAGGCCGGTAAGTCTGGAGGAGTGCCTGCCTATTTAGGCTGACTTCCTTCCTTTTAAAACTCTCGAATTGCTAATCGACACACTTATAAAACTACATGCATGTGGCATTTTTCATGGATATAGCGGGAGCCTTTCATCATTCTTTCTCTTTACAATGAAGTACAAGTTTCAAGATTAGATCAAGTCCAGCTTTGGGAAGGTATCTTTCTAGTCGAAACAAAACACGAAATACTTATTTGGGAATGTGTTACGACACCAAACTGTATTAGAAACTCAATGTGGAATAACGGGTGAGGAAGTTTTCAGCAGCCATGTAGCATCCAAGAATTTAGGGTACATAGACTATCGTCTGCACTATTGCACTGAATCTTCACAATAATTGTCAAACCAATAATACCCGTCTATGGTATACTTGTTTGTTAGATGACTTCAGATGAAAACACTTGCACGATTAAACTGAAGAACGCACACAGATATTTCACGATTAGTATTACCGAAACTATGGTGACCACATCGACAGCAGCACTCTACATTTCGTGTAAATGCAACTTTTTTGCTATTTTTTCAAAAGTTCAGTTTAAAAATCTAATTTGCAACCTTCTAATTTTTTTTGCACTATATGCGCTTATAATCGTTAAATAGATTAACAAATTTCCGCCAACCAAGCCACAGCCCCAAAGGCGGGTTAATTTAATTGAAGACAATAAACCCAAATGTCATAACACTACAATCATTAGCACTTCAGACATCTACAAGTGTTTTCACTCCACTTGGAAAGGAAAAACGGAGAAAAAGAAAAGCACAACTGAAGTTTAGCTGACGATAAGCAAAACGCATATGGCAAGCGCTTAAGCAATCAACCAACATACGAGTAAGTAGGCTGTAAGATTTCTTTATGAGGCATCTTCCTGCTGAAGCAGTTCTTTAGCTTCTAGTTGTACAAATTATGATAGACAGCTGTGAGAATTAACTACAAACATTTATTCAACGTTTTATGAGCGAATTTCGCAGATTTTTCTCCAGACGGTTTTTCTATTTTGCACAAATTGTATTACTCACTCAAGAAGCGAAATATGGCGCTCTTCCCGGCTGGGCACAGTTGCTGTTCGCTTTCGTCAGCACTATGTATGTATACATACATATATGCAAATCTATGCTTTATTTTATTTTCTAAAATTTATAAACAAATGTGAATAAAAATTACGGTAAACATTTTATCAGCCGGCTTCAGTTGTTATTTGCTGAATTTACATAGAACGATTTTTGTTTGTTATTGATTGTCTGTTTTCGGTTCTAAAATTTGTTCGACTTAATTTGAGATTATTTATTTGGGGTTTAAAAATATTCTGGAAGACTTTAGTCAAGCAATGTTTCAAAAATTTTAATTTGTTGTAAACATTCATACAGGTTTTCGCAATTCCTTGTGTTCAATGAAACAAATATCTATATAATGCGATGTAATGAAATCGAGACCACCAGTACACACAGTTGGATATCTTTTGAAAAATTAAAAATTGTGTGAAAAGTTTGTATTAGCTGAGTAGATCTATTAAAATTTTAAAGTTTTTTTTTAGAAATTGGCTTATTTCTAACTTGAAATAATCTTTATTGCAACCTTATTAAGGACATCTCATAAATTGAACAGAGATATAAGAGCTGACGTTTGTTTTTGCCAGATCTCCATAAAGCCTGTGTGCAAGATATTGACTTTTTTATCATCGCTCAAATTTTCTCAGCAGCTTCGGTGGCTTCGATGGCTTGGATGTTCCAATGACTCCACCGCATAGATCAGCTTGAATTTGAGCGCTAGCTTGGGTTAAGTAGTTTTAAGGTCTTCGATCGATTGCGGATTATTGGCGTAGGCCCGTGACGTCGAAAAAACCCCAAGTCCCCCATGTCCTCTATGTCCATCTTGCAGTCTAGAGTAACGTCTTGCAGGAATATGTCATAAAAAAATAAATCGTTCATCATCGTTCTATAGAGTTCACCACCGAACTAAATTCGCCTAGTTGAAGTCTACAAGAATTGACTGCCTCGGGCTCTCTTAAATACTTTTACAGACAATGGCTATGATTTAGGTCAATATGAAGTTCTGCGCTAGTTGGCTGATAGTTCACCAAACCGATCGTCCAAAATTTACACTCCAAAGGTTGGAGAGTAAACTTTAAATGGCTAACGGGCAAACGCATGTATGACGTCACTTGGCTTCTGTTGTTGTCCGAGCTAGACAGGAGGTGTCAGCCAAAATGTAAAATGCGCCATTAAGGAATCTGAATTTCTGAGAATTTCTTGGAAAAGCTTTCGTAGTAGGTTGTAGTGTTTTCCATGCGTTTTGCGGTAATTAATTTTCGTTAATACCAAACTATTGATTAAAAATTCACGATTGGTTTGACGGTAACCCTTACGTATTCTTTATCGTTCTCTATATCTGTCAATAATATTACCGTTGGTGACATTTTGTATCGTTGTTATCAGTATTTATACCGTTAGTGATATTTTTCGTTATCAATATTATTATCATTGGGTAAATTTTCATCGTTAGCTACCACATACATTTTTATTTTTGTCATTGGTAATTTCATCGTTGTTTTGATATTTTGATCGTTGTTATCGACATTTTAGTCGTTGGTATCGATATTTTGATTGCTGCTTTCGATAGTTTGATCGTTGTTATTGATATTTTAATCTTAGTTATCGATATTTTGATCGTTGTCATCGATTTTTTATCGTGGTTATCGGTATATTGATCGGTATTGATGTTTAGATCGTTGTTAGTGATATTTTGATCGTTTTCATCGATAGTTTAATCGTTATCGATATTATAATCGCTGTTATCGATATTTTGATCATTATCGATATTATAATCGCTGTTATCGATATTTTGATCGTTATCGATAGTTTGATCGCTCTTATCGCTCTTGTTGACATTTTTTATAATTGTTATCGATATTTTGATCGTTATCGATATTTTGATCGTTATCGATATTTTGATCGTTATCGATATTTTGATCGTTATCGATATTTTGCTCGAAGTTATCGAGAGTTTGATCGTTATCGATACTTCTATCGTTGTTATCGATATTTTGATCGTAGTTATCGATTTTTTAATCATTTATTTTGATCATTATCGATTTTTTGATCTTTGTTATCGATATTTGGGGCTTCGTAATCGGTATTTTTATCTTTGTAATCGATATTTGGATCGTTATTATCGATATCGTGATCGTTATATACATATATTTTAATCTTTGTTGTCGACATTTTAATCGTGGATGTTTTCGAAGTTTTTTTTTTGTTTTTATCGTTATCGAAATTGTTAAGATTACAGATATTGTTTATTGCTATGCATTTTTTATAGCAATCGTTATAGAGTTAGTAATTGAAACTAATATTGTAATTAAAAATAACCTTTTTCTAGACATGTATATTTATATTTTTTCGCAATTTTCGGAATTTAAAAGATAAAAATTCACCTTAAAACCTTTCTTTTACGCTGTATACCAAAAATTTCATGAAATACAATTTCTTCAAATCATGTCGTGTACTGAAGTTCCCTCTTAATTGTAGTAAGTCATAAATTTTTGAGCAATTAAAAGCCAATTACTAATTATTTGCGCACATAAAGTAATAACCATATGAAATTTTCCTTTTCCTTGGTTCATAAATGTTAAGCTAGCGATAAAATTATAATTCGGAAAAAGTAACTAAAAATTGGCATTTAGTAAATAGTTAAATGGGCATATCTACATACATACCTATGTACTTTGTACAAGTATTTATGTACATATGTTGTGTGAATTAACTATTAACTACTCGGCAGTTAGCCATTAAGTCAAAATACATACACAAGTAAACAAACTAGGTCAGATTTTTCGGCTGCTATTTATTTATTCATGTAATGACAATGACTGTCGTTTTGTTAACATTTTTACTACAAAAATGTAAACATTTTTCCTCACAGCAGAATTTGAGTAAAGGGTCTGAGCGATGTAAGCTATTTGAAACTTTTATTTTCACTTCAGCGCTGCTATGTGACAAGGCTTTTCTTGTTTTCTGTGAATTTTAGTAGCTTTCTTCTTTGTTTACAATTTTGCCCTTTACCAAAAGAAAAAAATTAAACGAAAAAAATTAAGAAAATAGCCAGGCAAAAATATAATGACTAATGTACGCAACAAAAATGCGTATTCATTACCTACATTTGTTTTCAATTTGAAAAAAGTTGAAGCCCTTGCGACAATGCATAATTTAGTTGAGTTGTGCGCCATTAAAAATATTATTTTACAAAAGAAAAAAATTAAAAGCGTCAGACAACTGAACTCGGCAGCGTGCACAGCAACAAAAGGAAAAAATGTTGTGAATAGACAACAGTTTTAATCACTTTTGTTTACTCTTTAAAATCGCTTTAAAAATATAGTAAAAATGATTTACTAAAATTAAATGTAAAATCATCTAGATTAACTGCGGCATTCCTGCTGAATTTGTGTTTTATTTTGTATCTGTGTTGCAACTTGCAGGCACCACACTATGGAGGAATCATTTTAAGCCACACTGCTGGCCCATATAATGATGCACCGCTCTCACACTAAGCGAAAGTAATAAATCATTTATCTGGGATTCTTCGTTTTTGTTGTTGCTGTAAGCCTGTGTGGCCTCGCCAAATTGAAAAGGTATGATGGTAACAACAGCCCTATTATGGTTGCATTCCGCAGCTAAGTCTTAAAATAATTGGTAGAAATGCCGCCTGCCAGCTTGGAAATTAATATGTTAAAAAAAAAAAATAAAAAATTCAATCGCATCGTTGAATGTACTCGTCGCCAGTATGGGGAAGCTGTTTGGGAAGTTCGCCAAGCTTCGCTTTTAATTTTCAGCTAAAGAATGCACTCACACGGGCAGTTTGTTTTTAATTGTTCAAATCACGCTTTTCAAAATAATTTTTGATTTATGGAAAAGTACTTGTTTGATATATTGTATGCTATCGAAGATCTCTTAGCTTAAGAATTGAAATAGAAAACTTTTGATGCCTGATTCAGTTGTACTGCAAATGAACTCCCGCCTCACTTGCAAAGGCACATGTTGTCTTCAAGAAAATAGAATATATGTATGTCTAGAATTGTAGGCTTTGTTTCAAACTAGTTACAAAGACTGAAATAAGTATTTTGAAGTAAGTTTTTGAGCATAAATACTTGTCATAAACTTCCTTTTGGAAGCATTTCACTTCCTTCTGCTAACGCACAAGGATGTAATGCATACTGTACCTGAGTAGACAAGCGGGGAAAAAAAGAATAATAAGAAATTTCCTGTTGTTTTATATTCGCATAAAAACACAAACACTACATTGAGTGTGTCTGTCAAAATCGCACGGCAAATTTTTGTTCTTATTTTGAAAATATTTTGTTTTATTTAAATTTTATTAATTTTTAATAAAAATATAGTTATACTACAGTAAAATCCATAAAACTCAAAGTTTCTAACTTCGTAAAAATTAAAAAAAGTTGTAAAATTTTCATCAAAATTTCAGTTTTTATTCAGAATTTGTAGATTTTTTTTTGGTGTGCAGTTTTATAGTCCATTAAATTTAGTATGTATCAAAGTGCAAGTTTTTCTATTCTGTTTTTATATGGAGGGAAATGCGCAATATACTCGACAAAAAAATTCTCAAAAATGAGCGGTATTTTGTAGCGACTTAAAACTTGCACTAAAATTGATCGAGCTATAAAACTGCATATCTAAAAAAACTCTACAAATTCTGAATAAAAAATGTGAAATTTTGATGAAAGTTTTACGATTTTTTTTAAGTGTCAGAAAGCTAGAAACTTTGAGCTTTATGGATTTTGTTGTAGTATGAACTATATTTTTATGAAAAATTAATAAAACTTGAATAAAACAAACAATTTTCAAAATATGGAGAAACAATTTTTTTTTACCTCGAAAAAAGTTTTCGTACTGATTTTAACATTTGTGTTCGAATTTAATGACGTTATCATGTTCTAAAATAAAGGCAAACCAGAAAGAGAATTTTGGGTTCGTTTCTTAAAATGTCGCACTGTTGTAACGTAAAAAAGGTCCTTTGAAGCTTTGTCAGGGACAATGTTTCCCTGAAAATCCGATTGTTGCTTAAAACGTCAATATTATGAAATGCAAAAATATGCGCTTTGAAATATTTTCAGAGATGCAGCTTTTCTGTCCATTCGTACGACATAACCAACCAGTGTAGCCGCTGTATTTTAGTTCGGTATAAAGTGCATCGTTCCTTCGTCTGCGGTACTCGCCGTCGCCAACGCATCGGTCAGGTTAGGTTAGGTTAAAGCGGCTGCCTTCATCTAACGTACGAGAGAGGCACACTTAGACCCAATGGGTCCGTTGTGATACCAATTTAGAGCTCGAATTAGAATCTGTCCGTTCATCTAGATGTTGAACCAGTTGTTTAGGTTCAGTAAGCAAGAGAATTCCTGAATGCCTACCCATTTTGCTAGCATGCCTTCCCATTAAGCAATGGCCCGCAATAATACCGGTCACCAGCTTTAGTAGAGGGCGGATCTTTTCTTGTCGAGGCTGGGCCAGATTTGTGGAGTCGTCCTCACGGGGGCCTTCCGACCATCTCTTGTTTGCCTTTACGACGAAGTATTTCCTGAGGGTCGTTCCCAATTAGCTTGAACGTCTCTGTGGTCTGGCACCCACACGATGTGAGTAGTAGACTATGTAGCTAAATCGTTAAGGACTTTTCTACATGCTATCGCAGTAATTGATGAGGTCTTACAGCAATCCAGTGACTTGATCGCTGCTGTAGTAAGGGCCCGCAAACCTTCTGGTAGTGCAATGTGGTGCCAATCTGCCAAATCAATCGGACGGTTTAAAGAAAAAATTTTAGAATTTAAGTAAGTTGATAAGATAAAGTAACTATTGCAATATGGGGTGAAATGAAAGAAAATAATTTTGAGGGGCGATAAGATAAATAAAATGTAATGTGGGTATCGAAAGAAAGTTTACTGTTAAAAATATTTTTGAGTAACGTTGAAACTTGTTTAAAGACTAAGGTGTCAAACTAAAGAGGTTTAAGAAGGCGTACAGCGGAGAATGTTTTTAAGGAGGGTTGAAAAATTTAATTTTATTGGTATGAAAAATTAAATATTATAATATGGTGGGTAGGTATGCATCTAAAGAGGCTCAATAAAGCTTACTGTCGAAAATAATTGCGAGTCGCCACCTATTTGAAAAATTTAGTTCAATAATATTGACAAGATAAACTAAGTATTACAATATGAGTGTCAAACGAAAGGAATTTGAATAATATTTAATTTAGAAATATTTTCGATTGAGTTGAATATTAGAAACTAAAAATACCGAAATTACAATATTATTTGATAGGCACCAAATGAAAAAAGCCGAACATTAAACAAAAATTATAAAGAAATAATTGGCAATATACATATTACCAAATATCCGGCCTGCTTGGCTGCGCCTTCAAAGTCTTTTGGTGTTGTATTTGCTAGTCGCTTAAAAAAGTAGTATAATTTAAATTTCGACGGAGCAGGATTTCTTAAACCCAAATTTTCGCCGCTTAGGTTTCTTATTGTTGTACCGCTAAGTAAATGGGCGTGATGCCCAACACCTGCACCATGTAACTTATTTTATCGAAATGTTTGCCTGCTGCACATTCCCACTCTACACAAAGCTTTGAAATTAATCCATGACATACATATACATATGTACATGTGTAATTTTATTAATATGTATATATTGTACATTCCAACATTCCCATACTGCATATGCATTTGTATGTAGGTAAGTACATATGTAAAATGCACTTCACACGTTTTATGTTCCTTCCAACACTTTTACAGCGTTTCTTTGTCGCCCGATGAGCGCCTAAATGGCACCTAAATGGTCAAAATATTTATACTAAAATCTTTTGGTTCGTAATAATGATTGATACGTTCGACTTGAACGGTGGAGTGGCCGGTATCCATCCATTTTAATGTTGCCACGCCACATATCTACCGGTTTGTCTGGTTGTTCGTATTCTGTTTGCGATTGACCCGCCCTTTACGGCTTGTCTGTCCATTGTGCGCTACTTTACAATTTGTGTTGACCATCCGGTGGCAGGTGAAAAGTACATAAGACAATAAAAAATTTGGATGTATGTGAAAATGTGTAGTTATTTAAAGTTAAGTTCGTAATTGAACTCTGTTATAGTTGTAGGGTATCTATATTCGTGTATGTGACTTATTTGTGTAGTTGGCCGTTTTATGTATTATTACACATTTTGATTTTGGCATTGCATATTGCACCGGTTATGGCTTTCTCGAAGTCCGCTCCCGATTTTTTAATTTAAGTGTTTTTGTTTGATTTTTCTATTTTAATTATTGCAGCTTGACAATCGTGTCGATCATTTAACCATAACGAATGTTGTTGCCTTGAAGATTTTCGAGATACGAACCGCCTTACAAACAACAAAAAAAAAATGTTCCCTTTACTCCCTGATTCTAAAGTATTTTTGCAAGGCAATTTGGCCTTGCACACATACATCTGTAAGCCAGCAATTTCTTGCTTCGCTAAAGATGAAATTGAATTTTAAGAAAAAATTTATTTCTTTTTATTAATTAATTTCTTACTAGATAATGCTATAATAATTTGTTCACCAAATTTCGGGCCGTATTGGGCTTAGTTTAAGATCCTTTCGGATCTTATTCACTACTACTTATTTGAGGACCATTATGGGTCCATTCGATACTAGTTTAACGCTGTTTCTGGATCATTTCGATACCAGTTTGTTGGCGTCTCTACGAACCATCGGGACCATTTTGGGGCTATTTAGAGGACATTTCGGGACAATTTCACGATTTTTTCGACCATTTCTGTACCTGTTTAGCCCCATTTAAGGACTAGTTCTCAACCATTTTGAGCCTAGTTTAGGATTATATTAGGTCCATTGTGGAATTAGTTGAGGATCATTTTGGGGCAATCAAAAATAGCCAAAAGACCATTTCGGGACCGTTCCAATTCCTTTCGTGATAATTTCGGAATCGTTTCGAAGCCTGTTCAGGACTTTTTCGGAACCTGTTCAGGACTAAATATTTTAGGGCCACCGGGAATTACACCACTCATGACTATTTCGGGACTATTTTCGGACCATTTGTGACTAGTTCAGAGCTAGTTCGGGTTAATGTCGTGGATGCTTCGTACAATTTCGAGATAGTTTAGTCTATTTAAGGACCATTTCGGCAGTAGTTCAGGAATATTTCAGGATCATCTTGGGACTAGTTCAGGAGCATTTCGAGACTAATTTGGAATAATTTTGGACAAAAAAGAAACTATTTCGGGACAGTTTCAAAACTTTTTCGAGATCATTTCGGAACCAGTTCACAACATTTTCAGAACCACTTCAGCACTACTTCAGGGCAATTTTTGGTCTACATAGTTGGGGATCATTTTGGCATAGATCGATACTAGTCACCAAACAATACTGAAATGGTCCTAAAGTATTCGCGAAGTGGTTATGAAAGTGTTGTGTACTGGTCCCTACAAAATGAATGAAATAAAATTAATGTTTAATTTGTAGTCGCCTAATGCATCGCCAAGCCTTCACAGATGTTTACACATCAAATTTATGGAGTGCCTGCTACGAATCACAGAGTACTATGACCTTTGACTAGGTATATATTTGTATTACAGTATCAATACGTCAGCAAATACATTTTTATTTATTACTAATACAAACTTTTTTCTCTCTATTTTTAGGTAAGTCTAACGATGAAAAAAATGTGGTAGCATACATACATATGCATGTGGATACATACATTACATATTTTTTCAAAGATAATTTTTTCCTGTTTTGCTGTAAGTAAGAATTTATCTGTAAAAAGAGGGTTGTGAGCCTGATTTGTAGAGAAATCATGGAGGCCGTTTAAGTTTTGATATTAGAGAAAACCAAGAAGAATACTCGTTATTCAAATACTAATAAGAACCTCAAATCTTGGTGAATTAAAAGGCCCTTTAATAAATTGCATCAATTAAAATTGTATCATTTCTTTTCAACTCTTTGATTTTGATTTATGTACTTATAACTTATTTCAATTATAGGCACTAATAATTGAGCCATTTGTAAAGCCATTAACAATAAATAAAAATGAAATTAGTGAAAAATATAAAAAAAAAAAATTCCAACTTTGAAAATTGCTCCAGAGTGTGGTTCTATATGCATTACACCAGTAGGTAGTGATTGACGGAGAGCTTCAGTTAATTGACAGACGAAAAATCAAAGCAAACAGAAAAAACGCCAGACAGATATCAGCAATCTAGAAAAAGTGCATTTTAAAAGTTAACCTAAAAAGTTAATTGCCTTTCTCTTTGCGCCCTTTGTGGTTACGCTTTTTAATATTTACTAATAATAAAAGTCGTGATTTATACCGCTGGGCGATTGAAGGAAGGAAATCAAAATCAAATGTAACGGGCTAAGAATCGAAAATTTCGAATGCAATGTTGGCAAGTTAATTTGGTAAAATGGGTGGTGATGGTTAATGCTAAAGGGGAACGGCGAAAAGCGGCGCGGCGTGACTGGTCGAACGTTTGTTTTCGCTTGATTCGGCGGTGCAGTTGGTGCAAATGCAGCGTAGTTATTTGTATGCACTGTATGTTTATGGCTTTAATAGGTTATATGTACTTATGCATTTATCTATGTACATAAAATGTCTATGTTGCGGTATAATTATATTTAATTTTTTTTTCACTCACTGCTTTATAAAGTTATTTGTTAAATTTATACCTTCTCGTTTGTGTGTGAACTTCAAAAGGAATACACCGAAGTGGGAAACGATCACTGCGTACATTCATGCAAACGTTTATACATTGCTTAAGTAAATGGAATTTATTTGTAATTGTAAATGAAGAAGTCGAAATGCAATGCAACTAAACGTTGAATGCAACTAGAGTTTTTCTTTCTTTGTGTTTTTTATAGTCACCAACTTTCTCATCGTTTCATTCCCAGGCTGTCAGTATTAGATCAAAAGTTATGCTTACTTTCGTTTATTGTTGTTGCATATATTTTAATATTTTAGAGAAAGTTTCTTTTTTAAATTCCATATTTTTAAATAAATTTGGTGGACTATTAATTTGACGTAGATACAATAATCACGGAAATCTGACAATTCATACGATTTCTGTAGTTAAACGGCTTGTCTTCATATTCTGTCATAGCTGGCATTACTCTGACAGCACTAATAACTGAATCTGATACAGATGTATATTTTTCAAGTATATTTTTTCTTAGGATTTGTTTAAAAAAAGATAAAAATGAAATACTGTATAGGGTTGGTCGAATGAATGGCTGTCCTGGTCATCAGTTCCGAATCGTATTAGATTTCTGAGTAGTAGGCCTTATGTTGGACCAAAGGGGGAGTATAAAGGAATCAAAATGGGGAAAACTAGCCTTCTGGTTACAGAAGATATGTAATAAATTAACTGACGAAGACTTTCGTGCCACTTGCGTTTTTTCTCAAAGTGTTTACCGCTGGTAAACCCAATAAAGGTTAAAATTTAAAAACTAATTTATAAAATTAAATTAAAATCTGTGAAAAACTAACAATAAAATACTTTTTTCGCAAAATCTACAAAGGACCCTTTTATTTTTCAAAAAACCTGGGTAACAGTTATTCGTCGCCACCCTGTAAATTGATGCCGAACTCACTCCGTTGGAGAATAAAATAAGCTTTATCTCATAAAGGTTCCGGGAAATTGTGGTGCTCAAGTTAACGAATCGGCTGTATAAATTGTGAACTGTCCAATTGTGAGTGTCCAGTTGGACCGATTACATGGTCAATTATAGAAAGAACTGTCCGTCCGCATTAGGGATCTTGTGAATATTGCTCATGCTTGGTGGAATACCACCAAGTGTTTGCTGAAAAGGGCAGACATGGTATCGGCCTCTAGCAAAGAAGAAGGGAGCTTTGAGCCCTGATAGAACTGCTTGAAGGCGTTTTTTCTGCAGCCGTCCGGTCTTTACCATACTGAAAAATTTAGATTTTTGGTTTAAAGGTATTTAGAATAGAAAATTTGCAACCGCTTTCCCTCGAGAAGCTGCTAGAAAGTT
This sequence comes from Rhagoletis pomonella, assembly GCF_013731165.1. Lineage (NCBI taxonomy): Eukaryota > Metazoa > Arthropoda > Insecta > Diptera > Tephritidae > Rhagoletis > Rhagoletis pomonella. The sequence goes on from NW_023458555.1 coordinate 45,820,288, forward strand.
TGCAAAAGCGTAATGAATACCCACATCCATTTGTTTTTTTTCCATTCTCGGTAGTTGTATCTTCCGTGTTGCTACGTCCCGTGTTTTTTGGATATTCGGAGCGCAATGTCGTAAAAGTTAGGGCTGATTTATATGTTGACGAATCACTAGTAATTTTAGCCCTTTTGAAGAGTTTTTTTTTTAGCCGTTTGATGAAGCGCGTTGAGGTTCTGGTTCCATCAGGGAACACTCCTTCGAACTTTTCGATATTCACAGAGCAGCTCGCCTCGGAAAGCTGATCTGGGAACATCTCGGAGTTGCACGGATTCAACTTAAATATCGTGGACAGATGTAATTGCTACCGTGTTCATAACCTGCTCCATATGCAGGCGGAGGAGCTGCCATCTAGTTTTCATGGAATTCCCATAAACCTGGTTTGTTTCACTTTAGGCTTCAGTGTCATATTTATCTAATCCGACATAGATATGTATCTGATCTAATTAAGTCTTACATTTTCCGTCTTATTGGGTTTTTAAAAATCGGTTCATTACTCCGGTTAGGAATATAAATACTGTTCTGGATAATGTGCTGAAGAAATTACTCACCTCTAGCCCTGATGATGGGCAGTACTCCTCTAGGGCAATTATTTTCCTTTCGGACATTTTGCAGCTGCCACCCGAAAGATAGGCTGAGACAAGTGCAAACTGTTGTACTCCCTTTTGAGTTGGCACTTGACTCCATGTGGCCACTGCGCCCTGTTGTATTTACTAGGCCTGGTGTGTGTGGTGCCATAGGTTAACTTACTTTCATTTTCATCAAGGCCTTTAATAGCCGCATTATAAACCCAAGGATCTTCGATGAATATGTGCGAGGCACATTTGGCCAGGTGCAGGTTCACTTGTAGGCAACCGATGGGTCTGGGATTTTTCTCCACCTTTTGCTGTATTTTAGTACCTGCTCCTCTCTTCATAGGTCCTTGTCCTTAGAGGTGTTTTTACTGGACCGGATCGCATCTTCTGAGAAGGTCTTCAGGCTCCCGCTGCGAAAGGCACACTTCCACAATCCTTTGCTTTCGATTTTCATTTACTTTGGAGGTTTTGTAGCGAAAGTAGGAAGAACTGCAGTGGCAACATTGCCACACACATATTTGTACTTGTAGATACGAATGATTTAAAAATTTCCTTACTAACTACATACATGTCGCCACCTGAACGCCGAAAACACCTAGCAAACATCGACACTGAAAAGGAAAAAGTCGTGACTAATTTTTTGTTTTTCATAAAACGATGTGGGGAGTCGTAATTCGATAGAATCATATCGATCAAAAAGTGAATTGAAGTGAAGTGAATGAAGTGAGCGACGATATTTGTTTCATCTTTTTGCATTTCAGGTGACGATATATATTATATATTCATTTAATTTAATCGATAAGAGCTGGGTTTCCCTAGATCTGATTCACCTTATATTGCCGATTGTTTGGTTATACTTTTATTTTTAATCCGTCCTTAGTACGCTTTTATGAATACCGCCAAGATAGCATTTTCACCACGCTTTCAGCAAATATTTATATTCACACATATGTATGCAGGCATCTTATCAATTCACATGGGCATTTATTGACCCTATCACCACAACCACTCCCACGTGCGGTAGTGGGTGCGCCACCAATAAAATTTCGCAGGCTGCCAGCGGATTATTTCGCAGTTTGTGGAATTGGCTTGGTGCTGCCCCCCAACCGCAATAGCAGCTGCTGTGGCTTTGCCGCTGGCTGCCGGGATCTTCTGCAACTTGCGCAAATACAACAAGTGCAATGCCCTGATAACTCAATAATGTCGAATATGAAAGTGAAAATATGAGTGAATAATCAAATACAAGATTGGTCGATGGAATGGAGTTTAAGTATTTGGCATCGAATAACTAAAGTGAAATTTTTATTTTGGTGGCTAATAGGATAATATTTACTGCTTGAGACATTTGGACAAACACATCACATTTGTACATAATGGGTAGATAATTTTGTAAAACAAAAAAAAAAAAGATATAAGAGTTGACTATTTACAATACATTTGGATCAGGTTTCTTGTACAACTGTTGAGTATTTGCATCATTATTCCTATTTTGCCATATTAACTCTTCACACCTGCACGATTTAGCAATTTTATGGGACACTTTTTTCTGCAGTGCAAGTAAAAGTATTTACAAAAGAAAATAGTATGTGGTGTATAGCTATGTACGAACATTTTTTAGCAAAAATCTGGACTAGAATTTTCATATTGGTATAAATCCTTCCTACTAGTGTTACTGGCCTTACAGTATTTAAAAATATTTAAAAACATTTAAAAACCATGCGAAAAATCGTCAGTTTACCAATTATACCGCACAACAGCATTTCTGATGATTAAGTTACGTTACATGATACTAGCTTAATTTTTAATTACGATTTCAAATATGTTATTCTAATTTCTGTACCAGCTCTAGTTTAGAAAATGTGACACTTGTGACATTTTTTAATAGTTAAAAAAAACCTTCTCTTATAAAACTTCCTTGCAGAAGTTGAAGGCAGGGGGCTCTTCTGATTGCTCCAACAATAGCCAGCTATCATGTGTGCGCTGTAGTGGCCTTGATAGCGTTTCTCCATCATACGAAGGTGAAAGCTATAACTCGTAAACAAGAGCTGCTAGAAGTGCAATTTTGTTAGCCAGTGTTATCATTGGATCATGATTTTACTGTACAACCTAAAAAAATTAAAATTTTAAATTTTTTTATATTAACAATTTTTATTGAGCTTGAGGCCGTTTTTAATGAAAAACTATTGTGGAAAAGCAACGATAATTTTGAAAAAATGGTATAAGTGATAGCTATTTCGGAAATCACCACATTTCCTCATCAGACTTCTTTTCTTAATTTTTTTTTTTTAATTTTTGAAATATTTGTTTTTTAATTTTTGAAATTATATATTTTTTTTGAAATGTGGTAAATATTTGGAATTTTTTAAAATTAATGATTTTGATTTAATGAATTTTTGATTTTTGATAAATTTTTTTTATTTTTTGTAGATAATGTTTTTATTTTTTTAATGTTTTTATTTTTTTAATGTTTTTATTTTTTTAGTGTTTTAATTTTTTTTAATGTTTTTATTTTTTAATCTTTTTAAGTTTTATTGTTTCTTTTTTTAACTTTTAGTTTTGTTTTCATTTGAACCTATTTTCGTTGGGTTCGAAATGTTTACTTCCCAATCGTCTGCGCCAAAGTATCCGACGCTAACGAGCCTAGTAAAAAATATTTTTCGTAAATTGAAGTTAATTACTTCAAAGTGAAAATGATAAAATGAAAGTACCTAAAAAGGATTCCGAAATATTTATGTATACATACATACATATATCTTTAGCTCGTAATTATTTTTCCTACTTTTCAAAATAAATTGCATGACAAGCTACGATTAAAAATACTTATTCGATATTATAGTAAGTAAGTCAAAAAAGCTTTTATGCTATTTTTTAATATCAAAAGCAGCAATAATGCTAAGATTCTCCTTTTCCCTACAATTTCCGGCTATATCAGATGGCAAGTATAAATGTACTTACATATGTATGTATGAATGCGTGTATACAGATACTATGTAATCGTTTCAGAGCACAAAGCATTGAGGCATGAAATTATGGAGCTTCGACAGATCGCGCGAACTAAGCGCTCAGATGCCACTACACATGCCTTTTGCCATTATCATTAAATGCATTTCGGCCAGTTTGCCACAAAATAGGCCAAGTCATTTAAATCATAGCAAAAGCCGCAATAGACAAATAAATGCTTGGTCGTCGTTTTACTGGCCCTACATGCAATTCCGTTAATGTATGTACATAAGTACTTATGTGATACGCTCAAATAGCTTCGAAATTGCTTGAAAATATGCGTTTTTATACGCAATGCCATTGTGAGATCAAAAGGAATGGGAAGTAAGATTACAAATGTAGCCGCATATAAACAAACATACTTAATAGTATAAGTGTATACATACTCGTACTCGTACTAAAAAAAAAAAAAAACAGCTACACGCTGGCCTAAATGATGCATCCAATGCATTTTCATTTTGAACCACAGACCGCATACATACGCTCATCGTCTCGCCTTGTTCGCTGGCTCGCTCAACAATATACATATATCTACATCTGTATGATTATGAAATTCCAACCGGCAAGCCAAGCAACAATCGTAAGCACTGTTTGTTCCAGCTGCAGACTCCAAAGCCCAAAGCCCAAACCTAAAATCCTCAAGACACAAACGATCCCATCATCCTAAGCAATAAACATTAATCATGTATGTATACACACACACACACACGCTTCAAATGCGAATGAGCTTAGTTTGTTTTCTTTTTTGTTTTTTGTTTCTGTTGCTGCTTTGACGCTCGTTATGACTTCTTTAAGACCTTATCATTATCTGATATGACGGTGTGGAAAATTGTAAATAATATCGTTTGTTTGTTTGTTAATATTTGAGTAAATCGTGTTGATTGGAGTTTTACAATTCGTTATGGATAAGGAAAGAAGTGAAATTGTTGTCTAATGGGCGAAAAAGGTATGGTTGTCAAACAGATGTTTTCTTAATGAACAATGTTATTCGGATATGTAGTGTGAAAAGACTGCTGAAAGCTTGATGAAAATGAAAGTAATTGATTTTTGTTTTGGAAAGTTATTTGTGTATCTGCAAATGAGTTTTGATGCTAGATGGAAACTCACTTTTTTACCGAAGATTTGATAACCGAAAAATTGGAAAATTTTATTAACATTGGAAACGTTTTTGTTATAAGTAGCTGAGCTGCATTTTCAAGTTCCAGGAATCAAGTCCAGAAAATCGATTTATATATTTTATATTTAATGTAACACTCCTCATAGCATCTTTTGTTTTTCTTAAAATGACCCACTATCCCTTAACGCCCAAGGTATCTTAGACTTCTCTAATAAATTCTAGAAGGACTTGGATCTAATCTTTGTCTGAATAAGAGCGGACAACCATAAAAGAGTGTTTTGATGTCTCATCGTCGTCAAGTCAGAATCGGCATTCTGAGCAGTTACCCAGAGAGTAGACTCATACGTGACTCTCGAAGAAGACTAACCACAGAAATTGTTCATGTACCACAAAGTTTGTTCCGAATTATTCTCGTACCCACTCGCCAATACTCGCCCGTTACCTGTCATAGTGTTACTGTTTTTAACAAGCTAGGCGTTGATCAGTCTATTTAATTGGCGCTAGCTAAAACTGCTAATACACTGCCTGGAACACCGTGGGCCGCCTGCTCATTGGAAGTGCAGCATATTTGTTGCCAGATAATAAATACCAGCTCTGTCATCCATTCTTGCATCGTCTGTGTACCAATGTACGGATCTTAGATCAAGGGCAGAAAGCAGGTCTCTTTAGTATATTTCCAACCCTGGTACGAGTATACTCCCAAGAATACCTGTATAAAGCTAGTTTGCCCGAAAGTTGTACGAAAGTCTAGTTGGCTGTTTCCACGTGGCTGCTGTTGCCTAAACAAAAATAAGAGAAGAATGCAACCTAGAAGCGGATCAGAGCCTTGAAGTTTAGTAGACCACCATATAATAGATATGTACATACGGTACAAACAGACGGACGATCTTTGCGATACATCTTCTAACTTTACTAACTTTGAGTCCATAAACTACCACCGACCAAAAATTCTTCTGTAGGCCTCATAGACCTTTAGTATCTTTACGAATTGGCTTATCTAGATAATAGTAAATGGAGATTTTTACTGCGTTAAAACATCGAAAAACTGTCCTTTTGCTCTCACTCGCATATTAGAGGCAAACAACGCAGTTACGTGCATACAACGGAATTTGAACTGTGTCCTGTAGTCATATTTAAAAGATCGTCCACCATGAACGACCAAAGCATGGGAGAGAAAATACATTTCGCTCTGGATGTACATATTTCATGGTTCCAATTTTCACAAGAGCAAGTACTTGTATGGTGACTTTCGCTCTTACCTTCCAGATACGGTAGTGCATAATTCGCTAAAAAGTTCTTACTTTGAAGTATTTATTGGCGTAACAAAGAATTAAACTGTAAAAAATTCTTAAAAAAAAAAAAAAATATACCCCTATTTTAGGTACCTCCAGTTATTGCAAAGAAGTATGAGGTTGAAAATTTTGAAACTAGAAATTTATGTTTTATTTTTTAATTTGAAAGTTCCGCAACAGTTTTCGATGCTGTAGAAGTTCTTCGGGGTGTATCCTAGTTTGAGGTAATATAACTGCAGGTTCGGCTAAAATGGACCACGAAACCGTTTGTACAGGACTTTAGACAATTCTTCATACACTCTATGGACATTTTCTGATTAAAAAGTTTAAAATCTTGATAAAAAATTGTTGAACTTTCCCCAATTTTCTCCAAAATTTCAAATTTTAATTTATGTACTTGAATTTTGTTGTAGAATGTGCCATTTTTTTTATTAAAATTTACGAAACATATTTTTGGTTGGCCTTGAAATCCCCAAAATCAAAACCCCTAATTTCGAAATCACCAAAATTAAAAGCCCCATAAACAATTTATGTGAAATGCGTTTAGGTCTTTTTCTTTTCGCGACTGGGGTTTGAACCAGTAACTCCGGCGTTCAAAACCACTTAGCCACTGAGCTAAGTTTGCTATATAAGGGGTTGATACTCTTTCCACTATTACATTTGGTTAACCCTTATACAAAAAAATAAAAATAAATATCGTAAAAAATTTAAAAAAAAAAAATATAATAATAATAGAGGGAATTAATATCGAATTCCGATTGTTCTGGGACACACTTACCTCCATATTGCTTATAAATGATAATATTTTCTCTATTATGTAAATATTAATTTTGAGATATCTCATACAAGTTTTCAGTGGATTTTACTTTTTTGTTTTCTTTTGTCCTCTTTTTTTTCTTTTTAAGAAAAATGCTAGATCTTGCAAAAAAAATTACCTTGAATAATTTTTCAATTTGTTGTTCAAAACTTCAACCTTGAATGATTTCAATTAAGATTATTTTCCTAACAATTTGATGGTTTTCTCAATCTAAGTATGTACCCAGTATGTACAAATGTACATACATATGTATGTCTTTTTCGCTCAATCGTCTTTGAAATCTGTAAATTGCAAACAAAGGCAAAAGCAACAACAACAACAA
>NW_023458555.1:45827453-45855405 GCF_013731165.1 Rhagoletis pomonella
TAAGGGGTGAATAGACAGGTAAACTTCATTGTGGTCCGCCTTGCCAACGGACTAACTGGCTGTCGTTGGCAATGACAGTGGCAATGAACGTGGCACGGGCGTTACTTGCCTACTCCTCCTTCTACTTCAGCCGGGTGCGGCCAGCTTCTGTGCAGCCCGCTACAAGCTAGTGCTAGTTGGCTTAGCAGGCGGTCTGCGAAAAACTAATTACTGATTACCAGCGACAATGACCATAATTACAACACTTTTTTTGCTACAATTTCGCCTGTGCTACTCCATCGTCCGAAGGCGCATTTCTTGCTGTGGTCACTTTCTTGATAATTTGATATATTTTTGTATTTTCTTTTTGCACTTGCCTATGTTGGTTGACAGTTCGGAAGTTGTTTTTCTTTTCGCAACTATTTTAGTTTTGTAATTGTCTTTTCCTTTTGCCGTACAAATTGCACCATTACAAGTTATATTATTTGCAACTCAGCTTGTATCGTTAATGGTGCAAGTCCAGCAATAATCAGCAGCAACATTGCCAATTTAGCATCCACTCAACTTTTTGGCCGATTGTTGCTTGTTTGCGCTGTCTGTCTGTGATCATTGTTGTCATTATTGTTATTATTATCTATAATTGTTTTGGATGCCTTTTTCTTGAATATACGTAAGTACATAATATACGCATTAAATAATACAAAGTGATTAGACTTGTAAACTTTTTTGATTGAGTTTATAATAAGAAATAAAGGAAGAGAAAGCTTTTCCTATCATTTGATTGACTGGGCATCGAACCTGCGTCCTGACGAATGGGATGTATACACCTCTAACCACTCAAGATTCGCTGGCCGAAAAAGAATATACATATATCGTACGCCCTTGGCTAGCTTCGTGACGTCTAACTGGCAGCGTCAAAAGCAGCACTCAACTCAGACATAGTTTGCGTGCCAAAAGGGTTTGCCTTGCAAAAGTAAAATGTGAAAATCCGTGACATAACTGGAAATTGCTGGGCTGATGAATTGGCTAGGCAGCGCACCCTCGAGGCCATCATCTCGGACAGGGAGGGCATAGGAGTTCTGTTGGCAACCTGCTGCCTGCCCTTGGACAGATGGGCTCACAGTCGGCTCAGCGAGCGCTAGGCGAAAACCCGGATATGCAAAGTTGCAAGATCCCTCTGGCCGGCTTTTGACCGCAGGCGGTCATGGTAGCTTCTGCACCTAGCTAAGCGCCAGCTGTCGATTCTTACAGGTGTCCTAACCGGACATTGTCCTTTAGGAACCCACGCGGTGGGACTAAATATCGGCAAGGATCCTTACTACCGAAGTTGTCTGAAAGACGAGATGGAATCATCTCAGCACTTCCTTCTCAGCTGCACAGCATTCGCTAGACTAAGGTTTAAGCACCTCGGTGCCGATTTCATTAACACTCCCGAAAAGATGTCGGTAGTGGTAATCCGCTGCCTGCGGAACTTTGTTATGAGCACCCAGAGCTTTGCTTAGTTTAACATAACCTGCAACAACCCTTAAAAGAATTTGTGTAATGTGGTAACACAGTAGACATACCCCTCGTGAGGGCTGCCACATTTCAAAACTTGGAATTTGTGCCACTTTCAGACCGCTATGCGCCGGGCAACTGCTGATAAATGGTAGAACAAAGCATGGGGACTATGATATGGCTCTCTATGGGTGGCATGGTTTCGAGGGGTCCAGTTTTCAAACACTTCGGCCTAGATATCGCTGGATATGACAGATGGCCTGGGTAATGTTAACTTTAAAGAACTAAAAAAAAACAACTCTTAAATATCTTTTAATAAAGACCAACATTGAGCATTAGTGGAATTTTTGTTTACAGTTTTTCGAATCCACCACCACCGAAATCGAACTTTAAATACCTAGATACAACATTGAAAAATATTTCACCTCCAGTGCCACCTATAGGATTCAACTGTAACTGTAAGGTGGTTTCAGCTAGCAGGAGCACACTTGAACCACTCTCATCCGTTCCAAACTAAGGAAAAAAGAAACGGTGTGTGACAAGAACCAGTTTCGCACCTTTCAAGTGTTAGGTGCCAGAGAACTCCGCAAGACCAGTACAAAAGTACGATCCAAGGTTTTTAGACCGTAGCCTCGCCACGCGTGAATGCCCATCGGTCGGTGTCGTGCCAGTACACCTACAATAATTGAGAGTTGTGGCTTTGCGAGCATAACAAGATCCCTTGACCACCTATGGTCCACCGCTGACCCCAAAAACCGTACAATTACGCATGTCCTGGTGTCCAAGAGCAGTCCACAAGTAGTCGAGAGGTACGCGTAGTCTCCCTTTTCCCCCTCATAAATCTAACTAGAAAACAAGTAAGAAAGTCTAAGTTCGGGCGGGGCCGAACATTAAATACCCGGCGCAAGTATTACATATATGCCTTTTCACCTTTCCGAAAGCTACCGCTACATGGTAAGCCGGGGTGTATCAATTTTAAATAAATTAGCGTCCTTAAATTTCGAAATATTGACGTTTCGAGCATTTCTAAAATTTACCGTTATATGAAAAGCCGTAATTTTAGTCCGATTTCAATAATTTTGAATGTTTTGCTTTTATGTGGCAAGCGCAATAACCATACCGAGCTTGGTACAATTGGTCCGATTTTTAAAATTTGCGGCCATTTGGTATCCAGTACCAAGGCCAATAACTGTGCCAAGTTTAGAAGAAATCGGTGCAGTGTTTGCCAAGATATACACATGTAACCATTTTCAAAAAAATGTTAATATTCTTATTTTTCGTCTAAAAGTTATTGCAAATATCAATTTTGAGTGAATAATCTTCAGGAGTTACTAAAATATCGCAGTTTTCGTATTTCTGAAAATTACCGTTATATGGGAGGTAGGCGTGGTTATTGTCCGATTTTGCCCATTTTCAATACCATCCGTCCTACGCCCGAAAGAAGTACACGTACCAAGTTTCGTTAAGATATCTAAATTTTTACTCGAGTTATCGTGTGCACAGACGGACAGACGGACGGACAGACAGTCACCGCTTAATCGATTTCTCTTTTCATCCTGATCATTTATGTATACATTTGTCTATATCTATCTCGATTCGTTTTGCCTGTTACAAACAACCGTTATGTGAACAAAGTTATAATACCCTTGTGCACAAGTGCGCTCGGGTATAATAAACAGACGCAACCGAGAGAGAGGTCCAGGCCCTCGTCTAGGTTTACCGTTTAGTTACTAGGGTAGCATTTTTTTACCTACCTTGCCGACATCGCATAATTGCGTAGCCAATTGGCAGCTACATATCTCAGCCAGAAAAAAGCTGTGGTGATCTGAAAGCTTATAACTATTTGAGGTTGATAAAGTACTCTCTGCAAAAGACCACTCCATCACCGGTGCCTCCTACCAACTTATACTACCAGTCCACTCATCCCTAAGGGTAGTCCAAGTGGAGAAAGAGTTCATCGGGGCCAGTTTAACCACGGAGTCACTTTCGTTGTTAGGGATAAAGTTGTGGCGTACAAAATACTAGATCGTTCTGATAGGCTAACCGACATAACTTCCTCGGATATAACTTCCATAGGCTGGTGGAAAATTTACAGAGATTTCATCAAAATCAACCAGCGTAATTTTTCGACTTTCTCGATTGCATTTAGGAAAATTTTCCTGAATTTGACACAATTTTGAATTTTAGAATTCCATCACTGGTTTGCACTGTAGTGCACTACAACAAAATCCATTAGGAAGCGTATGCATACGTAACTACTTTATACATATGTACATATCTATGGTAATTAAAAGCGAAACTTGTTAGATTGTTTGCATTTGCTTTCGTTTAAAAGCGCAACGCCAGAGCAAACTATGGAAATAAACAAAAAATGAAAGAAAATCTCTACGCCACACAAAAGTTCATTAGCGGTTAATGAGAGTCTACAGCCGCAAACAGATGACTACATGCAGGCACATTTATAAATAAACTTAATATCAGCAACGACGACGCAACACTGTATGATGAGTATACAAATTCGTGCGACTATGTATGTACATGCTGACATATGTACATATGTATATGTGTGTTTGTTTGTTTGTTTGTATGTCAGCTCACTTATGGATTGCACAACGATGCTAAAGAGATTAGACACATACTATGATGACACTTGACACGCAAGAATAATATCAAGCTCCGCAATGTCTTCCTACCCACCCAAAGCCCACAGCTGCTGCCCACCCCACTATTGCGTGTCACCTACTCACAAAGTGTTAACGCACCATTCGCTCGCCTCCAGCAGCTGGTGTTGATGACGATACCGCTGCTGCTGCTGCTGCTGCTGTTGCCGCCAACAATGTAACCATGCGTTTTTTTCTACTACGCACACTCCATAAAATGATGCATTCACCTACCTGTGCTGTAGAGTGCCACAGTGTCTACGCATACATATATTTCTGCATCTATTTTTGTTTGCCACTTTGCAAATGAACACTTGTTCTTGTTAAGCAGGCTTTCTCGACACTACAAAATAGACAGAAAGGAGGAAAGCAAAGTGGGAGGGAACAACTAGGCGGCGGTTGTTTTGTACGTTAGTGGGCCGCTAGGCATTCTGCCTGTTTGTTTCTGTTTGCCCACCTCTCACTCAACATCTGCCTTCCCGACTGTCGACATGACAATTTCTGGCATTCTTCAATACAATCGTCGCTCTTCGCTTATTTTTATTTAAATTATTCGCTCCATTCTCACTTAGCAAAACTCTAAATATAACTCTTGTGCAAGCTCTGGCATACAATTTCCAGGCGCATTTGAGTGCGTGCAACTTACACAAATGCGGGTCCTGTTATTCGCGGGTATGAGTGCTGCACTTGTGTGCATACTAAATACCAGTATGGGTACATATTTGTATTTGTTTGTGCTTTGCCATGTGTAAGCTAGCTTTTATGCCTTTCATGTACGACCTTTTGGTGTTAAGTTGCATGCGAACACATACGCAATGTATTTCGCGAATATGCGCGAATGCTTGTGTGTATGTACCTTAAGGGTATTCACATGTTATGAAATTCCATAGACTTCTGCTGGTTTGCTTCTTCCGCCTTCTTGATTGATATTAGGCGTGTTTTATTTGACGAGAAGTTTAGCTGTTAGCAAATAAAACACGCCTACTATAAAATAAGCTAGCACTAAGATTTATTTAATTATACAGCCAATGAATACCTAGAATATTTTTCTTGGGGGACACAGTTCAGAAACTAGGTTAGGTCAGGTTATCTCGGCTGCCCTCTTACCTAAGGAAAAGGGCACACTTAGACCACCATTGGTCCGTTCGATGCCATATTTGAGACTCCATATGTCCCTTTTATTACCTTAGAAATGGAGAGGGCAAAATCTACGCTTGTCCAGCTTACGCCAGATATGTCTTGCTATCCTACAAGTACGCTCCGCAGACCATCTTATATTTGCCCCTTCGATAAAGTTATTCTCAAGCCAGAGTTGGCTAGAAGATAGCGGAATGCCCGCATTACGAGCTGTACTGATTGCAGAGAGCAAGGTTCCTTCCCTTGCTAACTCATCTGCAACACAGTGTCCTGATATGTCTTTGTGGCATGGCATCCAGATGACGTAACATCTTGCCAGTTCATTAATACTACGTCTACCTTACATAACAATCTTCGATGTATATTTGTCACAACTATAATAATAATAATAATAATATCTTGGCTTGGCTATCAGAACAAACTATTACCGCCTACAGGCTAATAATAGAATCGATCAGCTGCCTTGCAGCTTCATTTATTGCTGTTAGTTCAGCTTGAAAATCGCTACAGGGATCTCTTAGACGAAAACTAAGGCTGCATAAGTGAGAGTTGTTATGAGTATAGCCTACTTCCTACCTTCAGATCCAACTTGGGGTCATCAGTGTAGATGGCTGCTGAGTCAGAACACGAGATCAGGATCGAATCCTCTTGCCATTCTTTACTTGAGGGGATCCTTGCCTGGAAGTGGTTCTTTATTCCAGTAGGCGGGACTGTGAAGTCCAGGCGCCTGAAGTCTACTTGAAGATCTTCCAAAATTTTAAAGTGTCCAAAGCTCGTGTCACTCCATTTGATTAGCGCATTTAATCTAATAGCATTACAGCTTGCCTGAAGTTTACCATATAAGTCCACTCGTAGAAAGTGAAGGAAGGTCTCTAGGGCTTTAGTCGGCGTCGGTGGTAAAGCTCCCGTAATCATCATGCACGCCACGCTTTAAAAGTTTTTTGGTTTGTTTTTTTGTTTGTCATAAATCGGTCATATATTCCTCACTGTTTTGCAGGTTTGAAGGTTGTTCCAACGTATCAGCCGCACATGGAAATTGTAAATGCGGCCTTAGCCAATTCACCAGCCCTCTCATTTCCGAATATGTTCGTATGGCTGGGAACACAGATGATGGAGATATCTATTGACTCGCCCGTCGAGCTTAAAGTGCATTTGAAATCTCTGACTATTTAAGACTTTGTTACCGGTAAAACAAGAGCCAGAAGTGCCGCTTGGCTATCTGAGAAAATGTAAGCTTTTCGTTCTCCTTCGCTGTTTCTTTCTAATGCCATGTAGTAATCACATAAGCTCAGGAAAATCATGACAGTGACTTTCGCACAGAACCGGTCTCTTTGAAGTATCGATTCGATTACACAAAATTTGGCGGTCAAAGGCAGTACCGTGATTTGTATTTTTTTTAGCTTCACGTCGCCCATTTGGTCATAGCCACAAGGACTTTGCAGTATTTCAAGTAGTTCAAACCTGACCTTATGTATCCGACATTCTCTATATGTTGACTTATTTTAGGCGTTCCTCCCTTCCATCTTTCTCGGTGGTTATCCGTTTAAAAAAGTTAAGAGTTGGATATATGATATCTTTTGACATGGAAAGCCCGTGTGTGGGTTCTGCGAGGTGTAAATGACTTCACAAAGAACAATCACTGTCACCCTTCCACACACCACCAAGAATGCTCCTAGCGGCTGAGAGGGTTCCGACTAGAGATGGGCGCGGGATAGCGGTACCCGCGGGACCCACGGTACTGATTTAAAATTGGCCGGGATGGGCGGTATCGGAAAGACCTGTAAAAATATGGCGGGCGGGACGGGATCAACATCCTTTACCGACACTCGCGATAAAACCGCAATCCCCGCAAATTCACAAAATCTTCCTTAAAAACGATGTTAGAAATATGCACATTTAATGTTTTATTGAGACGAAAAATAAAAGATTATAGGAAGACGCCAGATCTTTTATTATTATTTTTATTATTTAAAATTAATTTGAAAGACATGAACATTCAACCTTCGATCGGTTCGCAAACCTCGCCACACACGTAGAAATCTCAACCGATCGTTTCAATTTATTGTCCGTTTGTAGCCTGCTTTAAGGATAGATATCGGGACCCACGGGACCCGCGGTACAGTTCTGAAAAACGTAGGGATGGGCGGGTTCGGGACTTAAAAATCGAATTTCGGGATGAGCGGAATCGGGATTAAATATTTAGTCCATCTGTAGTTCCGACGCTGTTATACCTTCAGAGTCAGTTATAGCTTCTTTTCTACCTTCTTTGCTACTGATTTGAAGGAAACATCACCCGGTTACCTTCGGATATGGTCAATATTGCTGCTTGAAGACGGAGTTTGGGCACTGAGAAGGTAAGACAGCAGTGGTCCTTGGATTAGCCAAGCATTTTGCAATAGCGAATTTTTAGTCCATTCGCAAATGCTTTAGAGCCTCTATCCGAAGCTAGTGGATTGCACTTGTTTGTTTACGTTATAATCGTCCGCGTTGCTAAGTCAGATAAGATCTGAAATATTGGCTTAAGAAAAATAAAATGCCGACTTTAAAAATCCTCAACCCATTTATCATCCAACGAAATTGTTTTTCCTAACATCTCCATCTCAAAAGCCTTAATCCGAAGCTATCGATTTTTTTCGCTAGCTGTTCTCGTTCTCCAAATATTTGAATTTGTCACGAAAAAAGTTCACGGTGCGACACCTTTTAAAATTGGAATACAAGTTTTTCCTAATGGGAGAATTTTCTTCTCAGTAAATAAGTTATCTTAAGGCCATAAATTTGTTAGGCTAGTTATGTTAGATCACTCTAATATACATACATACTGTGCACATTTTGCGATACATTTTTATTCTGATATTACTAGAAGTATAGTGCAATTGGTGCTTCAATTTTTTGCTAATGCAAATGACAAAGTTGGGCATTAAAATATTATCGTGTGATTATGTGAAATTGTCATTAAGTTCATTTCCTCATGGCATTTTTTTAAATGGCATACATTTTTTGTCATTTCAATGCCTAGCGGAAATTCGGCATAACTGAGAAAATATAAATTTTTTATAGGAACAGCGCTAATATTTTCGTGTCATTTGGCAAACTTAAAACTAAAACATTTATGACTTTTGTAAAAAAAAAAAACACGAAATAATGGAGCGCACATTTACTTATACACATCGCATGTTTATTTGACCATGTATGTATGCAGCTAGTGCAATATTGCACTAGAAGACAATGCACATACATGGTCAAATAAACATGCGATATGTATACATAAGTAAAAGTAATTATTTCGGGGGTTTTTTTTTTGACAAAAGTCATAAATGTTATATTTTTAAGTTTGCCAAATGACACGAAAATATTAGCGCTGTTCCTATAAAAAAATATATATTTTTTCAGTTAGCAAAAAACTGAAGCACCAAATTGCAATTTTGGAGCGCTACTGACGGCTAGTCACATACTTGCTACATAGTTGTTTTTGCTTATATTTCTTAGTAGGTACCACTTATGTGGATGTTTTGGATATCCGTTTCGTTGTTGTTTTTGTTTTTACTTATGTTTTTTTATTTATTTATTTTTTTACTTTTCGCATGCTTTTAGTTCCCCCATCTGTTATTGCAGCTAAATTTCAGAGTGCTGCCAAACTTTTATGACTTGCTGTGTCATTGTTTGCTACCGCTTCGGTGACCTCCCCCAACACCACCACCACCACCACCACCAGCACCACCGCCTTTGTTGATGATGAAAGTGATTTATATGCCACACGCTGTTGATTCAAAGAGATCACTTGCTGTTGATTGTTGCCGCTCCGCCCGCCAGGCTGCATCTTCGTTTTAAGTGTTGCCAAAGCCATAGGCGCAAAAATTGCAAACAAATAGCTATCTGCATAAAAACGCCTAAAGCGCGTGGGTTGGACGGTGGATGGGCGGCGGCGGCAGCATGGAATATGCAAACATACTTATGTATGCAGATGAGTATTGCAGCGCTGTGAATTTTACTTTCAATAGCTGCAGCAAGCAGCTGCCTTTTGTGGGTTAAATTGTGCACTAATTTTCGCTGTTTAGCTGCCTTGGCTGGCTGGCCGACTGCCCGGTGTGGAAGGTGAAAATAAAGGTGGTCGGCGAGTGTGCGCGGGTGGTGGCATGTGTGGGCGTGTGAGGCCGAGAATCGTGTTTACATGCATCTAATACAATACATGCATGGCGACAGCCTACAGCCTGCTGCGCTAGTTACATACTACATTAAGACTTTTGCGCACTTTTCTGCTGCGAAGTAAAATGGAAAACGCATTTTCATTTTCATAAAGCCGTCTGCAATCTGCATACACTCAATCGTCGTCGCCCGCATTTTCTTGGTTTTTTTTATTTATTTATGTTTTACTTCACTTTTTGTTTGCTTTTGGCCTAGGTTTTGTTGCAGCGGAAGCTTGCAGCATAAAATCCATTGGGGCGTACCATTTACACATGTTAATATTTGCAACAATGTAGATTTGTTGTGCGTCATACAGGGGGGGCGAAGTTGGTTTTCATAACTATCGCCATGCTTGCCTTGCATACTTTTTTCTGTAGTTTTTTCTTATATTTTTTTCCTTTACACTCTTCTTTTCCTTGCCTACCCATTTGTTCGCATATATCTTGCCATTTTATCACTAAGCCTTTTACTGGCTGCTGCATCTGTGTTACCCACAAAGTGTAGGCCATAAATTTTGTAATAATTATGTGGGAGTTTCCTTCTGGTCTATTATGCTGTAAATCTCCGTAATTTATTTGTTGGAAAACTTGGGTGTGAAAGTAGATCAAGCGGAAAGAGTGTTTGCTATTAAATTTAAATAAAACTTTGCATATTTCTGCGATTTGTATCAGTAACTAGCAAATCCACCTTTATTTGCAGCAATTAACTTAAAACTTTTTTTGAATGCCGAATATTTTCTTGCGGCACATACCAACCGGAATCCCATGTTACTTTTTCCCACAGCTCTAAACCTGATTACTTAAACTCGGCCCAAAGCTTTTCGATTTCGGTCAAGTCAGGCTTGACACTGTTGTCCTGGAATCAATGCTTCACCAAACTTGAGATATGTCTAGACATTGTCGGAATTTTCGTCGCCGCTTCGCAAAAAACTCGTCAGAAAATTAGTTAACATATAGCACTGGCAGATGGATTAGCGCCGCAGTTGATCGAGTCCTACGGCCAGCATAATTTTCAAATTTTTTTTGTGGACGTTTTTAATAGAAATCAAAATAAAAGTGAACTCTTAAAGTTTTGAATTAACTTATGACAAAATAAATAATAATTAAAAAAATAAAATAAAAAATTAAGTAAAATAACATATATGTATGATCACACTTGATAAAAAATAAAACTTGCAAAAATTAAAACTAAAAAAGAAACCACTTTCAAAAAAACATAAAATTTCCAAAAAAAAAAACTTGCAAAAAATAAATAAAACAAAAAATAAAAAAAGTAAAAAATAAAACTTAAAAAAAAAATTGCAAACGTTTAGAAATCGGGCCCAGGATCCAACCTGGGTATTACCGAATTGTTGTACGTAGCTTTGACCACTTTCGCTGGATTTGTTTGCTTCGTTTATTTTTCATTCACAACAAACCACAGCTAGCCCCTGGCCATTTTGGTCAGTGTTGTAATCAATAATGGCCCTGATCTGCAATGATCTTCAGGACTAGCTGCAGTACTTAATCCGGATCAACTGCACTTAATTTCCGAGATAATTCCGAATCAACGAGTTGATGCAGATCAAAGCTGCCGTCTGTCTATGCTTTCGTGTTCAACTGGGTTTCGAAAATCGTACAAGAAATTCGTGGTGTTTTCGAAAACTAATGAATAAAGACATCCACATTCATAAATAAAAAAAAAATACCTAAAAATTATCACTACCAGGGTTTAAAAACAATGATTTTTTACGCAAAAATTTGAGAAAATTTTGACTTTGCCCAGCTATGAGTTTACGAATTTATGTACATAAGTTTCAGTAACATGTAAAATTTATCAAATTTCTAGTCAAAGTATTGTCAAACTTAAAAAAAAAACATTTAATTAAACAAATTTTTAAAATTTTGAAATTTTCGTGGATGTCAAATTTTGTAAGTAGAATAAGATGTGGAACTTAAATTTTAATACATATTTTAATTGGCCTGCTACAACTTTCGAAGAGCCAATATGGAAAAAAAAAAGTTAAGATTGAATTATTTTTACCAAATTTAATGACGTATAAATATCTGTCTAACACTGGTTTTTAATTCTCCCGCAATTTGCGACGATTATTTTATATTGATTTTAGTAAACTGTGTTAGACAACCTCAACCACTGTTCATAAATTTATCAATCGAGCAACCATGCCCCTCCTGCCTTAAAACGAGCCCGGTTCAGTCAATCAATTGACGCTCAGTTTAGTTTCTAACTCTAAAGGCCTGTCGCGAAGTGTCTCTAGTATCTTAAATGATTTGGAATACAGATTTGGCGTTTAATTAGCAACCGCTTCACCCAGAAAACTTTCTATTACAATTCAGAATATGTTTAATATGGTTTTTAAAACAACTTAAGTTTTGAAATCCGCGAGCTTTTCAGTACATTTTGTATATTCGTATATTTGTATATTTGGACTTTGCGACATTGTAATTTCCGTGTTCATTGCACACATCAGATATCGCGCGCTCCATTTCCTCACAAAGGTTTTCGCTGTTCTGCTCCACTACATTGTATAGCTTTGTATAATTCTTTCTTCAAACTGAACATTTGAAAATATGTACATATACGTATTCGGCAGTAGCTGAGTGTGCAGAGAAGCGTGCGACTTTTTGTAAGCTTTTATGAGGTCCCAGGTTCGTATGCCGGCACACGAACATATTAAAAAGTATTTATAAATATATAATTAACTATGAAAAATCACATGTGAAGTTCAGAATGAAAAATTTCAAAAACACAACCGGAAAAGTATTCTTTTCACAACCATTCCTGGTACTTTTCTATTCACCTTTCTTACAGTTTTCGGATCTATCGCCGGATATTTTGCTGGCTATACACAAATACATACATACATGCATATACAGATTATTAATGACGATTTAAATTACACTGTGTGACAAAAAAATTATATTTTTTTCGAGGTTCACACGCATGGTGGGTCCAATCAAGCAGAAAAATCTGCATTAAATACACCCTCAAAATCTGGGCGTAAGGTCAAAAACCGCGGTTTTCATAGGGGGAAGCCTTGGTATACTTGCTCGTAACGTTATTTCTGTTTACCCGCTGAAAAATACGTATACATAAACATATGTATGCAATTTAAGATAAGACATTGCGCTGCTTACAATAATGTATAAATTGTTAATATATCTTAAGACATGGTGGAGGAATCTCTTAAATGGCATATGTACGGGTCATTCCATACAATATTTACACCTCAATATTTTTTTTGGCGTGAAATATATATTTTTACATTCTTTATCAAAAAAAATTAGACACCTATTTTTTTATTTCGTCATGATATTCGAAAATCTCGAAAAAAATCCCGAAATTTTGAACTCACGGAGAATATTCTTTTTTACCTTCCTTTTATTAGCTCGGGATGTAACTATGTAATATTGATGCGTCTAAAAGATGCAGCGATTTCTAATCTCAAGTTACATACCTGATTACAGTACGAATGGCAATTATAATAATGAGGTTTTAGTTTTTTAAACTATAATTTTATTATTTGTTTGCACTTAATAAACTATTTGTCGTAGAAAATCAGTTGAGGTACCAAAATGTGAGAAATTACTTCGGCTTTCCAAGAGAGTGTGAGATAGATTAAAATAAAATATAAATTTGCATTAAAAATCGCATTTTTTTATTAACTTCATCGTGTTTGATTTTTATTTTTTTTCAACCTGAATAGTTGTCAAACTTTAGGGAGTAAGCTGTAAAAATTTGAAAATGTAAACACCAAAACTGTAGAAGTTACGAGTTTTTTCATATCTGCGTACCTAAAGTTTATACTAAAGTTGATGAAGATGAAAGATGAAGTTAATAAAAATAAAAATAAAAGGTGCGATTTTTTAGTGCATTTTTTTTTTAAATCTATCTCACACTCCCATGGAAAGCCGAGGTAATTACGCACATTTTGATACCTTAACTAATTTTCTCCGACAAATAGTTAATTAACTGCAAACAATTGAAGAAAGATACTTCTCTGTGAGTTTAAAAGATAAGAATGTAAAAAAATATATTTCACCACAAAAAAACTATTGAGGGGTAAATATTGTATCGGAAAAAAAATTACGAGCAAGTAAATGCTTTAACCTATGAAAAACGCGTTTCTTACCTTAAGCCCAGATTTTGAGGGTGTATTCAAAATTCTGAGTACCTGTGCGTATTTATAATTTTTAACAACGCTTTTATCAACTTGCAATGTTGTGTGTCCAGAAACTTTCCATGTTGTGGATCCAGAAACTTTCAATGTTGTGTGTCCGACACCAAAAACCTTTGCTTTGAAAAGTTCCTATAAAAAAGCATAGTGCATAGGGCGACATCTGTAGTGAATAGGGCGAGGTAGATGACATCTAGATGTCGCCCTATGTACTACGTTTGCTACAGCGGAAATAGACGACGCGCCATTTCTTTAAATAAAATTAATTGGTGAAGGTTGTATGTACATACATATGCAAATGCATGTGTGTGCACCTTTCTATTAATATCGTTGAATTATTTTAATATCTATTGCAAAATTTTATTCAGACAGGACTAAAAAGTAGAAAATAAATAATATAAAAAAACTTTTTAATATACAACGCTTTTATAAATGGACTAAAAAGTAGAAAATAATATTTCTCAGTCACATAGAATTTGTTTTGATAACTTTTGATTTTGAAATTTTAGCAAAAGTCATTATAAACAATCTATGAAATTGAAAATGAAAAGCGTGGGGCGCATGTAATACACTTGAATTGATATGAAAAGTAATATATGTATGTATGTATGTGGGTATATGAATAACGACGGCTTAAAATCGATTTCAAAGTTCTACTTTCGCTGTAGAAATTTTAGGTCTACGTTATGTAGTTTGACTATTGTGAATTAAATCGAATGCTTTGTATTGCATGCGCTCCACGTTTTTCATTTTCAATTTCATAGATTGTTTATCATGATTCAATAATGAAAGGTTTTGTAAGAAAAACTTTCTCTCGCTCTAATTTTATCAGTGACACTCCCACCATACTCCTAAAAACAAAAACAGTGATATTTCTTTTCCAAATATCTTTGCAAGTTTTAAGAACATTTTTAAATTGTTAGTAGTGAAATTTTTACTTTTTAAATTTGAAGAAATGTTTGTTCTTCTTTCGCTGGCGCCAACAAGACAAAATGTGTGAGCATCGTGGGACTACAGAAATTCAATGTAGGCTAAAGAGACGAAATTCTCTTAAATGCCGAAATATATTTGTCGATATTCGTGGAGACCTCTTGATTCTGCCAAGTCGCTGTAAAGTAAAGCATGCAATGGTTTTGGTAAATGAGCCAACGAAGGTATTTAGGTATTGTCCTCCACAATACACTCCTGGTGTCTCCGAATGAGGCTTTGACGCAATATAATATTGCCAAACCGCATCCATAGGCCCAATCGTCACACGACAGCTCGGTTTAGTCAATGGCGCGATGTATGTAATTGCACACTTAAAAGGTTTACGCACGAGGCGAATGTTGGCTGGCGACCAACTTTGTTGAAAGCGATTAGTTGAAAGTAGAATGCAAAGTTGAACAATGCAAACGCCTTTTTATGGCGAAAATTTTTATATTTTTTTATATTTTGATATTTTTAATCATTCAAATTTTTTTTTCGGGCAACCCGGCGAATGGTTAATATTCTGACAGTTGTATAGTCTCCCCAGAATATTAAAAGTGCGACATCAAAGAATTCGAATTACCATATTCGAAACAATCGAGCCATATCCGCGAAGGAAACGTAAGCTCCAAATTTTTTTATGTGCCGTTTTTTTTTTGTTTAATAAATACTGCATATTTTCCACAAACAAATAGCTTCTTCATATCCATCATCTGGCAAACAAATACAACAAAAAAAAAGCTGAAAGTGGACCATCCATTCTCGAGTTATGCGCTATCTGACGTACGCAAGTTTGGTATAACATAGAAATATTTATTTTCAATAACAATCGGGGGTTATATTCGATGCAAATAAGCTTGTTTAAATTAAATAATTAAATCAAATTCGTTTTTGTTTTAAAATACCACCATTCACTATTATCCACACCTTTTTATGGAATTTAGCTCCCATTTTAGGAAGTGTGATTGAATTCTTCCCCTTTTTCCCCTGCTTCCATAAACCATCCCTGTGGGTGGGAGTGCCAAATTTTAGAAAAAAGCTACTTACAAAACCTTTAATAATTGAATCATGATTGTTTATAATGACTTTTGCTCAAATTTCAAAATCAAAAGTTATCAAAACAAATTCTATGGGACTGAGAAATATTATTTTCTACTTTTTAGTCCATTTATAAAAGCGTTGTATATTAAAAAGTTTTTTTTATATTATTTATTTTTCACTTCAAATCTCACCAAATCATAAATGCAAAAGTATGGTTGACACCAGATCAGCTGTTTAGGTATTTATGACCAAATGGTTAAATCGTGTGAGTGAATGTGGACAATATTTGTCACTTTACTGGTGTGTGCATATGTGTGCCAAATCATTTGAATCTTTAGCAGCCAAATCGTCTCATCGCAAAACAAATCATTTGTACATCGCTATCTAAATGCGAAAATGTGGACAAATCTAAATTTGGCATTTTGGTACAAGTATACAAATCGTGTGATCCCTGCTTTAGTCCTTTTATGGGCCAATGGCAGAAATACTAAATCCATACATGCACATTTCTCAAGTATGGCTCCTAGTAACATGCATACGTATACACACCCTTTATGCACAGTATGTATATAAAATGGTGTCTGTCCTTCATGTTCTCTAGTGCACTAAATTTTCGGCACACGTTTTGCAGCAAATTGTAGCCTGGATAATATGGTCCAACCTTCTCAATTGATCATTTCCGTTTCCATTGCATTTACAAGAGCTTTTTCGCCATATTTTCTATTCTACGAGTAGTATGCAATACAACGAAGTACTGCTCTGATATAAATACATACACACACTCGCATTCGCCACAAACAATTGATGTCAACTAACTATGTACATATGTATTTGCAAAGAATTCGCACTTGCAGCATGCAGTTTTGCCAAGTCCAACAACAATGCACTGCATCCCATCTCGCACTACGCCCACACGGCACACGCACGCAGTCGGGTAACATTTTTACACACGAATACGCATCTGAGTAATACCGAAGAATGCTTGCATACATACAAGATATGGTATCTTACAAAACAACAGCTGAAACAAAGCCAACAAAACGTGACACCATATTCCGGTTATTGAACTGTCATGTCGTCAACAACAATAATAGTTTGTGCAACACCAACCAACAACAACCCAAACACAAAAGCATCGTTCACTATATCGTCGGTGATACTGCAAAACGTTCTATGTCACTTATTAATGTGTTGCTTAATTGATCTGTTATCTGTATCTGATCGCTTCTGGCAATCGGTCATCTTCATCAGCCAAAGGTAGACAGTTTTGTCATTCGTTATTTAGGGTGTAACGATTTGCAGATGCATACCGTTGCAAGTGAGAGCCCTTGTAAGTGTCAAGGATACTAATAGACATATACCGTTTTGCAGTACCACGGACGATATATATGACACAATATTACTCATCGTGCGCATTGGCAACATGTCGCTAGATCTATTGGCACGCGTTTTATATGTTGCTAACGGCATTGAATGCTCTCTTGCAAACGCACACACCAGCAGCATGCTTCAGCAATATGTTTAAATTTTATGAAAATGTTTCTAACACAACCTAACCCAACAATTGCCAGCGATGAGCAATATACATACATAGTACATATGCGCTAGTGCCGGCAACGCTGTTGTATATGTATATTGTTGTTTGCTTTGTTTTTGTTATCTGACTCCACTGCGTGAAGCTCCAAACAACAGACCTGGCTGAAATCAGCTGTGTATGTCGTTGCAGCCACGAGTGAGTGTGCTTTTGTTTTTGTTGCTCATTCGCTTTGGATGTGTAATGAGAACTTTTCGGTTGCTTGTGGGAGCGCATTTTGGGGCAGTTGATATACTCACCTTGATGTTCTTGAAAGAGTATCTACTGCTGGTGCTTTTCGTTGTCAGTGTTGCCATTTTGCTAATTGGTTTCGAAAATTAAAAAAAAAAAATATATATTTTTTTGGATTTTCATTAAAAAATCCGGCAGGTTCTGCATTTCACTTTCGAGTGAATTTGAGTCAAGTTCGCTTTGAATTCAAATTGGCAGGGGTTGAAATTCACTCGAAAGTGAATTGTAGAACGAGCCCGAATATAAGCATTGGCCCATATTCATAGTCAAAGTACAGTCGACTCCAAAAATTAGTTACAGCTTTTTGACATAATTTCCAAGAGAATATTTTTTAAAAAAGCTGAAACTAACTTTAGAGTCGACTCTAAATATGCCCCATTGTTTTTAAGAACGTGATATTTTCATTGGCTGTTTTAGAGCAGCCTTTAACGCAGTGCTATTAATTTTAAAAGCTCTTGGTTTGTCTTGATGATAGATGTATGTGTATTTCGGTGAAAGTAAAACTTGGAAGAGCTAAGTAATCAAGGTCTGGAAAAAATGTATTTTGCGCTGTATATTTTTTATGACTATAAAACGACAATCCATTGTGGTTAAATCGTGGTGAAAATTTAAAGGCGACCTGAAGCCAGATATGCATATTATGCCAAAACTTGTCTTCTCATATTAATTTTTTGGCCTTTGCTCTCTATTTCAAATTACTCATATAAACAGCATTTTTTTAGCAATGTTATTTAGCTTTGTACCACGATTTGTTTGTTTTTTTTCTTATTTTTGATACAAAAAGGCCTTCGATTTTCTGATTTTACTGGTGTACAAGAGCTTCTACTAATGGATTTGACTGATAAAGACAATGGTGATTTTTTCCATCAATGATGAGCACAATACCAAATGATATATATACTGAATAAGGCCTGTTGGTGTGTTTTAGGAAAATTGATGCAAATGATTCGAACGGGGTTTACTGCAAAGTTTTTACGTTGTTAATGTAAAAAAAAAACTTGTTTTCTCGATTACCACCCAAAGGAGTAATAATGTTTTCTTAAATTCGTTTTAACAGAAATGTCTTTTAATGAAAAACTAAAAAATAGCTTTTTATACCTTAACCGGCGTAGGCGCCTCGAGGCTGCCTTTCCTTTTTCACATCTGGTGCGGAAAAGAAAATTTATTTAACTTGACAATACCACTTATTCCAGTCTTACAGTTTTGCCGGTTTGAGGGTTAATGAAGTTGTCTTTTTTTTGAAACTTCAGTTTCAATTTTAGTATTCTGGAATATTTTACTATTCGATGCTAGGAACTTTCCGTTTTGTTTCTTCGCATCCCATTCATGTGATAATTTCTGTGGTCATAAGCAATAACCGCCTAAGTCGAAAAAACCTGAATTCGAGAAAAAACGTTTTAAACATTTGTATTGTAATGTTAGCCTTATGGGGAAACCAAAATATTTTCGCTTATAACTTTTTAAGTGGCCCACCTGGCGAGATGGGGATTTCACAGGATTGGTTACCTTATGTAGGGGACTATACAGTAATTCAATATAGAAGAACTGATCTGATAAGTAATTTAAATTCATCCAGGAATAAATTTTTCTCGATCAGGCAACTCTAAAGTATACATTTTATGGAATTCCTGGAAAGATTTAGAAAACTTGCTAAACTAGCGTTTTTTGGCTAAGATATGATCACATATCTGTTATTTTACTGCTCTGTGTCAAAAACACTGATGATATCGGTCAATGACTATTGGCGCATGTACATACATGACTAAATATACCTATCCTGATCCAAATCAATCGATAAACCGCTTTTTGACCCCATTTTACAATGTGTTTTCACTAATTTGACGAAAAATGCCACTGAATTTAACATAGTGAAAACCAGCCTTTACAAATAATATAACTTCAGAAGGCTCTTCACTATTTGAATATTCATTTCTGCTTCGAGGTACTTTCCAGCATAATTTTGTAGCTTACATTTTGATATGTAATTCTAATTATTTTTTCTATAAAAAATCTGGCTTCTTTGCTGCTCATGGCTATGCTCTCTTGTGAGCTCATCCCACAAGCAAACAGCAACCAACAAATTCTCAGCTACATTTCTCTGCGGACATTGTTTACCATGCGGCTTTTTGACTGCAGTGGTTGCTCCGCATGTTGGCTTTTCTCGGCCACAAGTTGGCTAGCTGACTCGCTGGCGATTGTTGTCGTCGTCGTCGTTGGCTTCTGCCTGCCACTGCTGCTTTGCCACTCTCTTTTTGTGGTTGGCGTACTCCAACATTACTTCATATGGCTTTGTGGGGTGTGTACGTTTGTGTGTATGTGTGTGTGTGTGGGGCATGACATGGATTTTCCGCACTCTCTGCCCATTATTAGTACGCTCTTATATGCGCGCTCATGTCTTGCGGATCGATATAATATAAAACGTTTTCCACTTTTCCATTTACGGTTCAGTCGAAAGCTTCAAATCGTCACGTTCACAACCGAAGGAAATCAGAAGAAAAGCGCATAAAGTTTACACATACATACGAATAGCAAAAATAAAATTGTATTTAAAAATTAAATTGCAAACTAATTTTGAAAGCTTCCAAGTTTTAATTAATAAATAAAGTAAGGCGCAAAGTAAAGCAACGAATATTTTACAACAAAAGCGCGTGCGAATTTTCTTAAAAACTACAGAAATATTTGACGCGTGCTTCATTAAAAAGTATTATCCTGCCGCGTTGCCAGCTGCATAGTATATCCTTTGCGTGCGTGTGCATCTGTAAACGGAATATAAAAGCAAAATTCGTACAAATTAATTAAAATTTAAAAGTGTGCGTTTCTTTGTGAGTTGAAAACTGAAAAACTATTAAAGACACAAAAGAGTTTGCAGCGAAAAATTGTGAAATATTTCAAAGGACTTGCCACAGAAAAGTGTTACCTCATAGCATCACCGAAATGTTTGGTGGTGATGTCGTATCAGATTTGCAGCCATGCGGCACACCGGCCTACACAGTTGCCTATTGCAGCGAAATGCCTGCATCTCAGCATCCCACAGCTGCAGCTTCGATAGCCACACTCACATCCTGTTCAAGGATAACAATATTTGTTTGATTGCTTGTTTTTGTCTGCTCGACTCCTGCGCGTGCTTTCTCTCTGGCGCTCTTTTGTCGTTGCTGTTGTTGGTTGGCCGAAATTCCATGGCAGCAAATGGATATTTTCTGGCTGTCATGCTCCTCTCCGCAGCCTTTGTGCATATCTCGGCATGTGTCGGCGTACCTTTCTATACAGAAATTGTATTGATTTTATGACTTCCTGCAAAAGTGTACGCACACATTTTTTTTTTTTTTACTAGAACAGCGCGACTTCGCATCCGCGTGGGAGGAGTTCACCAATGCCACGCCATTTGTGTTGAGTATTTGATGGCTTGCTTGGTTGGTGGCCTGCTTTTCAACGCGAGAAGCGTGCACCGGGTTTTTTTTACGGTCAGTCCTTGACATGAGACTGGTGACAAGGATACGTCAATGACACAGAAACACGAAAGAACATTTAAAGCAATTGACAGTTTGTAATAAAACCCAATTTTATTTGTCGACCCAACCCTTGAAATATTTCGCAATTTTTCTATTCCTCCACTTGGTTTGCAATCATTTACATATACATACGTACTATACAAAAAATGGGCATCTCCCTCATCAATTCTCACCTCAGACTTAATCATCTATATGTTTCTTCATGCTTAACTCTTAGATTACTTTCTTGAGAAAGCTAAAGAAACTTCCAGTACAGCACTTATCTACCTACATACATACATATGTACATACCTAAATAGGTAGATAGCTTCATAGCATCCGGCCAGTTTTCTTTTGGGCTACAAAAAGGAAGTCCAAAATTATCAACGTCAACTACTGACAACTCAACGATCATTACGTGTTTACGAGGCAATTGTGCAATTAAATTTAAATAAAAACAACAGCAACAACAACAACACAAACAAATAAGCAACGAAAATGGCCACATACGCTGCATTCAAACATGTTGAACTTTACAATGTTGGCAAAACTAAAAAGAGGTAAGCAAGCAACAAGCACTTAGCACAACTGATTAACTACGTACATACATACATACATATGTAAGTGAATCTGCTATATGTATTTGTGTGCCTATATGTAGCATTCATACTTAGCAAGTCGGCAGGGCTGGGTAGTTAGTGACTTTCCAATTCTACTTTAAACGTTAAACTAGCAATTAAAGTGAAAGGGCTTGAAAAAAATTTACAGCGAGCCAATTTACAAAATTGAAGCTTCTATTAAAGTTTTCATTCAACTGACTGCGAGTTTGCACATGCACTTGTATTGGCATTTTTTGTGTCATTCTTACATACGAACATACATACATACATACATCAAAGAGTGTAATTTTCATTTCGCATGAAAGTAGGTAGAAACAAACTATAATGATAAATTAATTCCTGTCAGTAATATCACTTTTTTTGGAATGTACGTCTAATTTTTCTTAACTGATGCATAATTTTTTTAATAAGATTTTTACTGAAAAAATGTACTGTGCCGAGCTAAATGGGACACAGATGGAATTTGTGAGCATTAAAGTAACTTTGATTCAAAATGGATATTAACCCTTATTTTTCTAAACATCAATGCACAGTCATTTTTAGCTCGATTTACTTAAAAAAAAAAAACAGGATATAGGCAGTAAAAAATGAGTCAGAAAAGTCAGCAGTTGTGTGCAGAAAAATTTAACGACCCCGGGATCCCTTGATTAACATTCGTAATACGTATGTTTAAAACTTTTTAAAAGATTCTGCATACCGGTATCAGATTAAAAAATGAAAACCAAAATCAAAACTTCAATTTTTGAAAGTAATTTTAAAGCTCAACGTATTTTTTACTGAATGGCACAATTTTTCCTGAATACTTCCTCACCTAAATAAACTATAAAATACCGTACAATTTATTTCGTTGTCTGTTCTCCTTCTGGCGATATTTGATTTTGTCACAGAAAAGTTAATTTTCCGCACTGTCTGTCACTATTCCAAATTTAAGATTAAGCACGACAGCACACTCTGATTTAGTTATAGCATTTTATTCTTGTTTGCGTAGCCCTAGTAAAACTTTCTGCTTAACATTTTTGTGGAAAATTTCGTTTCTAATTGGAATTTTTAATACAACTTGCAACTTTTTTACAAAACGATGCAAGGCGTTCAATTTTTCTAAGGAAAACTTCCTCGCTAAGTTTTCTTTAGGCCTCTGAAGACATGAGTTTGAAATAAAAATTATTCATATGTATTAGGGCGCTCCCCAAAATATCAGTATCATGAGGCACCCTTTTATTTTTTCTACGTTTCTACGATTTCAAGTAAAAATTTTGTCGAATTAATGTTTAAAAATGTTTTTTTTTTTCAAACCCTGGTAATGACCACTTAGAATTTAATTAATTTTTTTTTTACTATTCTGGTGCCTCATCTATGAAAAATTTCCCTTGCCTTTCCTTTTTCCCGATAATACAGGATCAGAAATTTGTGTTTGATTTTTGTTCCACGGATGCCGCTATCATTTGTCCATATAGAATCGCCCACTGATTCCAAAAATTGAGTTAATTTTTTATTCTATGGACACGTTTTCGAAATATTTTCAAAGTACCGTTATTCAACATAAAACAAAAGGTGGTTCCACTTAGTCACTTATATCTCATGAACCAATTTAACAAACTGAAAATGAAATACGACAAATGAAAGCTATCAAAATTTTCCATATACCGTCTATACATCACTTGACACTGACAGTTTATGACAAATTAATTAATCCTTCTAGTTTTTGCCTGTTCTGTTACAAACAAATCAAGTTACTAATGAAGCAAATCATTACATAAATAAAGAAGAAATCAGTGGTCAAATGAAAATGCGCAAAAATTTTTTGTATGAAAAATGCGCAGGAAATAATGCTGCTCATACGCCATGTACACCTTAGTAGCACGGTTTTATGCTCGTTGCGCATTTTTATTTGACCACTACTCATTACTTCTTTATTTATCCATCGATTTTCTTCATCAGTGCCTTGATATTTTTATAACAGAACGGGCACAACTGTAAAAATTTGACACAGAACCTGTTATATTTTTAATTTTCTTCTGTTAAAGTGTTTTTTTATATTTCCATAAAAAAAAAATCTGGAATGATTAATTAATTTGTCAGAAACTATCAGACCTGTCGAAAAGTTGAATTTCTTTAGCTTTCATTTGCCGTATATCATAGTAAGGGCCATTTTCTGAAGTAACCTTTAACTTTAAAGCTCCTTCATGTTTAAAGGTTGGATAAGAAATAAAGCTGTATCTAAAGTTAAGCATTTCTATTATTGGTTTTGACGTATGTATGTTTCTTGGTTGTAAACCAATTTAAAACCGATAATAAAATGCTTTACTTTAGACACATTTTTACATTTCAATGCAACCTTTAAATATAAAGTGAGCTTTAAAATTACAGCTTACATGAGAAAACGGCCCTAAGATTGGTAAATCGGTTCGTAGATACAGCATCACCACCACTTAAACACTTTTTGTTTTAAGCCGAATAACGGTAAATGGAAAATATCTTGAAAACTTATCCATAGAATAAAATATTAAGTAGATTTTCGGAATCAGCGATTTTTCAAAACATTCGACAGTTTTTCAGGCCTATTTTGTTAATAACCGAATAAGTTTGCGGACCACTTAGGGAATATTTTTCACAAAAGTTTTTGGCATTTTCGTTTAGCTTGGCATTTTTCCTCTGAAAAAGTAGAAAATCATGATACATACTTTTCTATCGAACAAAATTTTCAGATTAAGTAGGTTGGAAAAAAATTGGAAAATAATATCCTTTAAGTTTAGGCCGTTTTGCATTTCTCTTTTAATTTTTGTCTTTATTTTCCTATGAAAACATTGTACATATAATTAACTTATTACATTTATAGCGCCGCATTCCGCCGTAAATTTCCAAAACCCCACCCTATTCCATGGTAAACAAAACCACATAACTTTGCCGGCTATCGATTGAATGCTCATTAAAAACACATTCATTTACCAACATTTATCGGTAATAAAATCTTTGCAATATAAAGCGAATAGGTATACTCGTAACAACATAAACACACACACCCCTCTAACGGCTAAACGCCCTCAATGTCTACAAAGTTATATACATAGCTTATCATCTGCGTATGTAGTATTTATGTTAACACTTTTGTTTAGCCACAAACTGCGGGAAAACATGCCTTGAGTGCGCGCACCCACACCACCAAACTACTTGACCCCGATAAATGTAGCAGTCGGCGGCAAGCAGGTAACAAAAAGCAACAAAGCAGCAGCAGCACTTGAATGGTTGAAAAACTAGGTAAGGATGAAATCAAAAGAGTAGCGAAGAAGAGGGTATATACCCATAAGCCATATGGTTAACCCTCACAGGCTTTTCATGTACTTACTTGCTCCCCTTTGAGTTGGCATTTTTTCTCGAATTTTACGGTAAGCAAAGCAAGCTCGTGGAGTGTGTATAAAATGCAACATTACTACGCTCATTAGTGGGCGTGCAGCAGCGTTCCCGTTTTGAATTCAAAGAAAAGTACTATAAATACATTATTATCCTACCACAAGTACAGACATGCGAGGGTGGCTTACTAATATGGCTACACTTTGTATTACGAGTCCACTGTAGTAGTCGGATTTAAAAAGTTTGCTTTTTTACTTTCTTTCCTTCCGCTTAAACCAACTGTCTCTCAACATTTTTGTATATGCGAGCCTTCATACGTCAGCCGGTCATTTTTCACTTAACTCGCTTTCTGCCGGTATTCATTTATGTCTGTACGTTTAAAAGGTATTGTGTCCACTTCGTCAGCTGGCGCTTCATTGCTGTATTGCGTGTTTTCGCGCGAGCGTCCAGCGCAAGAAGAGCACCAGGCTGGGCGGGTGGTTTAAGCGATGTTCTTGTGAAACACGCGACTTCTGTTGCTCGCACGTTTTTTGGTTTACCTAAACGTCACTTTCATGTCACGAAGTTATGGATGACCAATGAAAGTGGAAAGTGGTTGTTTGCACCGGCGAGGGGGGTGATTTCTGTTATGGTAATATGACGCATTTAGAGATTTGTTTTCGATCTATTTTTTTTTAGTATGATTTTTTGGCTTCCTGTCTGTTTTTCTGTCTCGTCAATCCATCAGAGCGGCAGGTAGTGTGGCGGCTTCTTCTATTACGAATGATTTTAATACACTTTTAAACAAATTTGTATACTACAGAGGTAGATAATAATTAAAATTATCTCCAGTTAGGTAATTATCTCTATAAAGCAATATTTCGTTGAATTCTCATATAATATTTTAACTAGTCATTTGTCGCAGGTGTAGTTTAAGATGCCATTTTACACAAGCTTAATAAAAATTTAAGATTTTTAAAAGGAAGTTAGTTTTTTTTAATATGAAGTTAAACCTTCTAAAGTCGATAAGCTGTTTCGTCAAAATTCCACAGAATGTATATCTACTCTTGAGCTTTTTCTTTATATTCGAAAACAAATGTTAATACTCGTAGTATTAGAACCGAAGAATAAAGGGATAACGATGCATTTTGAAACGAATTTCCAGCTCCCACATGAAAACAGCAGAACGTTTTCAAACCAAATATGGTAACAGATTACCATTTACTGATGTACTATATTTAAGTTTCTTCATATTCCTTACCGTCTAGTTTGCAACCGGTTTTTGGTGAGGCTTTTGGGACGGTAAATGCCAAACTTTAATATTTTTCCGCTCTAAAACGCAGTAAATTATAATCAATATTGTCAACTTTTCAACAGAAAGACACTGCAACACATCGTGAGTTCAAAATTATGCTAGATTGTCTTTTATTTACTGGTCTCCTTAAATAGCTACAACCATCAGCGTAAAAATTGTTAAATACAGGCTATTCGCAAAATTAGATACATTTTGTTTATACATTTTAGTGGTTCTTGTGATTTTTGGTAATACCCCGTTTAGAGCGCCACCTATCGAGCAAACAAATTCATTACATAATATACCAATATATCAATCACGCAAAAGTATTTGGTTAAGAAATATAACAAAAAATACGTTCTAACTGAATTTTGGTTTGCCTCAAATTTAAAAAAAGTTATTTGTCCCTATGATAAATAAAAAAAAATTTATATTGATTTTAATATGTGGTATTTATCCACTATCTATGTACATACATATGTATGCTCTTGCTATTAAAAGAAAATGCTTTTTAAATCAATACCTTAAACATCTCTAAAAAAGTTTTATAAAACATTCTCTTGAAGTTCGAACCATCCAAACAAAAAAAATTTAGTTTATAATTGCTTGAAAAAAAGTCCATATTAATATCGTAAATTGCTTAAAAAATATCGGCAATAGCAATATTTCAATTCCTGAAGTCAAATAATTTTTTTAATAGAATTTTAGGTTCATTTTGGTAATTTTTTTACGGATTAAGCAAACTTTTTTTTACTAAGGTCCAGATTATTTTCATTTCTTCGTTCAAAAAAATTTCGGTTAAGAATTTATATTTTTAAATCATCGGATAATTATGATCGTATGAATGCGAATTTTCCGATCGCGGTTTACCATTAAATTTTATTAAAAAAATTAAAAGAATAAAAAAAAAATATTTTTTTTTTAATTTTAACCGACTACAAAAAAAGCATTTCAATTCGTCAGAATGTTTTTTTTTTTTATTTTTTTTATGTATGTTACCACATTGGACCATGAAAAAATTAACGGAACTCCAAAATTTTTATAAGAGAACTGAAGTCGGTTGTGTTGTTTGCTAAAAAATTATTTTTTTTTTTTTATAAAAATAAAATAAGTTAAGGGGAACGGTTTACAATGTCAGCTTGAATGAAGTACTCAGTTTACAATTGTACGTTGGACTGAAGTTTTGCGTTCTTAATGACGTTAATAGGACCTTTCTCAACTTTGAATACAGCTGATACATCTCTTCAGACTCATACTTATGTACATACGTAAGCAAAGGGAATTTCAAAAAACGCGGTTTCAACTCCAAGCTGAAGTCGTAAACACTTCTTGAAGGTTTGAACTTGTTTACTTATCATATTCAGTTTTTGACGGTATCGATTTAACTTTTTTAGTTGTAAAAATCGTCCCTGTTTCATATAAAATGAATCTTTGCTGACCAGCGTTCGTCAAAACATTAACCCTTTACCCCCTGTCCGCTGTTTATAACCTATCACCTTCCAAAGTGTTGGCTGTCAGCTGTCAATATTGATTTTTGCGCATTTTGTTCAACCTAAATTTCGCAACGTGCAAACACGCTTACGTATGTACATTTGTATATACATTAGGGTGCGTCACACAAAAAGTTGCAGGTTTTCCACAGGAATTATAAAATTTAGTATATTTTAAGACTTCCGCCAAAACATTTCGGAAAAATTTTGGGATTTAAGTTAGTTAGACCAATTTGAAAATACCCCCAAGAATCTCATTATTTTTT
>NW_023458555.1:45855505-45859074 GCF_013731165.1 Rhagoletis pomonella
TAAAAAAAAATTATGCAAATATGTAAAATGATCAATGTATGTATGTACGTACATCAGAATAGGTCGTCAATAGTGCGCATGCGGTGTTAAAACAGCTGCAGATTTGTCATTTTTTGGACTAAAATATGTATTACCATTAACTACATACAAACACATATATGTGTATGTAATTAATTCAGAAAGCCAAGAAGTTCCGCCATTTTTATGGAAAGGAGATTACACCGGCACAAAGAATGTAGTGTGTGTGCTTTTAACCTGGGTCTAGTTAGCGACATGTATTTCGATGCACTCAATCCGAATCTGAGGCTCGTTTGACTCGTATACCACCTAAATTTCGATAAAATGCAAAACATTTGTTGTCGGCCAACAAGCTCTGCCTAAGTCGGTTAGTCTATGAGTTCTTGTCGTCAAACTACTAATGGTAGGCCCGAAAAATATGCTGTTTCGACGCGCTGGACCTAAGGAAATGCCTTGTATATTGCCAACGACGTTTCTTGTTGCGGCCCTGTACTTTATTAACAATCACGTTTTCATGCCTTCGTCGCCGTTCATAAGTAGTGAAGAAGGTATAGCATCTGCAACTGCAGAAACGAGAAAGCTCGGAGAGCGGTAGTCATTTACTTTTCAACCGACTTCAAAAAGTGGAGGGGGTTATCAATTCGTCGGAATTTTTGTATGTATGTTATCGCATATCTTTGGACCACGTTAACCTATAATATATCTATTATTATTATTATTTTTTTCTTGTAAGGAAAGGTGGTACCTCAGAGGTGGTCCCATACTTATTTTGTTTAGAGCCGATCATTGCATTATGAAGAAATTAAAGCTACTCTTCAATTTTTATATGAAAATTGAAGTCAGTTTTGTTTTTTTTGCTTAAAAATTACTTGTAAACATACGCCATCACTACAAACTACTCTATTATAATAAGTTTTGGTTACCCGAATACGAGTTTGGAGTATAAATTTTTATTGGAAAGGTGGCACCTCAAGAGTGTTACCATACTACATAATATG
Source organism: Rhagoletis pomonella (assembly GCF_013731165.1). Taxonomy (NCBI): domain Eukaryota; kingdom Metazoa; phylum Arthropoda; class Insecta; order Diptera; family Tephritidae; genus Rhagoletis; species Rhagoletis pomonella. The sequence continues at coordinate 45,856,522 of NW_023458555.1, forward strand.
GTTTAGTTCCAAACATTGGATCATGAAGAAATTAAGGGTACACCTAAATTTTTGCATGAGCATTGAAGTTGGTTGTGTTTTGTTCTTAAAAATTACAACTACATATGTAGGTTCCTGTTCTTTTTTTATTTGTAGTAAATTTTCGAAATAAGTGTGTCAACCTTTACATTCTGACTTCAGATTAAGGGAATGGAGAAGTCTCGTTCACAAAAGTTTTTCCTTGACATATTTCTAACAACTATACAGCCCCCATAAGAAAATAAAGCGTTAATGAAATTTTAATGTAATTTCCTTATGTATTTGCACTCAAACTTCGCATGGAAATAACCCGAACAAGGCAATGAACTATTTAGTAATAAATTTTACAAAACAAGAGCAATAATCTAAAATGACAGGAAAAGTGAAAATCGTCACAAATGGGTACAATTGTTTGTGCATCAGACACAATACAATACTTTACTGTACATTAAAAATAACATCATGAAAAGTTATGGGTTTTAAAGAGCACCGAACATAGCAGGCGCATGCCAGTCTATAAAAGGGAAAAAGGAAGGGGATGGATCCAATATTGGCTGTTTCGTGATTTATTTATGGCATTTCTATTTTAAGTACACAAATTTGAGTGGGCTTTTAAAGTACTATGTGTGAACGCAAAAAAACACGTATCAATGTTTAGTGCAGCTAATTTGGGCATTGAGGAGAGGCTGTATTGTGAAGAGAAAGAGTCTACAAAGCGTTAATTTCGAGTTTAAAATTCTTTAAGAGAATGCGATTAGCAGGAAAGCGGAAGCAACGCAAAACTTAAGCAAAGTTTAGTGGCAATAAATCGCAGAAGAAATAGTATAATACAAAAAAAAACAACCAAAAGCAGCTTCAAGTTTTTCAAACATCAACAAGGCGATGGTAAATGGAAAGTAAGCAGCAAGCTTAGCGAGCTTGCAAAGATTTTCGAGGAATTCTGAAAGTTCTCAAGTCGTCAGTCTCCTCCTTCGTTTACTACGCTGACACTGGCGATGCGCGCAGCAAACAACTTGTCACCAACTAAAAGAACTGCAGTTTATTTTTGGAGATTCGGGAATGAACGAGTTTCGGTGACAGCACTGGCAGGCTGAGCAACTTGATTGCGCTGCAGGTTGGTTTATGGGTGGTTTGGTTGGCTGTTTAGCCGGCTATGCCGATTATTCATGTTCCATAAAAATGTTGAATGTACGAGACGCAAACACAACTGTGTACACAGCGCGCAGCAGTTAGGGAAGTGAAAATCGGCAGAATACCAGAAACAGCTGAAAACCATTCAAAATTTAACTGTATACAAACACACTTATATGCTTATATTAGGTAATGTAACAATATGCAGCAAGGAACACCAGCACCGGTTCATTGAACCCACACTTGTTTTTTGCACACTCACACATACATACATACAAAGGAAAGAGGAAAGCAGTAGAAAGCGATGGCAGCGGCGGCGGCGAAACCTTAAAGGTAAAAAACCAAAGATATGGTAATGGTCAAGGAGGATTGTAAAGGAAAACACCGTTGTAAAAGTTACTTGAACTGACTGCATTAACTTTTAGCACTCGCACAAAAACCAAACTTACAAAAAAAAAAAAAAAAACTGTAAATGCCTTGCTTCAAACTTGCTAGCGCGCGAAGGAGCAGGTTGGGGCGTGAAGATGTTGCCACTGGCTTAGAACAATGAGTGAATAGGCACGTTTTGTATAAACCAAGGCGAAATTCGACATTTCGTCGGCCGGCAGGAAAATCAATAGCGCCGACAACGCTGACTACATAGTAGCTGCTGGTCGAACTTCAGCTGTTTTGCCAACATTTTTTTTTCCCGTTTGGTTTTATTGGCCGACTCCTTAGAATTTGTGCTATGCATTTCCAAATAGCGGTATTAGCATATCAGCAGCAGTCGAAAGGAAGTGAGGAGGAAGTTGGGTAGCTTTTAGCAGCCATTTTAAAGTAAAAGCCTATCAATGAGGGGAGAGAGTTGAGCTAGACACCCAGGCTCAGCACTGATTGACTAATGCATACATATTTTGTCTATATGGCCAATGAAGTTGTTGTAAATACGTAGAGTGGCCAATCGAAGCGACTAGACGGCAAGTGCAAAGGAAAGTTGAGAGGTTAATGCACTGCAAGTCAAGAATTTTAGAAATTAACTATAAGCTAACATAAAGGCACATAACGCCTTGTCCTTATGTATAAACATGTGTACATTAGGGTGTAAATTGAAAAATGTATGAAAACGTCAATTTATAAAGCTTTTTAAATCTAATTTATTTTTTATGAATAAGGCCATAAGACTTCCACCAAAATATAACGGAAAAATATTAAGAACTACGTGCTCAGGACCAGTTTGAAAATACAAACTCCAAAAATTAGATTTTTTATAAATAAAATTAGTTTCTAAAAATTGTTTTATTCTCAAAAATCACCTCAGTCGATAAGAGAGTTTGAGCTGAAAAAGTCTGCATATAAATTTTACAAATTTTATCAACGGAAAAAATAATGAGATTCTTGGGGGTATTTTCAAATTGGTCTAACTAA
>NW_023458555.1:45859174-45888770 GCF_013731165.1 Rhagoletis pomonella
GGTGTTTTTTGCTTAATATTTGCAATGTTTTTCAATTAATTTTTTTTTATTATCTTTTTATAAAAATGTGGTTCATGCTTTAATCAAAACTATACAAGTCAAACTTTCAAACTTTACACAGAACATAGAAAAATTCGACGAATTCTCGTCTAAATTGTGACCTGTTTAATCTGAGTTTTTAGAAAAATTTTGAGTACGCAGATAGATCGGTTTTTTAATTCTAGTGGAACAAGATCAAGTTTTAAGCGGCTAAAAAATCCGTTTGATTTTTAATGATTATTTATTGCTGACGGCTTTTTGCACTTTTTACCAAATAAAAGTGAATTTCTTGTAGAATAAAATGCGCATGACCGTTTGCAAACAAATAAAAAAAAATTTGCGTTATTTTTTACAAATTGCACTTGCTATATGCATAAAACCGCAATTCCCGTCGAAAATAACATAAAAGTTTAACTTAAAAACATTGCAAATATTAAACAAAAAACAGGATGCACTCACTTTGCCAGTGTACATACATATTTGTGTTTAAAATTAACTACTTATGAAATAATTTTTGTGGCACGAACATATACATACTTGCGCTTTCTAAAAATGGGAATAAAAATTGGATTCGCATAAAATTTTAATTCCAATAACTAATATTTTAGTGAAAACATTTACAATAAAGCTTTCAGTAACTTTTCGCAAATTTGAGCGATTATGTGAAATTATGCATGCGTTTGTACCTACATATCCATTTATATTATTTTAAATAAAGCTAATAGTAAAATTTAAATTCGAATATGGATATGACAATTTAAAAAAAAAAAAAAAAAATTTGATTAATTGGTCCGTCCGGGATTTGAACCAAGACAAACGGCGAGACGCCAAAAAGTTGCATCGCCTCTAGCGTACACGCCACGGCACATTACTGAAACGGCAATCTCTAAATCACTACATATATGAAATTTTTCATTCGTCCAAGAAGACAAACGCATATATATGTGTGCATTTATAAATGTAAATATGTGCATAAATATGTACGATTGTTCTGCTTTCGTCTTCCCCTCGCCGTCCTCCAACCACAGACAAATTATTAAGTTTCTGCGAATTGCCACGACGCCACCAAAATTAACCCTTGGTTAACGAAATATTTAGGTTTTCGCATAAGTTTACATTTAATAAAGCCATACTCGTACATTTTATATGGAGAAGAATATTAATTAATTTAAAATTCTGCATGTAACCATGTTCTCGACGATACATGTAACTTTCATCAAGATTAACCATAAATATTGTGCTTCATTAACAGTTGGAACCAGCTGAAACCAAAAAAACTATGTCCGCTAAAATGTGTTAAAAACCAACGGGAATTGACATTTTTTACACGCATACATGCATACATTCATATACACATGTACAGTGGAGTAGCACTAGCTTGGACATTGCATTGCTTGTACTTTGATGTGTTTGAATCTTTTATGGTACTGAAGATTTGCTTACGGATGAAAAATATTAAAAATCGTCCGTGCATATATGTAAATATACTTTTATAAACGCTTTGAAGTATAGAAATTTTTAATATTAAAAAATAAATAAAATAATTTTTTTGTATATATGTAAATGGTGTTCAAGGCACATTGACCCACCTGTACAAAAATCGTGGCGCGTCATGGACAAAAATTTTACAATTTCGGACCGAAAAATGTGAAAACGAGCTAAGTTGCCACGTTACATCTGTGAACTTCCGATAAAACCACATATGTTTGTGATTTTAGAAGTTTTGATTTTATTAAAAAAAAATTAATGTATTTTCCTGCAGAAATCGTACACTTTTATTTAATGTTTATTAAAATGACACTTTAAAATACTAGCTAATGATTGAAATATTGGTATGGAACAGAGAAATAGAGTGTTTTGTCAAAAATTACCAAAAATTGCCAAGATTCGAGTTAACTTATTTTACTGGTTATAGAGAAATAATTGCCACTTTTCACTTGGCTGGCCGAGATTTCTTCATTTTAAGATTTTAGAATTTTTGTGTCGGATTGACAAAGTTGCGCTTGTTGGTGATGAATTTGCGGGGAGATGTGCTGCGGTTGTTTTTATGAATGAATTTACTTGGCCTTGAGAAATATGCGCATGCGTTTAGGAATGAAATAGTTATTGTTGTATTTGAATATGCGCGTAATTATGTATGTGTGTATGTATGCTGCCGTGAGTTGTACATATATGTACATATATGTACATTTGTATATATGTGCGTAGTACTTAGACAGCAATATGCACGTATGTATGGATGTACTTATATATGCATGCAAAAACGTTGTCAATTAATGGAGCATGTACATATAGATACATATATGTATGCGTGGGAAATGCATTTTCATTTGACTCCAAAACTATTGGGGCATATTAGTAGACGAAATAAAGTCGACTCTTAAGTTAAAGTTTGTCAGCCCCAAATAAGAAGAAAGTTAGTATGTACTTACATATATGTAATATTATGTGCAGGTGCAAGAACGTTATCAATAAATGATTTTGGAGTATGTGTATGGGGTACATATGTACACATGTATGTAAGTACATATGTACATGCATACATTCAGATGCGATCAACTAATTAGCAACGAAATTCAATATGATATTGTTGCAAATTATGTTTATTTATTTTTAATGATTTTCATTTAAAATATAATTCAATCTGTAACAAAAACCACAATAATAAAAGTTTAAAAGTTTGCACAAATTGCAAAAAAACGAATTGAACTTGAAGAAATGGTCACAAAAATTTTTAATTCGAATATTTAAAAAAAAATCGGGTATGCAGTATTGTAGTCCATTCAATTATATAATAAGAAAGTGCAAGTTTCAAGTTGTTAAAAATTACCGTTGATTTTTTAGGTTTTTTTTGTTGGGGTACTGCTGTTTTTTCCCATACAAAAAAAAATTTTGTTCATGTGTTATATGGAAGAAAATGCGAACAACCCTCCACAAAAAAATTCTAAAAAATGAACGGTAATTTTTAACGACTAGAAGCTTGCGACTTTCATATACTATAATTGAATGGACTACAATACTGCATACCCGAAAATTTTCTAAATATTCTAATTAAACATTTTGAAATTTGTATAACAATTTTTTGAAGTTTGATTTATTATTTTGCAATTTGTGCAAACTTTTAAACTTTTATTATTGTGGTTTCTGTTATAGATTGAATTATGTTTTAAAGGAAATTATTAAAAATAAATAAATAAACATAATTTGCAAACAATATCATTTTGAATTTCGTTGCTAATTAGTTGATCGCATTTGTATGTACTACAAGTATCCATATGCGCATGCCTGGGAAATGGATTTGCATTTGACTCCAGAACTATTATTTACAAATAATATCTACGAGTATTGCAGTAAAAGTCAAAAACAACTTTGAAGTTAACAAGTGCATTGCTTTGTAAATTTTTTTGTTAATGCGTCCATCTTTAAAGTGAGTTTGTGAAAAAACTAAATCAGTTAGAAAACTGGGATTTGTTGCATTGAAAATAGATAAGAATAAGAATCGTTAAAAAAAAAACGATTTTTGCGACCCAAATGCCGACGGCAAATCACCAATGAGTTTGCATATTTGCATAGCTTTCACCTATTTATTAGATAACAAATCTACGTTTTGGAGTTAAAGCATTCCCTGGCCAATATCTTCGAAAATTAATTTTGAAGTTAACAAACACATTGCTTTATACATTTTTTTGTTAATGCGTCCATCTTTAAAGTGAGTATGTGAAAAAACCAATTTTATCATTTTTTTAACCAACATGCATTTTTACTATTTACATGATATAATACTCGTACAAGAAGCGAACTTGAACAGATGCTTTTTAAGTTTTTAGCAACATTAACTACTGAATAAATTATATTTAACAAATGGTCATGCAGAAATGCAAATCAGCAATTCTAACTAATATAAAAGTGCATTTAATATAATTTAACTATATTAATTTATTTAATTTTATTAAAAAAATATACATGAATACGTTTCTGCATTCACATGCAACCTAGCAACACATAGCCAGACACTTGCAACAAATATAACATTATCATAACAGAAATTTACATTTTTCTCTGTTAACTCTTCTTGAAATGTTAATCGCGCTGTGGTGATATTCCATGGATTTATTTTTCAGCCAAACAAATTTACGTTCCAAAAATTTGCACCTTCTCTATCTATCTAAGTTCTCTGATCATAGTAAGGGCCCTTTTCTGAAGTAACCTTTAACTTTAAAGCTCACTTCATTTTTAAAGGTTGGATAAAAAATAAAGCTGTATCTAAAGTTAAGCATTTCTATTATTGGTTTTTGACGTATGTATGTTTCTTGGTTGTAAACCAATTTAAAACCGATAATAAAATGCTTCACTTTAGACACATTTATAAATTTCAATGCAACCTTTAACTATAAATTGAGCTTTAAAATTACAGCTTACATGAGAAAACGGTAAATTGGTTCGTAGATACACCACCGCCACCACTTAACCACTTTTTGTTTTAAGCCGAAAAACGGTAAATGGAAAATATTTTGAAAACTTATACATAGAATAAAATTTTAAGTAGATTTTCGGAATAAGCAAGCAATTCTGTACAGGAATCCATTGAACATTTTTGCTCTAATCCAATTTAATCTTAGCATTCTTGAGTGCTTTATCTTTTGCCTCAGTCAAGTCGCTTTCGATTTTTCAAAACTTTTGACAGTTTTTCAGGCCTATTTTGCTAATACCCGAATAAGTTTTCGGACAACTTAGGGAATATTTTTCACAAAAGTTTTTGGTATTTTCGATTAGCTTGCCATTTTTTCTCTGAAAAAGTAGAAAATCGTGATACATACTTTTCTATCGAACAAAATTTTCAGATTAAGTATGTAATTTGGAAAAAAATTGGAAAATAATATCCTTTAAGTTTAGGCCGTTTTGCATTTCTCTTTTAATTTTTGTCCTTATTTTCCTATGAAAACATTGTACATATATTTAACTTATTACATTTATAGCGCCGCATTCCGCCTTAAATTTCCAAAACCCCACCCAATTCCATGGTAAACAAAACCACATAACTTTGCCGGCTATCGATTGAATGCTCATTAAAAACACATTCATTTACCAACATTTATCGGTAATAAAATCTTTGCAATATATAGCGAATAGGTATACTCGTAACAACATAAACACACACCCCTCTAACGGCTAAACGCCCTCAATGTCTACAAAGTTATATAAATAGCTTATCATCTGCGTATGTAGTATTTATGTTAACACTTTTGTTTAGCCACAAACTGCGGGAAAACATGCCTTGAGTGCGCGCACCCACACCATCAAACTACTTGACCCCGATAAAAGTAGCAGTCGGCGACAAGCAGGTAACAAAAAGTAACAAAGCAGTAGCAGCACTTGAATGGTTGAAAAACTAGGTAAGGATGAAATCAAAAGAGTAGCGAAGAAGAGGGTATATACCCATAAGCCATATGGTTAACCCTCACAGGCTTTGCATGTACTTACATGCTCCCCTTTGAGTTGGCATTTTCTCTCGAATTGTACGGTAAGCAAAGCAAGCTCGTGGAGTGTGTATAAAATGTAATATTACTACGCTCATTAGTGGGCGTGCAGCAGCGTTCCCGTTTTGAATTCAAAGAAAAGTACTATAAATGCATTATTATCCTACCACAAATACAGACATGCGGGGGTGGCTTACTAATATGGCTACACATTGTATTACAAGTCCACTGTAGTAGTCGGATTTCAAAAGTTTGCTTTTTTACTTTCTTTCCTTCCGCTTAAACCAACTGTCTCTCAACATTTTTGTATATGCGAGCCTTCATACGTCAGCCGGTCATTTTTCACTTAACTCGCTTTCTGCCGGTATTCATTTATGTGTGTACGTTTGAAAGGTATTGTCCACTTCGTCAGCTGGCGCTTCATTGCTGTATTGCGTGTTTTCGCGCGAGCGTCCAGCGCAAGAAGAGCACCAGGCTGGGCGGGTGGTTTAAACGATGTTCTTGTGAAACACGCGACTTCTGTTGCCCGCACGTTTTTTGGTTTACCTAAACGTCACTTTCATGTCACGAAGTTATGGATGACCAGTGAAAGTGGAAAGTGGTTGTTTGCACCGGCGAGGGGGGTGATTTCTGTTATGGTAATATGACGCATTTAGAGATTTTTTTTTTCGATATATTTTTTTTAGCATTATTTTTTGGCTTCCTGTCTGTTTTTCTGTCTCGTCAATCCATCAGAGCGGCAGGTAGTGTGGCGGCTTCTGCTATTACGAATGATTTTAATACACTTTTAAACAAATTTGTATACTACAGAGGTAGATAATAATTTAAATGTGTGGATATTGAACAAAGAAAATTATCTCCAGTTAGGTAATTAGCTCTATAAAGCAATATTTCGTTGAATTCTCATATAATATTTTAACTAGTCATTTGTCGCAGGTGTAGTTTAAGATGCCATTTTACACAAGCTTAATAAAAATTTAAGATTTTTAAAAGGAAGTTAGTTTTTTTGTAATATGGAGTTAAACCTTCTAAAGTCGAAAAGCTGTTTCGTCAAAATTCCACAGAATGTATATCTACTCTTGAGCTTTTTCTTTATATTCGAAAACAAATGTTAATACTCGTAGTATTAGAACCGAAGAATAAAGGGATAACGATGCATTTTGAAACGAATTTCCAGCTCCCACATGAAAACAGCAGAACGTTTTCAAACCAAATATGGTAACAGATTACCATTTACTGATGTACTATATTTAAGTTTCTTCATATTCCTTACCGTCTAGTTTGAAACCGGTTTTTGGTGAGGCTTTTGGGACGGTAAACCCCAAATTTTAATATTTTCCTGCTCAAAAATGCAGTAAATTATAATCAATATTGTCAACTTTTCAACAGAAAGACACTGCAACACATCGTGAGTTCAAAATTATGCTAGATTGTCTTTTATTTACTGGTCTCCTTAATTAGCTACAACCTTCGGTGTAAAAATTGTTAAATATAGGCTAGTCGCAAAATTAGATTTTTTTTTTCATACATTTTAGTGCTTCTTATGATTTTTGGTAATACCCCGTTTAGAGCGCCACCTATCGAGCAAACAAATTCATTACATAATAGACCAACGCAAAAGTATTTAGTTAAGAAATTTAACAAAAAATACGTTCTAACTGAATTTGGTTTGCCTCAAATTTAAAAAAAGTAATTTGTCCCTATGATAAATAAAAAAAATTTTATATTGATTTTAATATGTGGTATTTATCCACTGTGTATGTTCTTGCTATTAAAAGAAAATGCTTTTTGAATCAATACCTTACACATCTCTAAAAGAAATTTTATAAAACATTCTCTTGAAGTTCGAACCATCCAAACAAAAAAAAATTATTGGCCTTCTTATAAAAAATAAAGTAGGTTTAAAGAGCTTTATAAATTGACGTTTTCATACTTTTTTCAATTTATAAACCTTTTATAAGGCTATTTTATTTTTTATGAATAAGGCCATAAGTTTATAATTGCTTGAAAAAAGTCCATATTAATATCGTAAATTGCTGAAGAAATATCGGCAATAGAAATATTTCAATTCGTGAAGTGAAGTAATTTTTTTTAATAGAATTTTAGGTTCATTTTGGTATTTTTTTTTATGGATTGAGCATTTTTTTTTTTACTAAGGTCCAGATTATCTTCATTTCTTCCTTCAAAAAAATTTTGGTTGAGAATTTATATTTTTAAATCATCGGATAATTATGATCGTATGAATGCAAATTTTCCGATCGCGGTTTACCATTAATTTTTATTAAAAACATTAAAAAAATAAAAAAAATTTTATTTTTCAAATTTTAACCGACTACAAAAAAGCATTTCAATTGGTTAGAATGTTTTTTTTTATTTTTTTTTTATGTATGTTACTACATTAACTTACATTAACATTAAAAATTAACGGAACTCCAAAATTGTTAAAAAATGATTTTTTTATAAAAATAAAATAAGTTAAGGGAACGGTTTACAATGTCAGCTTGAATGAAGTACTCAGTTTACAATTGTATGTTGGACTAAAGTTTTGCGTTCTTAATGACGAAAGGTCCTATTTCTCAACTTTGAATACAGCTGAAACATCTCTTCAGGCTCGTACTTACATATGTACGCAAGCAAAAGAAACTTCAAAAAAAAAAAACGCAGTTTCAACTCCAAGCTGAAATCGTAAACACTTCTTAAAAGTTTGAACTTGTTTACTTATCGTATGCAATTTTTGACGGCATCGATTTAACTTTTTTAGTTGTAAAAAATCGTCTCTGTTTCAAATAAAATTAATCTTTGCTGACCAGCGTTCGTCAAAACATTAACCCTTTACCCCCTGTCCGCTGTTTATAACCTATCACCTTCCAAAGTGTTGGCTGTCAGCTGTCAATATTGATTTTTGCGCATTTTGTTCAACCTAAATTTCGCAACTGGCAAACACGCTTACGTATGTACATATGTATATACATTAGGGTGCGTCACACAAAAAGTTGCAGGTTTTCCACAGGAATTATAAAATTTAGTATATTTTAAGACTTCCGCCAAAACATTTCGGAAAAATTTTGGGATTTAAGTTAGTTAGACCAATTTGAAAATACCCCCAAGAATCTCATTATTTTTTTCCGTTGATAAAATTTGTAAACATTTATATGCAGACTTTTTCAGCTCAAACTCTCTTATCAACGGAGGTGATTTTTGTGAACAAAACAATTTTTAGAAACTAATTTTATTTATAAAAATACAATTTTTGGAGTTATTTTCAAACTGGTCCTGAGCACGTAGATCTTAATATTTTTCCGTTATATTTTGGTGGAAGTCTTATGGCCTTATTCATAAAAAATAAAGTAGGTTTAAAAAGCTTTATAAATTGACGCTTTCATACATTTTTCAATTTACACCCTAATGTACACATGTGTATACATAAGGACAAGGCGTTATGTGCCTTTATGTTAGCCTTATAGATAATTTCTAAAATTCTTGACTTGCAGTGCATTAACCTCTCAACTTTCCTTTGCACTTGCCGTCTAGTCGCTTCGATTGGCCACTCTACGTATTTACAACAACTTCATTGGCCATATAGACAAAATATGTATGCATTAGTCAATCAGTGCTGAGCCTGGGTGTCTAGCTCAACTCTCTCCCCTCATTGATAGGCTTTTACTTTAAATGGCTGCTAAAAGCTACCCAACTTCCTCCTCACTTCCTTTCGACTGCTGCTGATCAGTGTTGCCAGAACTTTTTGGGCCGACCGGCTAGATTGGCAAAAAAAAGCGGCTAAAAACGGCTAAAATGTTTTAGTGAAAATCCATATGCTTTATTTAAATAAATCGCAAGAAACGAAAGACTAATTAACACCATTAATTTATATCGAGTGTATATTCCTCATCATCAAATGAATCACTATTGTATATATCACCTGAATTCATTAATTTTAAGAGATCGTCATCTACAGTAAAATTATGGCAGCATTTTTCTTCACGTTTTGAACCGTATCTTATATATAAAATAGCGTTTAACCTTTTAACACACATTGGATTTCTTTGCTTAGTTTTTATTATATTCATTGAACTAAATATTCGCTCTACTTCTGCATTACTTATAGGCAAAACAAGAAAACTAAAAACTAGGTTGCAAAGGTCAGCAAAAGGGTTTTCTCCTAGGGCATTTCGAAATTGATAAACTTCGGCCCAAAAATGTACAGTTGAGTCTAAATTACTCCAGGTATGTAACGTTAACCGTTGCTATTGCATCTCTATGGATGTTATTTCGTCGGCGTTATATTTGTCTTTTTGTTGCTGTAGTTGAACTAATACTTTTGGTTTAATTACTCTTAATGCATTTCCAACCGAAAAAAGTCAATTTTTTTTAGTGTGGCAATATTTGTAGGGAGGCGTTGGCGTAATTCCTTTATTAAAGTGATAATAAAATAGCGACCATTTTCTCGAATTATTTTCTCGGCTTCGTGGTCAAAAGCGTTTGTGCTTACTTTTGTTTTTAAATATTCTTCAAAACTGTGATAAAACTGAGGAAATGGAGCAAGGTATGGTTCCAACGGGGAGCATATAGGATCAAATGTGTCCGCGCTAATAACCACTAGGGAGCATAGATGCGAAAGTAAAACATTGAGTTCATTAAAAATCTTCATTAGGTCTGCATTATTGCTTTCGAACAACTTGTTTACTTTTTGCACCTAAAAATTAGGCAAATAGTAAAATCGGCTAAAAACGGCTTACTTTTTTTTACAAACCGGCTAACAAATCGGCTGCCGGCTAGATCGAATTTTCTCCGGCTGGTTGCTATCAAAACCGGCTAAATCTAGCCGGAAAACGGCTAAAATGGCAACGCTGCTGCTGATATGCTAATACCGCTATTTGGAAATGCATACCACAAATTCTAAGGAGTCGGCCAATAAAACCAAACGGAACAAAAAAATGTTGGCAAAACAGCTGAAGTTCGACCAGCAGCTACTATGTAGTCAGCGTTGTCGGCGCTATTGATTTTCCTGCCGGCCGACGAAATGTCGAATTTCGCCTCGGTTTGTACAAAACGCGCCTATTCACTCATTGTTCTAAGCCAGTGGCAACCTCTTCACGCCCCAACCTGCTCCTTCGCGCGCTAGCGAGTTTGAAGGAAGGCATTTACAGTTTTTTTTTTTTATTTGTAAGTTTGGTTTTTGTGCGAGTGCTAAAAGTTAATGCAGTCAGTTCAAGTAACTTTTAAAACGGTGTTTTCCTTTACATTCCTCCTTGACCATTACCATATCATTGGTTTTTACCTTTAAGGTTTCGCCGCCGCCGCTGCCATCGCTTTCTACTGCTTTCCTCTTTCCTTTGTATGTATGTATGTGTGAGTGTGCAAAAAACAAGTGTGGGTTCAATGAACTGGTGCTGGTGTTCCTTGCTGCATATTGTTACATTACCTAATATAAGCATATAAGTGTGTTTGTATACAGTTAAATTTTGAATGGTTTTCAGCTGTTTCTGTTACTCTGCCGATTTTCACTTCCTCGACTGCTGCGCGCTGTGTACACAGTTGTGTTTGCGTCTCGTACATTCAACATTTTTATGGAACATGAATAATCGGCATAGCCGGCTAAACGACCAACCAAACCACCCATAAACCAACCTGCAGCGCAATCAAGTTGCTCAGCCTGCCAGTGCTGTCACCGAAACTCGTTCATTCCCGAATCTCCAAAAATAAACTGCAGTTCTTGCAGTTGGTGACAAGTTGTTTGCTGCGCGCATCGCCAGTGTCAGCGTAGTTAACGAAGGAGGAGACTGACGACTTGAGAACTTTCCGAATTCTTTGAAAATCTTTGCAAGCTCGCTAAGCTTGCTGCTTACTTTCCATTTACCATCGCCTTGTTGATGTTTGAACAACTTGAACCTGCTGTTGGTTTTTTTTTTTTTTTTTTGTATTATACTATTTCTTCTGCGATTTATTGCCACTAAACTTTGCTTAAGTTTTGCGTTGCTTCCGCTTTCCTGCTAATCGCATTCTCTTAAAGAATTTTAAACTCAAAATTAACGCTTTGTAGACTCTTTCTCTTCACAATACAGCCTCTCCTCAATGCCCAAATTAGCTGCACTAAACATTGATACATGTTTTTTTGCGTTCACACCCATAGTACTTTAAGAGCCCACTCAAATTTGTGTACTTAAAATAGAAATGCCATAAATAAATCACGAAACAGCCAATATTGGATCCATCCCCTTCCTTTTTCCCTTTTACAGACTGGCATGCGCCTGCTATGTTCGGTGCTCCGCTCTTTAAAACCCATAACTTTTCATGATGTTATTTTTAATGTACAGTAAAGTATTGTATTGTGTCTGATGCACAATCCATTGAACCCATTTGTGACGATTTTTACTTTTCATGTCATTTTAGATTATTGCTCTTGTTTTGTAAAATTTATTACTAAATAGTTCATTGCCTTGTTCGGGTTATTTCTATGCGAAGTTTGAGTGCAAATACATAAGGAAATTACATCAAAATTTCATTAACCCTTTATTTTCTTATGGGGGCTGTATAGTTGTTGGAAATATGTCAAAGTAAAAACTTTTGTGAACGAGACTTCTCCATTCCCTTAATCTTAGTCAGAATGCCAAGGTTGCCACACTTATTTCGAAAATTTACTACAAATAAAAAAATAACAAGAACCTACATATCGATGGCTGAGTGGAAGATCGACCTATCTCGGCAGCCAGTTCGAAAACATTCTATCTCAAAAAACTTTTCAAGAACGCCCTATTTCAGAATTCGTTTCAAAAACGCCCTATCTCAGCTGTCGATTCAAAAACGCCCTATAACAGCATATTTTCAATACATTTTGAAGTGAGATAGGGCATTTTTGAACTGAATTTTGAGATAGGGTGTTTTTCAATAAAATTCTGAAATAGGGCGTTCTTGAAAAGTTTTTTGAGATAGAGCGTTTTCGAACTGGCAGCCGAGATAGGTCGATCTTCCACTCAGCCATCGATATGTAGTTGTAATTTTTAAGAACAAAACACAACCAACTTCAATGCTCATGCAAAAATTTAGGTTTAATTTCTTCATGATCCAATGTTTGGAACTAAACCAAATTATGTAGTATGGTAACACTCTTGAGGTGCCACCTTTCCAATAAAAATTGGTACCCTTCCACACTCCAAACTCGTATTCGGGTAACCAAAACTTATTATAATAGAGTAGTTTGTGGTGTTGGCGTATGTTTACAAGTAATTTTTAAGCAAAACAAACAAAACTGACTTAAATTTTCATATAAAAATTGAAGAGTAGCTTTAATTTCTTCATAATGCAATGATCGGCTCTAAACAAAATAAGTATGGGACCACCTCTGAGGTACCACCTTTCCTTACAAGAAAAAAATAATAATAATACTTATAGATATACATATTATAGGTTAACGTGGTCCAAAGATATGCGATAACATACATACAAAAATTCCGACGAATTGATAACCCCCTCCACTTTTTGAAGTCGGTTGAAAAGTAAATGGCTACCGCTCTCCGAGCTTTCTCGCTTCTGCAGTTCTCGATGCTATACCTTCTTCATTACTTATGAACGGCGACTCTTTTCACAACCTTGACGAAAGATGAAATAAGCCGAAGGCATGCACACGTGATTGTTAATAAAGTACAGGGCCGCAACAAGAAACGTCGTTGGCAATATGCAAGGCATTTCCTTAGGTCCAGCGCGTCGAAACAGCATATTTCTCGGGCCAACCGTTAGTAGTTTGACGACAAGAATTCATAGACTAACCGACTTAGGCAGAGCTTGTTGGCCGACAAAAAATGTTTTGCATTTTCTCGAAATTTAGGTGGTATACGAGTCAAACGGACCTCAGATTCGGATTGAGTGGATCGAAATACATGTCGCTAACTAGACCCAGGTTAAAAGCACACACACTACATTCTTTGTGCCGGTGTAATCTCCTTTACATAAAAATGGCGGAACTACTTGGCTTTCTGAATTAATTACATACATATATATGTTTGTATGTAGTTAATGGTAATACATATTTTAGTCCAAAAAATGACAAATCTGCAGCTGTTTTAACACCGCATGTACACTACTGACGACCTATTCTGATGTACATACATACATACATTGATCATTTTACATATTTGCATAATTTTTTTTATTACAATTTGACGACAAATGCCATTGAATTTGACCTAGGAAAAACAAGCCTTTAGCCATATTTGGTTGTAATTTCGCTCTAAATATCCGGAATGACTATGTAAATGAACAAAAAATCGTAAAAGGTGATAATTTGTAGCTTCAATGCTTGCCACTTTCAATTTCCAATAAGATTTCTTTTTATTTAATTTATTTATTTGGTATTTACTTCCCGATAAGGGTCATTAATTTCAGTGAATGCGCGCTTTTCATTTATCCATTTTTTTCTTTGCACATGCCTATATTTGGAGGCGCATATAAAATTGATTTATCACTTAAAATACATATCTGAATACAAACGCTGACAACTTTTAAGTGGCTACTAACGCTTAATTTTAAAGTGTAAACAATTTATGGCATGCGATTACCACCCGAGCTTTACATGTACATATTTACTTACCGTATATGTATGTATTATTTATTACATCAAAAACCAAAATAAAACACTTAAATGTTTCCCATTACGCAAGCTTAGTTATTGTAGTTTTATCTAATAAATAATCTATCTATCTAATATCTAATCTATGAGAAGAAAAATCTATGGGCACACTGACCTTTTCGTATGTTTTTGTTTGTAGTTTTACAAATATTATTTTTCGTTATAAATACATAAAACCAAAAATTGTATGGTTTTAGCGCATAATTCGTAGTGCATGCCGTAAGTTTATTCAAGTAATACATACATCATTGTTTTTGACAGTCGCAAGCTACTTTTAATCTGACTAGATAGTTGCATCCCTAACTAATAAAAGCCAGGTAAAAAGGGCCTTAATTTTTTTAACGAAATGTTCGAATGTGCATACATATACAATGTATATTATACATACATACATATATCGAGCCCTAGCCGCCAAAAATATGTAAGCGACATTTTTTTTCAAAATTATATTTTAGATGCAGAAATACATCGGTGCTCTGGGAACATTTCTGGATAAAATAATAATAATTTGAAAAAAATGTCGGTTACGTCATTTTGGCGGCTTGGGCTCGATATATATGTACATATGTACATAGTTAAATGCATACATATGTATGTAATTGTGTGATGTCATTGACTCTCATACAGCAGATTCTAAGATAAGAAGACCTAAAAATACCTATTCGAAGATATTATGATACAGCGTCAAATTGAAAAACACTACATATGTACATTAAGGTCCAAAAATATATGTAAAAACAAGTAAGAGCAGCGCTGTCTTCGGCTATGCCGAAGGCTTCATACCTTTCATGAACATCTGCAAATTTTACTTTGACAGATTACTGCTTTTGAATACATCTGCATACATCGATAGAGGAGTTACATACTTATATAAAAAATCGCATCTAAACAATCAGAGGTATGGAAGATATACTTTATATGACACCAATCTAAGTGATTTTCACTGCTATGTGATCGGTATGTAAACCGGTAACACAATTTATTGGGTTTAGTTTCCTACATAAAGGAGATATATCGCAAAAACTGGTATCTGAACAATCAGTGCTATAGGAGATAAAGCTTATACAGCATAGATTTTGACGATTTTCTCAGTAGACTTTGTATTATTATTTATAAAATATCTTACGAAATTTATCGGTTTTAGCTGTTCAAATAAAGAAGTTTTACAGTAAAATCCCATATCTGAACAATCTGATGTTTGGAAGATATATGTTGTAGTCATCCGATCCTTGTTATTTTCACTGTAAGTTCTGTTAATAATGAGTGAAAATGGTGCGAAACTTCATGTTCCTAGCTGCATAAATGGAGGAGTTATGATAAAAGACCTCATATCTGAACAATCAGTTGTATGGGGGCTGCAGGTTATAGTGACCCGATCTTTATTATTTTCGAGGTAAGTCTTCTGTTGATAATGAGAGAAAACAGCGCGAAATTTCATGGTCCTAGCTACATAAATGGATGAATTATAACGAAAAATCTCATATCTGAACAATCAGTTGTATGGGAGCTATAGGTTATAGTTACCCGATCTTTTTAATTTTCACTGTAAGTTTTCTGTAGATAATTATTGAAAACAGTGCGGAATTTCATGTTCCTAGCTATATAAATGGAGGAGTTATAACGCAAAATTTTATATCTGAACAATCCGTTGTATGGGAGCTATAGGTTATAGTGACCCGATCTTTGTAATTTTCACTATAAGTATTCTGTTGATAATGGGTGAAAGTGCTGCGAAATTTCTTGTTCTTAACTACATAAATGGAGAAGTTATAATGAAAAATCTCATATCTGAACAATCAGTTGTATGGGAGCTATGTTATAGTGGTCCGATTCTTCCGGTTCCGACAAATGATTAATACATTATAAAAATACACCCACCTACCAAATTTCATCCGGATATCTCGAAAACTGAGAGACTAGATTGCATACAAACAGACAGACAGACGGACAGACGGACAGACGGACATGGCTAAATCAACTCAGCTCGACGTTCTGATCATATAAGTATACATTTTCATGGGTCTATCTCTTTTTGTTCTGGTACTTACAAACATCGGACCAAAGTTATAATACCATTTCATGCTCATGAAAGGTATAAAAATAAGGTCGCATTTTTAATGCCGCCACCCCCTAGGATTATTCTATACCGACAAAAAATATACCCCTATTTTTTTATTTTGAAATACAAAAAAAATTTATGGAGTGCTAAAAGCGCTCAAAGTTTTCAATGTATTTTATATGGGGGAAAAACAACTTTTCGTAGAAATAGTTTAGAATTCTTGCAAATCAATATTTTTCGATCGGAAAACTTTGCTTATCTTCAGGAGATTCCCAGTAATAATACCCAATTGTTCCTTTAACCATTTTTTCATGGTAACTATATTTTATAGGTCCTAGAAAATGCAATGGGGGGGGGGGGGACGAAAAAAAATCTTTAATCATAAAAAACGGTTAAATTAACAATTGGATATTAATATTTGAAGTCTCCTGAAGAGAACCACAGTTTTACGATTGAAAACTATTGATTTTCAAGAGCTTTATACCATTTTTACGAAAATTTGTTTTTCCCCATATAAAATACATGGAAAACTTTGAGCGCTGTGAGCACTCCCTAAATATTTTTTGATTTCAAAATAAAAAAATAGGGGTATATTTATTTTCGGTTCAGAACAATCCTAGGGGGTGGCGGCATTAAAATTCCGACTTTATTATTTTGGACCACTCTAATGTACATATGTACTACCTCCAAACGTTTATTTAGAAACGCGTGTTTCATTTTGCCTTCTGGAATGTGAATAGTATTTTTAATAGATTCTATCAAGAATTATAACTTGGCTTCATGTAGAAAACATAAAAAAGAAATGAATTAAGCATTTCAAGGAAAATATATTACGAATAACTATTTAGAATTAGTGGCTTCCGAAGCTTTATGGGTTATTCATTGAAAGCTGTTTTGAAGTGGTGGCTCCAAGCCCGCTGTTGATGCATAATTGATCGATTAATTTAAATTAAATGTCTTTTCTCTCCTCTTCTTAATTTTCGTTAACTTGTTACCTATATAGTAAGCAGTTCTTTCTCCTAAGCGATTTGCATAATCTTAATCGCCTTTTCTGCAAGTTCTGCCATTTAAGTTGACCAAATTCTATATACATACATACCGTACCAGGAATTAAAAGGCTCGCCAGGAGTTGTAACGTATTTTTGCAAGCCAAATTGAAAAAAAAAAATGAATTTTTTTGATCGAACATAGGGGCCATCTTTTTACATTTGTCGTCATATCTTCGGCATTTACAGTCGGATATTAAAGTATAATATATAGATTTTCTTGTCTCGGGTTTGTTCCAAAGTTCATTGATCTCAAGTAACCCGTTCTAGTACTTACCCATCAGATCTCAATTCCTACCACGTTAATATAAAATCATTGAACTTTTGCTAAGAAAGTATTTCGATTCGAAGGACCTCGGATTTTTTCCCCCCGAATATTGGGGGTCTTCTTTTTTTACATATGTATTTCGTCATATCTCTGGCATTTAAAGTCGAATCTCAAAGTATGTTTTATCGATGTTTTTGTCTCGAGACAAGGCAGTTAGGTTAGGTTAGGTTAACTCGGCTGCCCTAATCCCTCAGGAAAAGAGCACACTTAGGCCACCAAGGGCCCGTTGTGATGCCGTATAAGAGACTCCATATGTCCCTCCTCTTACCCTAGTAGTGGAACCACTTCGTTGCTCTGATAAAGCGCACAAAGTCATAGACACTGGCTGAATCCAGTTCGGCCAGACATTCAAGCAGACAAGGCAGTTCGAAAAATATGATTTTTCACCGAAAGTTGTGGGTCTCCTTTTTACATTTTTCATTATAGCTTCGACATTTCCAGTCTCATCTTAAAATATGATATATCGATGTTTTTGTCTCGAGAACAAAAGTTGTTTCCTTCCAAAGTTCATTGACCTCGAGCAACACGTTCTAATACTTACCCACCAGATCTCAGTACTCTCCACTCTAATGTCAGTAAATTTAAGCTAAGCAAAAATTATTAAAACTTTAGAAGTATTTCAATTGTGCTAGTAGAAATTCTTATAAAAAACGCTTGTCGCTTTACGCTTCTCACCTTACACACGGTCGCAACATAAAAAAGTACGGTTAGCCAATTAAATTTAAAAAAAGTATAGGTATGTACATACATATGCATATGTTTTTTTTACTTAATTTTTCTACCACTGGCTTTGTTTGACTTTTGTTATTTCATTTGCAGCAGCCCACAGAAAACTCAAAAAAAAAAACAAGAAGGGGAGGCATTCTAAGCTGCCGCTTTCTGTTTGAGAAAATAGCAATTAAAATTGTCCAAAGGCGGCATATTCATAATGTTGCTTAGTTAGCAACGCTTTCAAGTTTTTTTATCGCTTTTCTACTGATTAAAGAGCTGCTGTTGCTGGATGCTGAGGCAGACTTCTTTGCTTTCACACTTTTTTTTCATTCGATGAGCGGAGCGTTAATAAAGCTTCAATGTTAATTTGTGTTATATCGCTTCCTGCTTTTTTTCGTTTGGTTTTAGCGCATTCACATTTCATTCACACTTTAATTTCATAATTCTTTTCCACGCATACATATATTTTTTTTTTCTAATTAAAAAGCTATTTCTTTAGCTTTAATCGCTAACGAAAAGTGTTGCAGACAGCCGAGAGAGTTGCTGTGTGACAGTGGCAGATAACCGGAAATAATGCTGCTGGTTCTATGGCTTTGTGACATTTGCATGTGTGTGTGAACGCCGTTATGCTAACTTTTAATGCCTTTCTCCATTTTAATTTTCCCTTTTTTTGTCGGTATACCCTCGCTACTCTCAGCTACTCATTCTATCAGCTAGCTGTCATTTTTAAACTGGATTTTATCTTTTCATTTGGTTTTTTTTTGCTGTTCATTTTAATTTTACCTTTCGTGTTATGTAATAGTTTTCTTCTTCTATGGCGTTTATGCGAGTACTTTTACGACTTCTATGTCACAGCTTTAAAAGCTAGCTGCCTGTTTGCGAATATTACCAGTTGGATGGCCATAAAACCAACACACTTTGACATCTCTTCACAGCTGAGCAGTCCAGTTGCTAGTTTCATATACATAACGCCTGAGTAACTAAAAGATTTGCGACAATTTAAAGTGTAGTAAACGAGCTTAAATGTTGCCTTGCTCATACCTGTCAATTCTTTTCTTCCGTTTTCGCGAAATTCTGCAAACGATTAAAAGGAAATAAAAAACAAAAATAAAACTCGCCATAAAAATTAAGTGAATCGTTGTACCTATGCGCATGCAATAAAATTTAGGCCAACAAACCTATTAAAATATAACAAACCCAATTTTTTACATATCTCGCTGCCTCCTCCATGTTTATACATAGGCTTCTACCATTACCTCACTTCAGGCTTCAGCTTACTTTTGATTTCCGTATTCATATCCGTCGCCTTGGCACGTGTCCTTTTTGTATTTATTTGAATTTTTGCATTGTTTTGACGTTATCATGGCAATGCCACACATATTCAACAGTAACTGACTGACTGACGCAGTGACTGCCTGCCTGGCTGATATTCGTAGTTGGCACGCTGACTGTCAATGTTGTTGATGCGCGCACCGTACATACAGATAAAGCAAACACTTGGCTGTATTTGCACTGTAGTATACCAATTTTGCTACTTCATGCATGCACCCCATCTTGCCAAAGCACCCCTGCACGCTCTGCTTACCATTTTTTCTTTCACTTCCCGTAAAAAAATAATTATAAAAAAAAGTACTCTGCCTGGTATGCATTGTGGAAAATACTCGTAGTCGTATATGAAATATTTTATAAATGCCTTTGGTGCCAGTTACTGCCATCGTGCGCGCCTACCTTCTTCTTTACTTTCTGTGCCAAATACTCGTTGAGGCTTGCACACGATAATCATAATGCTGAGGCGAAAACTACATAAATTTGACAAATGTAAGGCCATTTTATTTTAGCTACCGCGTTTGCTTCGTAGCTGCTTGAAATTTTTTACTTCTATCCTTACTCTATTCGTTTGCACAGCTTTTCTATTTTGCGTTATTTCCTATTCCGCTGTCATTATCCTTGTTCATGCTTTTAGCTAATAGTATTTTTTTGCCAAAATCACGGTACATGTGAAAGCCTGTCAATAAAGAATGTTTTCGTTTGAGGACAAGTGCATACTTTTGTTGGATATTTATGTATTTGAAACAAGCAATTGATTGAATTTGGGGATAAATTATAATCTCGAACAGAATTCACGTAAGATTGCATTACCACAGGGAACAAATACAATTTCGCAAGGCTCGATTTTAAAATTGATACAGACTTCCAAAAATGGGAATTTCTTGATTGAGACTCGACAGAAGTGTTTGCGAAAAGTCAGCTTCCAGTTCATCCTCAGTTTCAATGTCGAATTCGCCTTCTTCTTCGTTTTTTAATCAAGCTTTCTCGATTGCCTTCTCTTAAGCCACTTACGATAGAAATGTTTTCGATATTTAATTGTTCGCTAATACCATTTTTCCACGGCATCCTGAATTACTTTGTTCGCTCCCCCAATTACGAGCCCGAATTACCCCATTCCCATGGGCACATACTTAATTCGATGTGATAGTTCTCTGTATCTGTGTTTTGTTTTTGTTCTCTTCGCTGCAAAATTGATGCGAAATGTAGGTTCTTCCTAAAAATTTATAAGTTTCCGTATTAAATTAGGGATATAGCACACATTTATAAACGTTACTTTTCACTCAGAAAAATGCAAGATAAAAATTAGAGACGGCACCGATTTGTTCGTAATTCGCATGGTTATTGGATATGAATTACCAACAAATGAAGTAAGTCGCTCTCAAAATTGTGTATGGCGAATTACGTAATTCGAAGGGTAATTGGAGTGCGAATTACGAATGAGAGAGCGAACCACGTAGTTGGGACGCGGTGGGAAAGCCGTATAACAATAAGTTAGATTTCAGAATCCCACTGAATAGTTTATCTTTTCTCGCGAAAATTAAGTAGAAATTGCATCCTCTTCAGAGATTAGAAGCGAAAGAAAACCGAAGAATTCCCTTCCCGTTAATATTTTTTCTAAATGCAGCATTATAGACTTCCAAAATGGCCGATGTGATGTAGTGGTTTGCATTGCCCGTGACCATTCGCAGGGTTCGATCCCATAAAAAAAATTAAATAAACCAAAACAGTTTTTTTCTAATAGGGGTCGCCCCTCGGCAGGCATGAAAAACAGCTTTTCATATAAATACAGTCTCCGAAGGTCGGGTACCTCCCCTTGTTTGACAACATCAATGCGCACGCCGCAAATCGGAGGGTAAGATCGGCCAAACACTGACATATTGAATAAGTGTCAATCTATTTTTGAAGTCAAGCGCATTTTTAAACTGAAATCGGACAATTCATTCAACATTTTCTAAAAAGAAAACACTTAAATTTAAGATTTTCTAAAAAGTGGAGTTAATCAATTTGTGCGGTGAGCGGCTTATTTAATACAAAATTATTATAGAACTTATTTCTGACATATCTTCCATGAATCAGATCTGTGGAAGTGATGTTTGAATTTACTTTCATGAACCAAAAATCGGTCGATGGTATTAATTTCTCGACATAACCTCCTTGGAACTTATGTCCATGTCCGCCCACTTGCTATCCGAAATTAAATTGACGAGGTCCAACTATTTCAACGCCGCTATTTTGACAGGCTGGCGACGAAACGTACGAAAAGTTGTCAATTATCCTTTTTGTCGATATTCGCATCATTGGCACTTCGTTGCCATAAGAGGATCATATAACGTCGCCAGTAAGAACTCTTAAAGCACAAACAGACGGCAGCGTTGATTCGGATCAACTCGGGAATTAACTGCAGTTGATCAGTGGAGTTGGTCCAGAGAAGGCGAAATATGTGTTTACTACAATCCCCGATTTATTTACTTTGGAACCCATTTATTTCAAAGCCGCTTAGATATTGAAGAAGATAACAAGTATTTAGTGAATACTAATTGCTATTTCAATTGCATAAATATCAACTTGGAAGACGCTGCAGTCATTTGTCAGATGAAAAGCCTGACTGATAGGTAGATCCTATGAACAAAGGCCCGCTACGGTTCATTCCCTGCAAAAAATTGTGCGACTAATCTCTAAAGAGAGTATTCCGAGATTACTCTCAATCGGGTACAATTGGGCATTAATTAGTCGCAACTAGTCTCATACGGGTTCTAATGGAGATCAATTGGTCTCGACTCATCCCTTATGGGTATAATTGGAGATCAATTAGTCTCCAACTCATCTCTAACGGGTACTATTAACGATTTAATGATATGTACGCACTGAGTCAATGAAATGTCATGTGCGGCGTTGGCACACAGAGAGAGTATTCGCCTAACGAAACTGAGCACCCCAGTTCGAATCGCAGCTGGCGCAAATTTTTATTTTTATTTTTTAAAAGTGACTAGTCGCTTTTTATACCCATTCGGGTATAAAGGTGAACAATTAGTCTCTTCATAGGACATGATCGAACAAAAGCGAACAGTTCATTCCATATAAAGAGATCAAAAGTGGTATTAGTCGCATGCTCCTTTGCGATTGCTCCCGGGGACATCCCGGATTAGTCCCATTTTTTGCAGGGTTGTGCCATATTTATACATATGTATGTACATAGTTGTGCCACGATTTGCTACTGGTAAGCTTTCGTCCCATTTTTCTTTGGTCGAAAAGCATATACATATGAAGTGTTTTTGTACTGATGTCAACAAATGTAGTCAGTACTGGCTTTTAAGATTAAGCAATCTTTAATTTCATTAAGGCAGCTTCTTTTTATTTCATCCAGCATGACCGGCATGTCCAAAGTCTACTTAAATTCCATTAACAAAAGTCTATTCACTTTTATCTCTGACTAATAGGACATTAGCCAAGTAGAGATTTAAAGCTAAAATTTTTATTATTTTTTGTTTTTATTCACCAAACTTGTGAAGTATTGATTTGCCCAACTTAATTACGCATTGTCTTTCTACTTTATTTTTATTTTTGTTCTTGTTTATTGTGCCACCAAATATAATTTTCTTGTTAAATCAATGAAAAATAATATTCTACTCGAATGCCAAAATGCAAATAAGCTTTCGCGACTATTTACATATGTACATACACACATAAAACAGTTTTTTCATTGCATGACAACTCAAGAAAAAAAGTATAAAAAAACATACAAAAAAGCAGCTCTGCGTTAAAGAAGTACAAGGAAAGTCATGTAAATTGCAAAAAAAAAGTTAGTATTTAGTGATATTGACTGTGAAAATGGAAGACTGCTTTGTGTAGAGAATGGCAAAAGAAATCGATTTCTGCCTATCTCATGTTTAGTAGAAGAGCCTCATTACCCAAAGTTTTGTTTAGTTTCATTATGCAAAAAAAAAAAGACATAATATTTGATACAGCATGGAGTTGCCGATTCCTTTCGATGGTAAAGAGCTCACTCGGGAACAAACCACTTTTTGATTCTATTCATGTTGCCAAAGCTCTTATTTCCACCGGTGATATCTCGTGACTGGTTTTGTATTTTTTGCTTTATATGCAACTACGGTGATGATCCTTTGTATCCATCCTCTAGTCTCCAGCCAGTTAGAAATAAAAAGTGGTTCGTAAGAGGTTTTATAAGGAAGCAATTTTTTTTTATATCGGTTTAGACTTAATCGCAACATTGTGCGTTCCTATTATAGAAAGACCAAGTAATCCTAGAGGTTTTACAAGGCGACAGCTAGGTTGCTCCAGTTTCCAGAGCTTTGTGTTATCTAACAAACTTAAACTTCGTATAACTAATGTGGCCTTTCCTGGAAGGATTTATTTGTTTATTTGTCCTATCTTTCCTTGCTAATTCCTCTGGCGCCCATAAGTGGCGCAATCAAAAGTGGTGTTTTTTGTATAATACTTGCAATGTTTTTCAAGTTGAAATTTTTATACCCGAGCGCACTTGTGCACAAGGGTATTATAACTTTGTTCTCATATCGGTTGTTTGTAACAGGCAAAACGAATCGAGATAGATATAGACAAATGTATACATAAATGATCAGAATGAAAAGAGAAATCGATTAAGCGGTGACTGTCTGTTCGTCCGTCCGTCCGTCCGTCCGTCCGTCTGTGCACACGATAACTCCAGTAAAAATTGAGATATCTTAACGAAACTTGATATGTGCACTTCTTTCGGGCGTAGGACGGATGGTATTGAAAATGGGCGAAATCGGACAATAACCACGCCTACCTCCCATATAACGGTAATTTTTAAAAATACGAAAACTGCGATATTTTAGTAACTACTGAAGATTATTCACTCAAAATTGATATTTGCAATAATTTTTAGACAAAAAATAAGAATATTATACATTTTTGGAAAATGGGCGTAGCCACGCCCACTTATGGATACATGTGCATATCTTGGTAACCGCTGCACCAATTTTTTCCAAACGTGGCACAGTTGTTAGCCTTACTACAGCATACTACAGCATACCAAATTTTTAAAATCGAACAATAACCACGCCTACCTCCCATATAACGGTAATTTGGAGAAATACGAAATCTTCGATAAATCAATAAATATTAAAGATAGTTTACTCAAAATTGATGCTTGCAACAATTCTTTACCAAGAATTACGTTTATGATAAAATTTTGGAAAATGGGCGTGGCACCGCCCACTTATGATCACATACATGTATCTCGGTAACCGTTCTACCAATTTGTACCAAACTCGGTATGGTTATTGTGCTTGCCACATAGAAGCAAAACGTTGAAAATTATTGGAATCAGATTCAAATTACGACCACTTTTCATATAACGGCAAATTTCAGAAATGCACGAGACTTCAATATTTCGAAATTTAAGGACGCTAATTTACTCAAAATTGATACACACCGGCTTACCATGTAGTGGTAGCTTTCGCAATGGTGAAAATGATATACTTAGTACCTGCGCCGGGTATTTAATGTTCGGCTCTGCCCGAACTTAGACTTTCTTACTTGTTTTGTTATTTTTTTATACAAATACTAGCAGACCCGGCGAACTTCGTTCCGCCCAAAATGAATTTTTTGTATTGAAACATTTTGGTCCAACATTTTCACCCACAGTTCACGTTCACGATTTTCAGTGACGCGTTTATCTTCTAATGGTTTGGTGGTTGCCAGGTTTTGTTTTTTGCTTAAATATTACTTTCCTTTGTGATAAAATCTAATATTTCGAAAACGTGAACAGACATCGAAATAAATGTAATGGTATTACAAAGCTTTTGAGATGGAAAATTGGCGGAAAATAAACTCGTTGGATAAAAGAATAACCTTCTGAAATAGACGGTTTTAATTTATTTGTTTGCCTGAAAGCAGTATGCAATGAACTTTTTAAAAAGGTTTAATCAAATACAAATTTTGCTATTCTTGTGTCAAGGAACCCATTAAATAGTCGCAAAAACCGAAAAAAAATTTAAGTACATTACATTCAAAGAGAAAAAAAAATTCTTTTAAGAGACCTCATTGAATGCAAAATTACCTAGACCTTAAAGGAAATAGTTTTAATTTTTTTCTGAAAACTTCATGTAATAAACTTTAAAAAAAATAAAAAGAACATTCGGCCCTTGCTACCATAGAAATGGCTTCCTTGGAGCAAGAGCAGCAAAAGTACAGTTCATTGTATACTGTTTGCAGCCAAAAAATTAAAACCTTCCTTTTTGAAGTCGAGACGATTTTTTTATCCAAAGATACTATTTTTCCTGAATTTTGCAACTCAATATATTACAAAAAAAATGAATTTTCCACACTGTGCGGCGTTCAGTAAAGATCAGAGCTGCTTAACTGTCGAGTGATAATGAAGATTTATTTCCTAACTGGTCTTTGAGAGAGACGCCGTGCAGCCTAGTGAATGGCTAATATTTACATTATACAGTTACTGGGGAGGTGAAAATACATAAATATCTAGACTTAGTTATCGAGATTGTTCCCGATATGTGTAAAATGGCCCGAGGTTCTCTCGATCCATGAGCCGACTTCAGGTTTGGAACCATCTCTATAAAGATGTATAGCCATAAACATATGACGGGCACAGCTGTACCAATCCTGTCGTATTGGTACCACAACTTTTTATTTCTCATCCAAAGTGAGTAAGGGTATAAAATAGTCGGTACTTATGGGTATCGAGATCGTTGTCGACTTGTGTAGGATGGCCTGAGGTTCCCCCGTTCCACGAACCTACTCCCACGAGAGATAACAGCTTGTACCGCTTTGTAAAGAGAACTAACTCACTTCGCATTGGATATACCTGTAAACCGCATTTTTGTCCAGGTACATTTTTTACTAGATTGTCTTGATTTATATGAATTTCTGAAATTTTCAACCAGTTTATTTGAATTCTGATATATACGCATACATATTAAAATGGGTAAAGAACACTAAAAATGTATCAATATTTTGTTGGAACCAATTTCCCTGGAGCATCCATGACAGCGCTCTTACGCGATATGTATTTGCATATGTAAATCTACTCGTATGTATCAGAAAAGTAGCATTCACATATGCAAATACATATCGTGTAAGAGCGCTACCCTGCAGTGAAAAGCCAAACCAGTTAGAAAAAATACTAGTTCATTAACTAGTATGTGCCTACCAGTTCGACAATTTCGAAAAACTTAGGCGACCAGCGACATCTGCCTTTGAATTGCCAAAGCCAAAAATAAAACGCAATTAATTGCTTTTCTTACAAATGTCGGCGTCACGTGAAGACTACTGGCTCTGGTTCTGAAATCGCAGGTTCGAGGCCGCTTGGAGGTGGTTCAGATTTTTAAAGTTAAATAAATGTAAGTAAAAATAATTTATTCAATTTATAAATAAATAACAAATTTGGAAATCTAATTGCATTGCAAAAAAACATTTGGGAAGAAATGCTTGTGCTATAAAAACAAAGAAATTAAACAAAAATATTTTTTTATTAAATTTAAAAATTACAATAAACAGCACAAACAAAAAAAAATATATAAAAATTAAAAATAGAAAATAAAAAAATTTCCCCTGCGCCCGGATTTGAACCTGGGACCTCAGGCTTACCACGCGAGTGCTTTGCTCTGTCGGCCATTGTGCCTGCCGGAGCGTCGCGAGCAAAAAGGCACACTTATGCTTTTCACGTGGCATGAATGGGCAGTCTATCTCATCAACTGGTATGATGCTACTAGTATTTATACTAGTAGATGCTGATGCATAGCCTGAAAATTGACATCTCGTAGGACATCGCAATGTTAAAAATACCAGTCGCTAACATTGAAAAAGGATAGAACGTGACCTAGTTCGGCTGAAACGCAAACCGGTAGAACTCTAGTTCACAACTAGTAGCTTTGCCTGCAGGGTATTACTGGCCGTCTCCATAGGATAAAATTTATTGCTGTCCAGTTGTCATTTTGGTCGCTAGATAAAAATTATATAAGTGGCAATATTTGTGTGGGCTTTTTATATCTTGATATAAGCATCTGTGAGATAGCTTCTAAAACGTATTTTTGCCGGATTTAATCACTTCAAAAAATTTAGAAAATAGGCTATTTTAATCCAATTACATAATAACTAATATTTTAACAGAAAACAGTTCAATATTTGCTTTTATATTAAAATATCAATAATGTTGCCGCCACGAAGTTTTCATGCAAATGAACATGTAGCTGTCAAACTACCAAATTGCCGGCAATAGATGGCAATAGATGGCAATATATAAGCTGTGATATATATTGCTCTTGAAGAGCAATGAGCGGTTTCCATTGGCAAATTATATTCTGACATATGTATCAAGATATAAACTTTATCCTGTGGAGACGGGCAGTTAGTAGCGAGAGTAACTGTGTAAATTCCCTTCCAATTCTTATAGTGTACATTGTATAAAGCTGCTTTGCTGCATGGATTGCTTTCTGAGCTACTTATCATCATTTCGATCGATTGCTTTGCATATACATACATACATATGTATTTATGTATGTGCATTTGTAAGGATTTCATTAGAATTCCCGGGTTGTGCAATTTCGCCTTGCAGCTCGTCCTTATTTGGCTTATCGCCTGGAAGTACATACTGCATACATACATACATCCTTACTCGAAGTAATGATTTTCAAATGCATTGGATTTTTCTTTTTACGTTGGAACAAATAGATATTTGTACATATTTATATACTTGGGTAGGGTTATTCCTTCAGTCCATTGTCAACAACTCCTTCTTTTATCTCTCCGGGTTACACCTTCCCTCGTATCTTAACGTTTTCTCTATACTTCCTTGCACATTTTTTTTTACAATCGTTTCCTTTTTACTCTAGGTCTCGTTTTCTTTCCGTTCCATTTCTCCTTTTCCCCCATTTCTCTACCACACTTCCGTATACCATGTCTCCTACTTTCCCTTCACTTTCTTACAGGAACTGCTCGCGGAGCCATTACAACGGTATTATATTGGAAATTTTCAAAGGAATTTCTTCACTGAAATGTTTGCAGTGGAAGGATTTCTTTTCCAAATGCATACATATGTACATGCATAGGTACATACATAAATATGTATATACAATATAAAATACCCTGCAAGAACAGTGACTATCATTTGACAAATCATTTGAGTGGCAAGACTGATAGAGATTTCTGTCACTGGCTACCTACAAGTTTCTATCAAACTCTAAAGGGCAGTGTGAAAAATCTGATGTAAACATTTGTGTTCCGTCTTCCTCCGACTTATGCCATTATTTAGTTGTCTCTTTTTAACCAACGCAAAATTTGTATATGTGTTAGTAAGGTAAATGAGAATGTGTTAGTTTCCATCACACAATTCTTGTAGGGTAATTGCTGGAGTGCTTCCCTGTTACTCATGTCATGTCGTTATATACAGGAATTGGATATGTATGTTCATACATAAGTATATAAATTTATACACATAGTACGTGATGGTAGCTTGGAAGCTTTCAAGTGGTGCTTATGTTGTCTCTGCAATTTTTTTTAAATGCATTTCTTGCAATATTACACGTAAAGTGCATTTAA
Source organism: Rhagoletis pomonella (assembly GCF_013731165.1). Taxonomy (NCBI): domain Eukaryota; kingdom Metazoa; phylum Arthropoda; class Insecta; order Diptera; family Tephritidae; genus Rhagoletis; species Rhagoletis pomonella. Next base: position 45,888,345 of record NW_023458555.1, read on the forward strand.
AAGTATTAAAGTTGCACTCAGCACACCACTTGTTCGTGTTCAGTTGGGAGAGAGTTTATGAGAGTTTAAGAAAGCATATATTGCGCATTTATAAAGCGATTTATTATATTAAGTAAAATTTTTGTCATTCACTAAACGGAAAGTTCGAAAAATTCTAGTATGCAAAATTTTAAACAAATTGTCCTTAATTACATTTATTTGATACTTAGGGTATTGTTTGAAAGCATACATATTTTTAAAACTTTTCCTGTTTTTGCAATTCTAACAAATTTCTAAAATTTTTTCTTTGCAGGTAAGCATCCTTATACTACTTAATTCGGTTTCTGAAGAAATTGGAGAAACCCTGTTTGTAATGCATAAGTATAAATTTATTTGTAATGGGTGATTTTTTAAGAGCTTGATACCTTTTTTTTTAAAAAAAACGCA
>NW_023458555.1:45888870-45900236 GCF_013731165.1 Rhagoletis pomonella
TTAATACGTGCGCCGGGTATTTAATGTTCGGCTCTGCCCGAACTTAGACTTTCTTACTTGTTTAATCAAGCTTTCTCGATTGTCTTCTCTTAAGCCACTTACGATAGAAATGTTTTCGATATTTAATTGTTCTCTAACACCATTTTCCCACGGAATCCTGAATTACTTTGTTCGCTCCCCCAATTACGAGCGCGAATTACCCCATTCCCACGGGCACATTCTTAATTCGATTTGACAGTTCTCTGTATCTGTGTTTTGTTTTGTTTTCTTCGCTGCAAAATTGATCCGAAATGTAGGTTCATCCTAAATATGTATAAGTTTCCGTATTAAATTAGGGATATAGCACACATTTATAAACTTTACTTTTCGTACTCAGAAAAATGCAAGATAAAAATTAGAGACGCACCAATTTGTTCTTAATTCGCATGGTTATTGGATATGAATTACCAACAAATGAAGTAAGTCGCTCTCAAAATTTTGTATGGCGAATTACATAATTCGAAGGGTAATTGGAGTGCGAATTACGAATGAGAGAGCGAACTACGTAGTTGGGGTGCGGTGGGAAAGCCGTATAACAATAAGTTAGATTTCAGAATCCCACTGAATAGTTTATCTTTTCTTGACCGGCGGCTGATAACCATCTTTCATAACTCGCGAAAATTAAGTAGAAATTGTACCCTCTTCAGAGATTAGAAGCGAAAGAAAACCGAAGAAGTTCCCGTTAATATTTTTTCTAAAGGCAGCATTATAGACTTCTAAAGTGGCCGATGTGATGTAGAGGTTAGCATTGCCCGTGACCATTCCCAGGATCTGGGTTCGATCCCGTAAAAAAATAAAATAAACCAACAGTTTTTTTCTAATAGGGATCGCCCCTCGGCAGGCAATGGCATTCCGCCATGAAACACAGCTTTTCATATACATAAATACAGTCTCCGAAGGTCTTTCCCTCCCCTTGTGTGACAACATCAATGCGCACGCCACAAATCGGAGGAGAAGATCGGCCAAACACTCACATATTGAATAAGTGTCAATCTATTTTTGAAGTCAAGCGCATTTTTAAACTGAAAACGGACAATTCATTCAACATTTTCTAAAAAGAAAACACTTAAATTTAAGATTTTCTAAAAAGTAGAGTTAATCAATTTGTGCGGTGAGCGGCTTATTTAATACAAAATTATTATAGAACTTATTTCTGACATATCTTCCATGAATCAGATCTGTGGAAGTGATGTTTGAATTTACTTTCATGGACCAAAAATCGGTCGATGGTATTAATTTCTCGACATAACCTCCTTGGAACTTATGTCCATGTCCGCCCACTTGCTATCCGAAATTAAATTGACGAGGTCCAACTATTTCAACGCCGCTATTTTGACAGGCTGGCGACGAAACGTACGAAAAGTTGTCAATTATCCTTTTTGTCGATATTCGCATCATTGGCACTTCGTTGCCATAAGAGGATCATATAACGTCGCCAGTAAGAACTCTTAAAGCACAAACAGACGGCAGCGTTGATTCGGATCAACTCGGGAATTAACTGCAGTTGATCAGTGGAGTTGGTCCAGAGAAGGCGAAATATGTGTTTACTACAATCCCCGATTTATTTACTTTGGAACCCATTTATTTCAAAGCCGCTTAGATATTGAAGAATATAACAGGTATTTAGTGAATACTAATTGCTATTTCCATTGCATAAATATCAACTTGGAAAACGCTGCAGTCATTTGTCAGACGAAAAGCCTGACTGATAGGTAGATCCTATGAACAAAGGCCCGCTACGGTTCATTCCCTGCAAAAAATTGTGCGACTAATCTCTAAAGAGGGTATTCCGAGATTACTCTCAATCGGGTACAATTGGGCATTAATTAGTCGCAACTAGTCTCATACGGGTACTAATGGAGGTCAATTAGTCTCGACTCATCCCTTATGGGTATAATTGGAGATCAATTAGTCTCCAACTCATCTCTAACGGGTACTATTAACGATTTAATGATATGTACGCACTGAGTCAATGAAATGTCATGTGCGGCGTTGGCACACAGAGAGAGTATTCGCCTAACGAAACTGAGCACCCCAGTTCGAATCGCAGCTGGCGCAAATTTTTATTTTTATTTTTTAAAAGTGACTAGTCGCTTTTTATACCCATTCGGGTATAAAGGTGAACAATTAGTCTCGAACAAAAGCGAACAGTTCATTCCATATAAAGAGATCAAAAGTGGTATTAGTCGCATGCTCCTTTGCGATTGCTCCCGGGGACATCCCGGATTAGTCCCATTTTTTTGCAGGGTTGCGCCATATTTATACATATGTACATAGTTGTGCCACGATTTGCTACTGGTAAGCTTTCGTCCCATTTTTCTTTGGTCGAAAAGCATATACATATGAAGTGTTTTTGTACTGATGTCAACAAATGTAGTCAGTACTGGCTTTTAAGATTAAGCAATGTTTAATTTCATTAATGCAGCTTCTTTTTATTTCATCCAGCATGACCGGCATGTCCAAAATTCCTTTAACAAAAGTCTATTCACTTTTATCCCTGACTAATAGGACATTAGCCAAGTAGAGATTTGATGCTAAAATTTTTATAATTTTTTGTTTTTATTCACCAAACTTGTGAAGTATTGATTTGCCCAACTTAATTACGCATTGTCTTTCTACTTTATTCTTTTTTATTTCTTGTTTATTGTGCCACCAAATATAATTTTCTTGTTAAATCAATGAAAAATAATATTCTACTCGAATGCCAAAATGCAAATAAGCTTTCGCGACTATATACATACGTACTCATATAAAACAGTTTTTTCATTGCATGACAACTCAAGAAAAAAAGCATAAGAAGTACAAGGAACATATGTAAATTGCAAAAAAAGTTATTATTTAGTGATATTGACTGTGAAAATGGAAGACTGCTTTGTGTAGAGAATGGCAAAAGAAATCGATTTCTGCCTATCTCATGCTTAGTGGAAGAGCCTCATTACCCAAAGTTTTGTTTAGTTTCATTATGCAAAAAAAATACATAATATTTGATACAGCATGGAGTTGCCGATCCCTTTCGATGCTAAAGAGCTCATTCGCGAACAAACCACTTTTTGATTCTATTCATGTTGCCAAAGCTCTTATTTCCACCGGTGATATCTCGTGACTGGTTTTGTATTTTTTTCATTATATGTTCTTGCAACTATGGCGATGATCATTTGTAACCAAAAGTGGTTCGTAAGAGGTTTTATAAGGAAGCAATTTTTTTGTTTCGGTTTAGACTTAATCGCAACATTGTGCGTTCCTATTATAGGAAGACCAAGTGAGTAGTCCACTTGCAAAGTGCGCTATGTAAATTTTTTTAGATTTTTAGTTTTTGGTGGATTACGTACGAGTATTTAAAGTAGTTTCATGTCCAGTAACAGCAGAGTGCAAAATCTTTTTATATTCTGAAAAAATAGCATCAAATGGTAAGTCTTCTTCCAAAAGTCGCTATCATACTTATTTATAAACTTTCAAAAGTATCCATCTTCTGATGAACTTAGAAAATTGCTTTAGGTCGTATAGACTGTTAATGTTATCTTATGACATGTTATGTTATGTTACAATTTTACAAGGCTCTCATTTATCCAAATTTTAAGGTAATAATTAAAAAGATTCCATTTAAATGTTACTTGTTGTCGTAGTCGTTTTTTTTTTCAAATTTATGGCTTTCCATTATAAAATCACATAACGCTGTTGAGAATTGAAGTCAGTTTTGTTTTTTGCTTAAATATTGCTTGTTTTTGTGACAAAATCTAATATTTCGAAAACGTGAACAGACATCGAAATAAATGTAATGGTATTATAAAGCTTTAAAGATGGAAAATGGCTTCCTTGGAGCAAGAGCAGCAAAAGTACAGTTCATTGTATATTGTTTGCAGTAAAAAAAGGGAAACCTTGCTTTTTTGAAGTTGAGACAACTTTTATATCCAAAGATACTATTTTTCCTGAATTTTGGAACTCAATATATTACAAAAAAATGAATTTTCCACACTGTGCGGCGTTCAGTAAAGATTTCAGGACTACTTAACTGTCGACAGATAATGAAGATATGTTTCCAAACTGATCTTTGAGAGAGACTCTGTGCAGCCTACTGAATGGCTAATATTTACATTATACAGTTACTGGGGAGTTGAAAGTACATAAATATCTAGACTCGGTTATCGAGATTGTTGCCGATATGTGTAAAATGACCCGAGGTTCTCTCAATCCATGAGCCCGACTTCCACTAAGTGAGTAAGGGTATAAAACAGTCGGTACTGAGGTTCGACCGTTCCACGAGCCTACTCCCACGAGAGGTAACAGTTTGTACCCCTTTGTAAAGAGAATTTTTGACCAGGTACATATTTTACTAGAGTGTCTTGATTTATATGAATTCCTGAAATTCTCAACCAGTTTATTTGAATTCTGATATATACGCATACATATTAAAATGGGTAAAGAACACTAAAAATTTATTTTGATGTTAGGTAAAAGTTACTCATACATAAATCAATATTTTGTAGGAACCAATTCCCCTGCACCAACCATTAAAGCGTTCTTACACGAAATGTATTTGCAAATGTAAATCTACTCATATGTACCATATATTAGAACGTATCATAAAAGTACCATTCACCTATGCAAATACATATGGTGTAAAAGCGCTATTAGTAGCGAGAGTAACTGTGCAAATTCCATTCCAATTCTTATAGTGTACATTGTATAAAGCTATATTTTACTCGCAGCAAGCATCAACAGCTTTGCTGCATGGATTGCTTGCTGAGCTACTTATCATCATTTCGATCGATTGCTTTGCCGGGTTGTGCAATTTCGCCTTGCAGCTCGCCCTTATTTTGCTTATCGCCTGGAAGTACATACTGCATACATACATATGTACATACTTACTCGAAGTAATGATTTTTCAAATGCATTGGATTTTTCTTTTTACGTAGGAACAAATAGATATTTGTACATATTTATATACTTGGGTAGGGTTATTCCTTCAGTCCATTGTCAACAACTCCTTCTTTTATCTCTCCGCGTTACACCTTCCCTGGTATCTTAACGTTTTCTTTATACTTCCTTGCACATTTTTTTTTTACAATCGTTTCCTTTTTGCTCTAGGTTTCGTTTTCTTTCCGTTCCATTTCTCTTTTTCCCCCACTTCTCTACCACACTTCCGTATACCATGTCTCCTACTTTTCCTTCACTTTCTTACAGGAATTGCTCGCGGAGCCATTACAACGGTATTATATTGCAAATTTTCAAAGGAATTTCTTCACTGAAATGTTTGCAGTGGAAGGATTTCTTTTTCAAATGCATAGTACATATGTACATGCATAGGTAAATATGTACATAAATATGTATATACAATATAAAATAATTGCTGCAGTGATTCCTTGCTACCCATGTCATGTCGGTATATACAGGAATTGGATATGTATGTTCATACATAAGTATATCAATTTGTATACACATAGTACGTGATGGTAGCTTGGAAGCCTTCAAGTGGTGCTTAGGTTGTCTCTGCAATTTTTTATACCCGAGCGCACTTGTGCACAAGGGTATTATAACTTTGTTCACATAACGGTTGTTTGTAACAGGCAAAACGAATCGAGATAGATATAGACAAATGTATACATAAATGATCAGAATGAAAAGAGAAATCGATTAAGCGGTGACTGTCTGTCCGTCCGTCCGTCCGTCCGTCCGTCCGTCCGTCCGTCCGTCTGTGCACACGATAACTCGAGTAAAAATTGAGATATCTTAACGAAACTTGGTACGTGAACTTCTTTTGGGCGTGGGACGGATGGTATTGAAAATGGGTGAAATCAGATAATAACCACGCCTACCTCCCATATAACGGTAATTTTAAGAAATACGAAAACTGCGATATTTTAGTAACTACTGAAGATAATTCACTCAAAATTGATACTTACAATGAGTTTCAGACGGAAAACATGAATATTATAAATTTTTGGAAAATGGGCGTAGCCACGCCCACTTATGGTTACATGTGTATATCTTGGTAACCGCTGCACCAATTTCTTCCAAACTTGGCACAGTTGTTGGCCTTAGTACAGCTTACTAAATGGCTGAAAATTTTAAAAATCGGACAATAACCACGCCTACCTCCCATATAACGGTAATTTTCAGAAAAACGAAAACTGCGATATTTTAGTAACTACTGAAGATAATTCACTCAAAATTGATATTTGCAATGAGTTTTAGACGAAAAATAAGAATATTACAAAATTTTGGCAAATGGGCGTAGCCACGCCTACTTATGGTTACATGTGTGTATCTTGGTAACCGCTACACCAATTTCTTCCAAACTTGGCACAGTTGTTGGTCCTGGTACAGCATACCAACTGGCCGAAAATTTCTAAAATCGGACAATAACCACGCCCACATCCCATATAACGGTAATTTCGAGAAATACAAAATCTTCGATAAATCAGTAAATATTGAAGCTAATTTATTCAAAATTGATGATTGCAACAATTCTTTACCAAGAAATACGTTTATGACAAAATTTTGGAAAATGGGCGTAGCACCGCCCACTTGTGATCACATATATGTACCTCGCTAACCGTTCTAGCAATTTGTACCAAGCTCGGTATGGTTATTGTGCTTGCCACATAAAAGCAAACCGTTGAAAATTGTTGAAATCGGACTAAAATTGAGGCCGCTTTTCATATAACGGTAAATTTCAGATATGCTTGAAACTGCAATATTTCGAAATTTAAGGACGCTAATTTACTTAAAATGTATACACCCCAGCTTATCATGTAGCGGTAGCTTTCGGAAAGGTGGAAAACATATATTTAATACTTGCGCCGGGTATTTAATGTTCGGCTCCGCCCGAACTTAGAATTTCTTACTTGTTTAAAATGCATTTCTTGCAATATTACTCGTAAAGTGCGTTTAAAAGTATTAAAGTTGCACTCAGCACACCTCTTGTTCGTGCTCAGTTGGAAAGAAATTCTATGGAAATAAATATATTTTAATAAATTTCTTATTTAAATGACATTATGAGAGTTTTAGAAAGCATATATTGCGCATTTATAAAGCAATTTATTATATTAAGTAAAATTTTTGTCATTCTCTAAACGGAAAGTTCGAAAAATTCTAGTATGCAAAATTTGTTTGAACATTTTAAATAAATTGTCCTTAATTACATTTATTTAATACTTAGGGTATTGTTGGAAAGCATACATATTTTTAAATATATATTTTTAAAACTTTTCCTGTTTTTGCAATTCTAACAAATGTCTTAATTTTTTTTTTCTTTGCAGGTAAGCATCCTTATACTACTTAATTCGGTTTCTGAAGAAATTGGAGAAACCCTGTTTGTAATGCATAAGTATAAATTTATTTGAATAAACCTAAAAAATAGCAACTAACCGCGATTACACTGCTGTAAGAATTGTATCATCCTAATCCCGAAAATATTAAAGATTCTTGTGTGTCTAGTCTAGTATTGCAGATAACGGTCAACATATGAAAAATTGAGAGTGCCAAAAAAAAACTATTTTCTTATGCGATCCAAATGACAGATATAGTTACGACCTTTTTACACAATATAAAAGAAGAGTTAACAGCAATTTCAGCACATAGCACATTTTAACCCGTTAACAGTTCTTTTATACGCTTTTTTAAGTCGATTTCAAGAAAGTTCATTCCATTATCAGGTTTTAAAAATCTGAAACCATGGACAAAAGCATATACGTACATATATCATAGAATTCTACTATATATTTATTCAAAAAGAATTCGATTATAGCCGAATAATTGTTGCCAGGTGGCCCATATAACTTCACCTTAAAATGATTTAATTTCTGCCTAAAAAATCCCTGAATATATAGAGTCTGTAGGTGTGCAACGCTGCTAGTAACCCGGATATCTAACACTGTTGGGCGTTAATAAATTAATTTTTCAATCAACATTTTGAAGCTTGTCTTTGGGCTGTTGAGTCTACCATTTTAGAATGCTTCAGTCGAACGTACATAGTCAATATTATCAATGATAAGTTACGGAATCGTATGTACAACTGCCATGGTTTGGGCGAGTTTACATGTCCGCTGCACTCTTGGCGGTGAGTGTTGCAAATTTGAACCAACGCCTCGATGCTGAAACGCTTCAACTCGAAAAGGGACTATGCTATATTAATGGATGATGATATCATTGTGTTGAACTCCTCTTCTCGCGATGAATTTGAATAATTGGATTACTGAATGGGGACGAGAGATCAAAAACCCATTAGATTTCTAGATAGTTTTTTACCATGAACCAAATATGTATACTTTTTGTGTACTTTTGCCTTGCCATATTAAATTTATAAAAAATATATACTTACATACATACATACATGACATATAGTAAATACTGTTCGAATGTTAGGAAATTTTCCATTTTTTCTTTGGTTCGTCGTGGAACAAAAAAAAAAGATAAATTTTGATATTTGAAAAAATCCCTAAAAAACATTGTGTCCCTAATTTTCTCCCTGATGGCCCAGAATAACACTAAATCTAGGGAGAAATAGTTAAACTGGCAACACTAAGTCGAATCATTGTTCCCCCGTGGCGAGGATAAACCGTGTATTTTTATACCATTATCATATTGCCAGAGACAAAACAAGCTAAATTTTTTGTCTGTGTCCAGTGGCAGTCGCTATTTTGCTCTGTCAGATGAATTTATGCAGCAATGCTGCCAAGTCAGAAAGAGAGATTAAGTTAGATTCTCAGCGGAAAAGTGCAAGAGCCTCGTATAGTGTACAAATCCCTTTTTACTTTAGTGTGGTAGAATCGGCAAAAAGAATGTGGTAGATTTTCCAATCAACTTTAAATGTCTACAGTTCTGATAAGCAACTAATTTTATGAAGTTGATAAAATATACGATCCTTTACCAAACTCATATAATTGCGTATGTATCTATAATTAAACCATGGAGTGCGGATTTCTGATATATTAAAAAGTCAAAGCAATACGATTCAGGTTTACAGGATTTAGTCAGAATTTACAGGAAATCGTTCCTATAGACACAAAAAAAATACTGTAACTGGGAACACTTCTGAGAGAGTAACTGAGCAACTCTTTCTAGTCAGAAGTTACAGGATTTAGTCCGGAGTTTTTCTTCCTGTAAATTCATGAAAAGTGTAAAACAACAGGCAAGTTTGCATTTGCAAACAAAAACAGAACGCAATGAAAGCAAAGAACCTTATTTTTGTTAAAAAATGGAGTTAAACAAAAAAAAATATTTGAATATGTACGCAATTATTTTTCATTTTATAGATTTTAAAATTGAATTAATGATCTTTCAGTCAAATCAGTGTTCCTACAGCTTCGTTCCGCAACGTCCACGTTTCTGCGCTACATAGATAAAAGGATGAGAATAATGTGAAAGGACTCTGATTTTCAATTGCCTACCAAGCCCATAATAATACCTGTTGCGAGGTGTTATTCTTCGCCTTATCTCCAGGCTTACATTATTAGATGTGCTATGTTGTGTATTAGGTATACAAAAAAAGTCCTTCACTACTTCAAAATTATTACTGTCAACAGTGGCATGTGTGTCTCAGTACGCGGATGCTTTTCCCGCCTGCACGACCTTGAGCCGCCTTGTCTACAACATCGTTTAGTCTCAAGCAGCGCGTAGATTTCCTTCCAATTCGGACGAAGCTAAAAGTAATGCTCAACGTCATTCTGCATAAACATGGTTTTGAAGAGGCAGCTTCTTTTCATGCTATGAAAAGCGGCTTTACTTTTGGTTAAAACATGACTTCAGTCTTTCTCACAGTCCTGTCGATAGCACCTTATAATCGTTATTAAGAAGGCCTTTTCCGCGGCCTTACAGCAAGATTGAAATTTTCGGACATACATTATGAGATCAAGCGTCTTGTATTGCTGGTAGGATCTTCACCAGCGACTTTAAAAATATCCGCCGGTATTCCGTCGGCTTCTGTGCTTTTGTTGTTTTTGTTGTGTTAAAGCCGCTGCAAAGGAATTGGCAAATGCCAAACTTACTTCACTCTGCCTTGCGTTTATCAGTGTTTTACTGCACAGACGCTCATGCGGATGTTTGCTTCTCGAATGGAAGGCACATGAATATTGTTCACTACGTGATTAATCTGGTACTGTATTTTCAAAAAAAAAACTGTAACCTTCACAAACGCAGGAATTTCTGGAATGTTAACATTTTATAACCGTATGATTGGGATGGAGCTGACATCTTTTCAATCAAAAGAGCAAACGCTGCACCTTCATCGCCTCGTTTACACTTAAAAATTTACTCAGCAGCCGCCCTGCGAATAATCACCAGAGCCTACCTTGTTCAGTGTCGCTTTTCACCTGCCGCGCTGCTGCCTTCTTTTTAATGTTTTGTTTTGTGACGCAGAATTTTTTTTTACTCGCAATAACTAATAATTAATTTAATTATTTATGGACCAAGCTAAGTTGACGCTGGCGCATCTAACGGCGCCAATAAGCAATTTACATAGATTAGAAAGTATGTGGTGAGTGAAGTCCTTTCGCTTTTCATAAACTACTGCAAAATGCCGAGGTGCAGACGGCGCGTAGCGGTGCATAGTTAAATAAAAAAAAAAAAAAAAATACAAATTGTAAAAAATGAATGAAGTTAAAAAGGCGGCGACAGACCTGTGAGATTTCCAACTTTCTACATCCTTTCGCTGGTGTTGATGGCTAGCTGCTGTTGTTGCTACTCCGTGCAGTGTTTACATGTCACTCACACGATTAGCGGCAAAGCGAAATGGCCGCTGGAAAAAATAGCACATGCAGATAGAAGAAAAGTGCCAATGTTTAATGATAACAGCGAACACAACAACAAGAACAACAACAACATTAAATATTTATAATAACAATAGTTAAACGCTTGAATGGTTCAAGCGCGCAAATCAATCAAAAGTGGCTTTGTAAAACCAATTGACTAGCAATGAATGAAATCGTTGTAAACATGAGTGTATGTATGTATGTATGTGCGCTTGTTTCTATGACCACCACTGTGTGACTGTGTGTGTTTGTGTGACTAATTCCCAAGTTACGCCTTGGTGTGTTGCGATCTTTTGTGATTGTGCGCGCACAATTACCGTTGTAAACACAAGCACACATACACTTATGTACTATGTATGTAATATGTACACCTGTTACATGAGGTACATGTTGCTGCAACATGCGCCCCTCAAACGCATGCGAAACGTGCCGCCAATGTTAAATAGCCAACTTGCCACACATTGCCTTTGCTGTTTTTCTGTCTGTCTGTCTGTCTATCTACTGCCGGCCGCTTGCAGAAAAAAAAACGCCAACTAGTTAACTAGCTAGTCGCCTGTCAATGTCCATTTGTCTTTTGTC
>NW_023458555.1:45900336-45903508 GCF_013731165.1 Rhagoletis pomonella
TTTTGAGTTTTCTGTGGGCTGCTGCAAATGAAATAACAAAAGTCAAAGCCAGTGGTACCAAGGTAGAAAAATTAAGTAAAAAAAAAACATATGCATATGTATGTACATACCTATACTTTTTTTAAATTTAATTGGCTAACCGTACTTTTTTATGTTGCGACCGTGTGGTAAGGTGAGAAGCGTAAAGCGTCAAGCGTTTTTTATACTTCTTACTTCTAAAGTTTTGATAATTTTTGCTTAGCTTAAATTTACTGACATTAGAGTGGAGAGAACTGAGATCTGGTGGGTAAGTATTAGAACGTGGGGCTCGAGGTCAATGAACTTTGGAAGGAAACAACTTTTGTTCTCGAGACAAAAACATCGATATATCATATTTTAAGATGAGACTGGAAATGTCGAAGCTATAATGAAAAATATAAAAAGGAGACCCACAACTTTCGGTGAAAAATCATATTTTTCCAACTGCCTTGTCTCGAGACAAAAACATCGATAAAACATACTTTGAGATTCGACTTTAAATGCCAGAGATATGACGAAATATGTAAAAAACAGAAGACCCCAATACTACAATACAATATATATATCATACTTTAATATCCGACTGTAAATGCCGAATATATGACGACAAATGTAAAAAGGCGGCTCCTATGTTCGATCAAAAAAATTTATTTATTTTTTTTTTTCAATTTGGCTTGCAAAAATACGTTACGACTCCTGGCAAGCCTTTTAATTCCTGGAACGGTATGTATGTATATAGAATTTGGTCAACTTAAATGGCAGAACTTGCAGAAAAGGCGATTAAGATTATGCAAATCGCCTATGAGAAAGAACTGCTTAGGATATAGGTAACAAGTTAACGAAAATTAAGAAGAGGAGAGAAAAAACATTTAATTTAAATTAATCGATCGATTATGCATCAACAGCGGGCTTGGGAGCCACCACTTCAAAACAGCTTCCAATGAATAACCCATAAAGCTTCGGAAGCCACTAATTCTAAATAGTTATTTGTAATATATTTTCCTTGAAATGCTTAATTCATTTCTTTTTTAAGTTTTCTACATGAAGCCAAGTTATAATTCTTGATAGAATCTATTAAAAATGCTATTCATATTCCAGAAGGCAAAATGAAACACCCGTTTCTGAATAAATGTTTGGAGGTAGTACATATGTACATTAGACTGCATCACCAAAAAAAGTTGCGCTTTTTCCGCCGAGGATTACAAAATTTATTATATTTTAAGACGTCCACCAAAATATTTCGGAAAAATATTAAGATTTAAGCGAGCTGGACCAATTTGAAAATACCTCCAAAAATGACGTTTTTTATGAATAAAAATAGTTTCTTAAAGAACTTTTTGAAAAAGTCCCCTCAGATGACAAAACAGATTAGGCTTAAAAAATCAGTATAAAAATCTTTTCAACGGAATCGTAAGAATGAGATTTTTGATGCTATTTCTTTTACTTTTTTCAAAGATTGATTTACGAAAAACTTAAATAACTGGGCCAAAACTATTCTGATTTAGACTTATGGGATCTCGGTAGAAAGGCATTTTCCTAATATTTTTATTTATGTGCAAAAAAAGTCATTCGCGTCCCAATTGTTTTTTTTTTTTTTTTTGTTAATACCAACACATCTTAATTCAACTTTGAATGATGTTCGTTCATCCTACCTTTCTCTTTCATCCTTTGAATGAGCTTATTAGCAAAGAAATAAAAAGGGTGAGCAATGATACCTCACTAGTCTAAATCGGAAGAGTTTAGGTTCAGTTATTCAAGTTTTTCTTATACCAATCTTTGAAAAAAGTTAAAAAACTGCATCAAAAATCTCATTATTACATTCCGTTATTTTTTTTTTAATATTTTCATGTAAATTTTTTTTTAAGCTAAACCCGTTTTGTCATTTGAGGGGATTTTTTCAAAAAACATCTTTAAGAAACCATTTTTATTCATAAAAAACTCCATTTTTGAAGGTATTTTCAAATCGGTCCAGCTCACTTAAATCTTAATATTTTTCCGAAATATTTTGGTGGACGTCTTAAAATATAATAGATTTTATAATTCCAATGGAAAAACAGGACCGAGTTTTTTTTTTTGTATGGAGAGTAATGCAGTCTAATGTACATATGTAGACTTTTTCAACTTGACGCTCTCTGTGGCAGCAGTATCTAATATCTTCGAATAGGTATTTTTATATGTATTTCTGCATCTAAAATATAATTTTGAAAATAATGTCGCTTACATCTTTTTGGCGGTTAGGGCTTGATATATGTATGTATGTATATGTATGTACACTCGAACATTTCGTTAAAAAATTAAGACCCTTTTTACCTGGCTTTTATTAGTTTGGGATGTAACTATCTAGTCAGATTAAAAGTAGCTTGCGACTGTCAAAAACAATGATGTATGTATTACTTGAATAAACTTACGGCATGCACTACGAATTATGCGCTAAAACCAACCATTTTTGGTTTTATTAATAACGTAAAAATATAGAAAACTAATATTTGTAAAACTACAAACAAAAACATACGAAAAAGTCAGTGCCCATAGATTTTTCTTCTCATAGATTAGATATTAGATAGATAGATTATTTATTAGATAAAACTACAATAACTAAGCTTGCGCAATGGGAAACATTTAAGTGTTTTATTTTGGTTTTTGATGTAATAAATAATATATACATAAGTATGTGGTAAGTAAATACATGTAAAGCTCGGGTGGTAATCGTATGCCATAAATTGTTTACACTTTAAAATTAAGCGTTAGTAGCCACTTAAAAGTTGTCAGCGTTTGTATTCAGATATGTATATTAAGTGATAAATCATTTTATATGCGCCTCCAAATATAGGCATGTGCAAAGAAAAAAATGGATAAATGAAAAGCGCGCATTCACTGAAATTAATGACCCTTATCGGGAAGTAAATACCAAATAAATAAATTAAATAAAAAGAAATCTTATTAGAAATTTAAAGTGGCAAGCATTGAAGCTACAAATTATCACCTTTTACGATTTTTTGTTCATTTACATAGTCATTCCGGATATTTAGAGCGAAATTACAACCAAATATGGCTAAAGGCTTGTTTTTCCTAGGTCAAATTCAATGGCATCTGTCGTCAAATTGTAATAAAAAAAAATTATGCAAATATGTAAAATGATCAATGTATGTATGTA
>NW_023458555.1:45903608-45905607 GCF_013731165.1 Rhagoletis pomonella
TTTGACTTTTGTTATTTCATTTGCAGCAGCCCACAGAAAACTCAAAAAAAAAAACAAGAAGGGGAGGCATTCTAAGCTGCCGCTTTCTGTTTGAGAAAATAGCAATTAAAATTGTCCAAAGGCGGCATATTCATAATGTTGCTTAGTTAGCAACGCTTTCAAGTTTTTTTATCGCTTTTCTACTGATTAAAGAGCTGCTGTTGCTGGATGCTGAGGCAGACTTCTTTGCTTTCACACTTTTTTTTCATTCGATGAGCGGAGCGTTAATAAAGCTTCAATGTTAATTTGTGTTATATCGCTTCCTGCTTTTTTTCGTTTGGTTTTAGCGCATTCACATTTCATTCACACTTTAATTTCATAATTCTTTTCCACGCATACATATATTTTTTTTTTCTAATTAAAAAGCTATTTCTTTAGCTTTAATCGCTAACGAAAAGTGTTGCAGACAGCCGAGAGAGTTGCTGTGTGACAGTGGCAGATAACCGGAAATAATGCTGCTGGTTCTATGGCTTTGTGACATTTGCATGTGTGTGTGAACGCCGTTATGCTAACTTTTAATGCCTTTCTCCATTTTAATTTTCCCTTTTTTTTGTCGGTGTACCCTCGCTACTCTCAGCTACTCATTCTATCAGCTAGCTGTCATTTTTAAACTGGATTTTATCTTTTCATTTGGTTTTTTTTTTGCTGTTCATTTTAATTTTACCTTTCGTGTTATGTAATAGTTTTCTTCTTCTATGGCGTTTATGCGAGTACTTTTACGACTTCTATGTCACAGCTTTAAAAGCTAGCTGCCTGTTTGCGAATATTACCAGTTGGATGGCCATAAAACCAACACACTTTGACATCTCTTCACAGCTGAGCAGTCCAGTTGCTAGTTTCATATACATAACGCCTGAGTAACTAAAAGATTTGCGACAATTTAAAGTGTAGTAAACGAGCTTAAATGTTGCCTTGCTCATACCTGTCAATTCTTTTCTTCCGTTTTCGCGAAATTCTGCAAACGATTAAAAGGAAATAAAAAACAAAAATAAAACTCGCCATAAAAATTAAGTGAATCGTTGTACCTATGCGCATGCAATAAAATTTAGGCCAACAAACCTATTAAAATATAACAAACCCAATTTTTTACATATCTCGCTGCCTCCTCCATGTTTATACATAGGCTTCTACCATTACCTCACTTCAGGCTTCAGCTTACTTTTGATTTCCGTATTCATATCCGTCGCCTTGGCACGTGTCCTTTTTGTATTTATTTGAATTTTTGCATTGTTTTGACGTTATCATGGCAATGCCACACATATTCAACAGTAACTGACTGACTGACGCAGTGACTGCCTGCCTGGCTGATATTCGTAGTTGGCACGCTGACTGTCAATGTTGTTGATGCGCGCACCGTACATACAGATAAAGCAAACACTTGGCTGTATTTGCACTGTAGTATACCAATTTTGCTACTTCATGCATGCACCCCATCTTGCCAAAGCACCCCTGCACGCTCTGCTTACCATTTTTTCTTTCACTTCCCGTAAAAAAATAATTATAAAAAAAAGTACTCTGCCTGGTATGCATTGTGGAAAATACTCGTAGTCGTATATGAAATATTTTATAAATGCCTTTGGTGCCAGTTACTGCCATCGTGCGCGCCTACCTTCTTCTTTACTTTCTGTGCCAAATACTCGTTGAGGCTTGCACACGATAATCATAATGCTGAGGCGAAAACTACATAAATTTGACAAATGTAAGGCCATTTTATTTTAGCTACCGCGTTTGCTTCGTAGCTGCTTGAAATTTTTTACTTCTATCCTTACTCTATTCGTTTGCACTGCTTTTCTGTTTTGCGTTATTTCCTATTCCGCTGTCATTATCCTTGTTAATGCTTTTAGCTAATAGTATTTTTTTTTGCCAAAATCACGGTACATGTGAAAGCCTGTCAATAAAGAATGTTTTCGTTTGAGGACAAGTGCATACTTTTGTTGGATATTTATGTATTTGAAACAAG
>NW_023458555.1:45908607-45928831 GCF_013731165.1 Rhagoletis pomonella
ACTAGTTAACTAGCTAGTCGCCTGTCAATGTCCATTTGTCTTTTGTCATTTGATTGCTTAGTCCATGTCTGGGGCTGCCGCGTCACGCCGCGCTACTTTGCTTTACATTTATTATTTCTTTAATCAAAATTTTTCTCTAATTTTACAATAATTTTTAATGCATACATTTTATTTATTGTTGTTGTTTATTAAATTTGTAATTTTTTGCTGCAATCTCTCTAATTTTTCGCTGCTCGCGCAATCAAATTGTTTCCATCTAATCGATAATTACCGATCAACACAAGTTTTGTGCCGCAGACAAAAAATGTTGGTGTGCTGCGCATGCGTTCATAATGTGTCGCCGCTGCATTCATATATGTACATTAGGGTGGTCCAAAAATGCACGTGAAAAAGTAAAGTCGGAATTTTTATGCTCCACCCACTAGAATTGTTCTATAACGAAAAATTTATCCCCATTTTCTTATTTTGAAATCCAAAAATATTTAGAGGTCGCTCAAAGCGCTCAAAATTCTACATGTATTCTATATGGGAAAAACTGCTTTCCGTAGAAATGGCATAGAACTCTGGAAAATCAATATTTTTCGAGCGGAAAGCTATGTTTCTCTTCAGAAGATTCCTAGTAATAATACCCAATTATTTATTTAACCATTTTTTTATAGCAACTATATTTTATAGGTCCGCCAATACCCCCAGAAAGTGCAATGGGGGGATAAATAAAAATCTTTAATATTAAAAAATGCATAAATAAAGAATTAGGCATTGTTATTGGAAGCCTCCCGAAGAGAGCCAGAGTTTTCCGATCGAAAAATACTGATTTTCAAGAATTCTATACCATTTCTACGAAAAGTTGTTTTTTTTCTCATATAAAATACATGGAAACTTTGAGCGCTTTGAGCGACCTCTAAATATTTTCAAAATTAAAACATAGGGATATATTTTTTCGATATATATAACGATCCTAGAGGGTGAGAGCATTAAAATTGCGACTTTTCTTACCTTGGACCACCCTAATGTACATATTTACATACATATGAGTCTATGTACAGATTTGCAAATTCACAACGCAATCACTAATTGACAATCTTGTTTTTTACAGTATTTTTTTCCTTTAAATTTTTTTTATTTATAGTTATACCAAAAATTTTATTTTTTTTTCCTTTTCGCCTTTGTAGATTTTATATTTTTCTCCTCGCCGACCACTTATCGCAATTGCATTGCCAATTATTAATTATAAAGCGTGCAACATACTTATTGCCAAGGTGGAGTTGTGGCAACTACTTATCATTGCCACATCTGCACACACTTGTGCACCTAACAGGTTTATGCAAATAAAAATTTAAGAGAAAAAAAACCAGTTGTTGTGTTACAGCATGTCGCACAAGCTCATTTGCAACATCCGCAGGCGTTTGACGGTCCCGGCAGTAGGCAATGACAATGATAATGGTGTATTTTTGTGGTTGTGGGTATGCAGCAGAGGCAGCAACACCCACTTAAAAGTGCGATTATCGCAAAATATATCTACGTACATACGCATAAATACATATGTACTATATATGTACTTCGCCAGCTCTGCCTTCTTTGCGGTTTCAACTGCGTTTTTGTGGCTGTCACAAACCCACCCAATAAACGACTCGTAGCCTAGGCTGTATTTTATGTTGTTTTCTTTTTTTTTATGTTCAAGCCACTTAATTATAATCTTTTCTGGTGCCAGTTACTTACTCACTTAACTCTGTGGTTGGTTGTAATGATTGGCGGTTGCAATGTTTGATGACAATGTTTGTGGGTAAAAAGTAATGATTAAGCAAGACAGCAATTAAAATCGAAAAAGGATTTTCTAACAAACATGTCTAAAAATAGGAATCAAATTAATAATAATATGTTAAATATGCTTTATTTTAACTGGCGGTGTCTTGCCATTTTTTTTTTGTATTCCTTCTTCGGTTTCTGCAAAGACCCGAATAAATGAAAAACTAAGAGTGCAGCGTCCGTTCTTAAGCTTTAATGAGCACAGGGGTGCCCTGGCTTCGTGATGATGAAACACAACATCTTTTCTGCGGAGTTCTAGATTAGCTTAGAAAACTTAACGAGTTGTTCCTATTTGCTTTAAGTTGGCATTATAAAATCTGCTTTTAATATCAGCTTAAGTTAGGTCAGGTAAAAATTTGACCCAGGACAGGTAAATACACTATCAAGCTCTCCTTAATGTAAACCACAATGTTTGGTACTTTAATTGCCAAGCTACATATTAGAAAAAATTTTGCATTGCGCGAGTAAAGCTCCACGCTACGCCGATGTAGAGTAGATTAGATTTAGAGAAGGGATCAGTTCACCTTGTTACCGCAACCGAGAGTGATCTATTGTAACAAACCTCTATTCGACTACAGATCTTCCTTGATCCACGTATTGCTAAGAAAACTCGTGAGTTCCTTTGGCTGAATGCCGTTTATGTCGTGTGCTTCTAGGTACGGTGATCCTAGGAAGCCAAGTGTGGTCCTAGTGAGGGCTTTACAGTAGCTCTGCTGTTTGCTGTTCTTTGTTGCACAACCTACTCTGATCCTAAGTTTGGCAAGTGCCTTTATTTAGCCTGTCTGTTACTTCCCGTATTTGTCCAGTAATCTTGCGCTTCGTTCTTCATCCAGATATATAGTTTCGCCTAACGTAGCTTCATGGCAAACAAGTAATTGGTTCTAGCGATATGAATCCCTGCACAGCACCTTGGAGCCGTCAGTATGCCAGATGTGGCTGTCTCTCCGAGTTTAAGTCGTTCGTTGTTCCTGTTGGGGAATAATACCTTGAAATTTCGTTTAAAGTTAAATCTCGGAAGGCACAGGTCCACAAAGCTTATTCGAAGCTCATTCCCTTATTTTATAACCCTGAGGGTGGAAGAGAGTATAATCTTCTTGCCTTCTGCATTGTCACTTGAGATGAGCCTTGCTGTAAGCAGTAGAGCCTCTTTCTAGATTACAATGTGAAGGGGAAGCAGATCAAGAAGCTCCTCGAGGACTTCTTTTCTGCCTTCCTTCACCAGACGCGTGCAGCATAAGTTAGAATAGGCTGTGAGATGGCATCATACACCCACCTTTCCAGTTTAGGTTTGATGCCCCAGTTCCGCCTCATTAGTTTCCGGTAGGTCCAGATAGAGGACGTGGTTTTTTTAATAGTTTTGTCTAGGTGCGGATTCCATGAGAGCTTGTCATCAAGGATAACTCCTAGATATTTGACCTCTTTGGAGAAGTGTATCTTTTCTCCTGGAAAGAATGGTTCTAGTAATTTGTCCCCCTGGATCAAATGACTATGTTAATCATTGTTACTGCATCAATTGGCGACTTTGTTCAGAGCATTGTGTAGGAGGTTGGAGATAATGACTTCGAACCCACCTCTAATTAGTATGACAATGTCGCCCGAATAGCACTGAACATCGAAGCCATTTTCAATAAGGAGTCAGAGTAGTGTATCTACTACGATGGAGACTTTAGCAGAGAGGAGGTCACACAGTAGGTATTGAGATGATTCTATCTCATTATTCCCTAGTTTCCCAGTTAAGGTTTCAAATAAAGATCTTGAACTCTGATCGTTCTTTAGAGAGAAGCGTTTGTACACATCCTTGTTTATGCACAGATATGGAGCCCCATCAATCAAAGAGTAGAGAGCAGTTGATGACACTGTCCAAGTGAACTCTTTATAACCCACTCATCCGCCAAGTTGTTATCGGCAAAATCGCTGTGGTCTGGTTCCCTTAAGTAAGTAAGAGACACACACTTATACCAAAAGTTGATAGCCCTTTGTGCCACCACAATTTGCAAAATGTTTTTCTGTATAGAATTATATTCGTTAACTCACATAGGCACTATAACCTGCCTCTGGGCAGGGCATTACATTTGCGGAGAAGGTAAAAAACTGTCCCTTCTTCCTTACAGTTTTTTTTGCTGCTTCTGCGCCATTTACAGAAGCGGAGTTTCGAGCCGTACTGCTCGGCTGCTTAGCTATAGTGCTGCCTATTCGTGCTCCGACTATGTAAGATTTGAAACCTCAGCCTCACTCCTCCATCCGCTATGCCATTGAGCTTCGAATATGCTGTGAGAATTGAAATGCCGCTAAGTAGAGTGAAATGGCTGTCGTACAATCCCTTCTACTTGGCATCTCCATATGGAAGCTTCTATTCCGAACCAAAGTTTGCGCCCACCGGCCTATAAGGAAGTATTCTGACGCAACCGAAAGAGAGACAATGACCAACTTAAAATTTAATTTTAAACGTATACTGAGTGAGGCAAAACCCTGATTGTGGCTATCAAAATAGACGTTAGGTTCTTTTGCTGACGTCGCACAGTTGAGTCCAACTAATCTGCCTGGAACACATTACCATGGTCTGCAAGATATAAGGCTAATTGAGAGTTCCCGACAGAGTAGACCTGCACCGATTCATCCCTTAAGTGTCAGTCGTTTGTGAAAATCTATCTGTCTTCAACCCACTCATCCCTTAACTGAATAAGAGTGTAGAAAAAATTGCATGGAGCCGGTCTAGATGCGCAGTGATTTGTTTTATCACGGACACAATTTTCAAGAATATAGAAGTATCCAAAGCCATGCTAAGGCTGATCCTATCACTTACACCTTGGGGGTGCGTCTTTTGCCCTTCTTCTTAGGACAAAGTCAGGCCCACAGCAAAACATTTGCATTTGCAGTGGCATGTTGAGTCATCCTAATAGTTTACATAATTTCCATTTGCGAACTGTGAGTAGTAGCCGTTGATGAATCCTGACAAGCTTTTAATATAGTTGTGTACAACAAAAAAATTATAATAGAAGCTTTGCGCTTTTTGCCTGAGCAGCGATCTACGACAAGCAGGATATGTTCGGAAAGAAAAACTATGTACTGGCTTATGAATAAAAAAAATGCTCCTAAAATCCCACGCAATGCTGCTTTATTTAAAGCAAGTCCTCATCCCCTGGAGTAGTAAAAAAAAATTTAGTTGGCATACCATTTAACAACTAAATGTGAAAATTCACACTTGACACCAGATTGTTTTTTTTTTCAACAAATATCGCGTAAATTTTCCCACAGCAGCAACTAGCAATAACCTCTGCAAACTTTTTCAACTCCCTCAGCAGCGGCGCGACAGCAACAACGTACGTTTACAACTAAGCAACCTTTTTTTATGCCGCCAAGCAGCCATAAACCGAACACCGCAAACCTGACATTGACTCTCTTGCAAGGCATTAATTTACGCCATTAACACCAACACCTTCATTTCAGTTTTATTTTTATTCGTAATTTATGTTTTTTTTTTGTGTGTGCTTGCGCTCTTGAGCTAACAGCTTAGCCAGCTGGTTAAATGTTCAACTAATATGTTTGCAGAACAAACAAAAAATGTATAAAAAAAAAAATCGCAAAAAACCGGAGAAATAAAAAAAAATCGCTAAAAATAGGAAAAATAAAAAATTGCAAACAAAATCTGCCTCTTGGGTGCGCCATAATTTTTCTTGCAGCAGCAGCAGCACCAATTGATCAGCGTACATTGAATATGTTTGCTTTATTTTGGGGGGACTTTCCACTTGTTTAAAATTGCCAATCTATTTGGCTGCGAAAAAAATTGTCCACATCAGTGTAATTGTCCACAATTGATTTAATATGCAATTTGTTGTCTGCGTTGTGTGTACAATGTTTTCTGTCTTTTTTTTTTGTTTTTGTATGTAACAATATTTGCGTCTGAGAGAGTTGTTTCTTATTTGCCTTCGATGCTGTTGGCCATCTGTCACTTGCTGATGCTGCTGCTGCTGTTGTGATTTATTTGCACGTTTCATTTGATTTAAATGCTTATTATTTCAATCGTGTAATGCAATCAAATATGTCTTTAATTGGTGTTTGCTGGTGTGGTGTAGATGAACTCTTCTTTCACAATTTAATTGATATACAAAATCTTTTCTCCCATCTAAATATGTAAAGATTTACCCAAGAGTTTTTTAATAATTGTTTTCGTCTATTCCAGTAGCTTTAACTGCCTTTTGTTTCCTTAAAACAATGATAAATTCTGGGTTGGACCCCGTTACCCGATTCCTATATGTTTTTTAAAGGAAAGATGGTACCTCAGAAGGGATCCCATACTAATTTGGTTTAGATCTGATCATTGGATCATTAAGAAATTAACGGTACTCTTATATTTTTATATATGAATTAAAGTCGGTTTTGTCTTTTGCTTCACAATTACTTGTTTCTAGCTACGATGTAAAAATGTAATTTGATCTGGCCTTTATGATCGATTAGCTGTTTAAAAATATAGAATCACTAATATCAACAGCACACCATCCGGTGAGAGCCTTTAATTATTCCCAGAGGAGTCGTTCTTTGGATCTGAAAGACATATTCAACCTGTGGTTGTGAACTTCTGCTTCTTTCAGTGTTTTCAGAAAATTTTTTCGTGGGCGGCTTTTTAAAAAGTTATTTTAAGGACCGCTGAAATAAGCACACACCGTAGTCTAGTGATTGAAAAGAAGGTTCAATTACACTTGAAACGTAGCCTATTTAATTTTCCAAAAATATTTTATTTTCACTTGATATTCATAAAAGTGTTTTCTGTTAGCCGAAATCAAAAAATTAGCCACTATTTTAAGTTATGAAATGTTTTGTTTTGGACACCAATGAATCTGGGCTAGTACGGAGGGTAACAGACAAGCTAAGTCCTTCCTCCACTTCATCAAGGAGAACCGAAGCACTCCTTCACCTCAGTAGGCACGAAGGGAGAATTTGTATAGGCTTTATTTCTGGCCACTGCAGGGTTATGAAGCATTTGTCCAACATAAGAGTTGTCAACTCTGTGCCACGAATAAAAGGAAACAGCAGAACACATTATGTGCCGCGGTGAAGCACTCACTACGACCAGACTTCGCTTCTTAGGATCACCGTACCTAGAAGCACATGACTTAAATGGCATTCGGCCAAATGACTTTACCGCCTGGTTTCTTAGCAATGCGCCAAATGTAGCAATGTAGTCATATAGAGATTTGTTACAATAGATCGCTCTCAGTTGCGGTAACTAGGTGACCTGCTCCCTCCTCTAAATCAAATATAACTTAATCTAATGTTTTGAGCGCACTTGGCTATGTTTAGGTAAACAAAAAATATCCCCAAATTCAGATACGATGAGGAGATTTCATTTCACATTGTTAATCTCTAGAAAGAAGTCTGAGTGGAAGCGAAAATTTGTTGATTTCCGAAATCACACATCTAATTTCTACAGTTTAGACTCTGTTCCTTTTTTATCAGTCTTCCCAAAAAGATTGTCTTGGAGATAAAATACATGTATCCAAGTAAGTTTTAAAGGATTTTTTCTAATCTTTGAAACTCTATTGTGCAAAACTTCTCATCTTTGGATACCAAGGAAGTCGCCAATTTTTGATACCTTCAACGGAAGGGAAGCGTATACCCGTAAGGGTATAAATGGCAGACTGAGCCGGCCGAGCATAGTCATAGTGATACCACAGATATTAGGCTTTAGCGTCGATGGTCCGGATATGCCTTCTGACGCTTTGGATTGTCGCTTGCGCGCCAACAATTGTTGGTTCTTATTAAAGGATTGCATTTGGTGGACAAACTTGCTGCGTGTAGCATTGATTAAGCATCTGCTTTGCTCCGACGTGTAATATAAATAATAAAGTTTTCCATTATAGCCATGACAGAGCTTGCGACTATTGTAGAACCTAAAGTTTAAAATGAGCCTTTTTATTAGAAACACGAATAACCAGTTCATTGACGTTAAGATATTCAATTTATCATAAAAACTGACCTATTAAGAAAAAAATGTTCCCGGATCTAATAGGTAATATATTGCTGACAAACTCTCTTGACCTTATTGGAAACTAGCAACAATAACACAAATTATGCGCTTCGTATCCGCACCCAGTAATAATCCCAAGACACTTAAACCTAAGTTCACACATATTTACGATTTCCATAAAAACCTTTTAAGACAGACCTCAAGGTTAACGGCAGGTCGCCACTACCAAATCCAATACGGTGGCTGCAAGCCAAACAGACAATAAATTTGCTTACATGACTACTTAAAAGCTGTTGAGCATGACTACTTGTTGATGTTATTGTTATTATTGTTTATATGTTGGCATTGGTCAGATCTGCTGTTTTTGTAGTAGCATATGATTTTTCGCATTTCTACAAACAACTGTTTTATGTCTGTCCAATGACTTTGGCTTCATGGCCACTGTGGCTACCACTCTTAACTTTTCCTCTGCTGACTTCAAGACCGCCAGCCTGTCGCTGTCCAGCTGCATGACTGGCTGTCTATGTCAAAGTCATGGCACTCTATTACACTAAGCCGACAGTGTGTAACATATGGGATGCAGCCGCAGCAGCAGCATCTCCTCCACCGTTTCTTCCTTCAGCTGCGGCTTCTGTTGGTGCTGTGTTGCGTTGATCTCGCTGTTGGCGTAGCTGCTGTCACGCGGACAACGTCAGCCAATTGATTAATGCGTTTGTAATGGTTACGCATGCGCATGTGCCACGTTCTTCTCCTTCGCTTATCTGGAAGGATGGAAGGAAGGATGCAGGCAGAAGTGTGTGACTTGTGAAAAGGGGGGAGGACGCGGCACGCATGCTTTTTCATCGCGCTTAACTCAAAGTAAGCGGTATCTGGTTGTGTATTGCAGTGCTTATTGAATAAAAGCTGTGCGCTCGACGTAATGAAATTAAATGAATATTTAAATGTTGTATTTAGAAGAGCATAGCAAGCGGCACTTGACAGCAGTCGAAAGCATGCTAAATCACCAACAAGCCTCGCAGCGACATTGGCCACTAAATTTCTGCGTATACAAATCAATTTGAAGTATTTTTGCTTGCGTTGTATTTAATTTTATTTTTCTTTTCAATTCTCGCCTTTTTCGCATCGTTGCACTTTCCTTTCGCTCTGTGTGTTGCAAGTGTCGTTCAGCGCTCGTTCGTTGCCTCGCAGTGTTTTCGGTGCGTTCCATGTCCGATCTGTCTGACTGACAGCTGTTGCTCATAAATCACTGGCTCAGTGACGCATAACATTGTCTATCCATCCAGCCACGCGATGTCTGTTAGCTTTTATTTATTTGCTGTTTTTTGCTTTGCGAAAGTGCGTGTGCTTCACGCGGAGGTAGTAGTCGCGCTTCTTTTGTTAAACCCACAAGCAGCTCTGCTCTGCGCATGCGCACGCGTGCAGTACCTTTTACTTGTAGATGGGTGTTGTAGAACATGCATTTTGAGTAGGTTGAATGGACATTCACTTAGAAAAGTAGATTATGTGCGTATATGGAGAAGAATTGATACCCAACGATAAGTAGCAATACATACACCTATACATATTTAAACACGAATGGAGAAGTGCAAGTTTAAAGTAGTTAGGACTTACCGTTGATATTTGGCATTTTTTTTTTTGTTGACGGATTTGTGCATTTTCTTGTAAATATACAACGATTCTTTAACAATAAAAATAAGGTCTAAAGACTTTAGTTTATTTGATTTCAGTTATGAGGGTCTCCTGTCCCAGTGTGCGCCGTCTGCTCTTGTCTGCCACGATGATTTGCAGAGAAAATCAGACCCAAAAAACTTGCTTGTCGAAATTCTAAAATGTCGGAATAAAGTTTTTCGCTGCGTCACTTTTACCTTTGTCTAATTACAACTGTCTTAAGTTTTCTACAATAAATTGCTGGTATTTTTATGAATGTTTAAATTTTTTTGTTCGCCATCACCTCAAAGGCAATAAAAACTACTCAAACCCCTAATAAACCTGAAAAACTGCAAAAAAATGCTACATTAAAAAATTAAAGCAACTTGTTTTTTTTTTATAAGATATCGTAATAATTTCGTCATATTAACACCAATTAAAGCTTCAAAATGAAATGGGAAATGAATGTTTAGCAATGAAAGCATCAACCTCAAATGAGCTGTTAAATAACAACGAGCTTGCATTGTTACATAAAAAGCATTTATATGCAGACATACACAAATCGGAACTTATCGACCAACTTGGAAAGTTTATTTCAAATTAGGGACATTAATGACCACTGTCAAGAAATTTTTATATGTACTAGTAAGTTATAAATATTTATTATAATTGTATTGCCAACAGAAGTTAACTAACTCATATTGCTGCTACAGCGCGGTAGTTTAAGTAATAATTTGACAATAAGCTATTAAAGAAACACTGTCATCTGAAAGTACCTAATACCAGAAATAAATAGCCAAAAATGGCACTAACACATGAAAAGCAAAAGTGATAATAAATATATTATCAAATTGTTTCTTTGTGAATTGCTTCCGGTATGTCTCAAAACCCAGTACTAATTGAGTGGCAAACATTTGATTTGGTAACTCTGAACTCCTAAATAAATATATAATTTCGCACATATGTAGGTATGTATTCATATGTGTAAACAGGTCCGAGTAGCTATATTTCAGTGTTTTTACCCTTCGTATTTGGAATATTGTGTTATTTTACTAAATACGCTTTTACTCTAATAATTCAATGAAGTACATTAAAAATACTGTTTCTAAAAATACATATGGGTATTTCCATACGTCACATACGTGACAGTCGTACGTTTCAATGAGGCAGAAACAAAAAAAAAACATGTGTTTTCTTTTACTTTTTTTGACCATTGTATGACACATCATTAGCTTTGTATTTAACCGTAAAATGAAACCATCGAACCGCATGCTCCTTAAATATAAGCAATTAAAGAGAGTGTCGTTACGTGACAAAAATGGATGCTGATTTTTGCTTTTTTTTTTACAAAATCGCAAACCTCTGCGAATTGTGGATGGCTCTTTTTATGAAACTTGTTTTAATATGATTTGTAGTAATTCTAGTTGTTTTTAGAGTTTTTTGAA
Organism: Rhagoletis pomonella; assembly: GCF_013731165.1. NCBI lineage: Eukaryota > Metazoa > Arthropoda > Insecta > Diptera > Tephritidae > Rhagoletis > Rhagoletis pomonella. The sequence goes on from NW_023458555.1 coordinate 45,919,471, forward strand.
TTAATGCAAGTTGTTTAAATTTTCTTTTACAACCCCAAGTGTGAAACGTTGACGCCACGTCACGTGACATAAATTGCCATCGTTATATTATTGTTAATATTGCTTTCAAATGAATTTTCAATGCAAATAAAACATGCATTTTATGTCGAATGCACTTTTAATTTTGGATTCAGCGCCAATTCAGGGTAAATTTTGGGAAATCTATGATTTATTAAACCATAAATATGGTTTTTCGAAATATCTCGACCTTGGCGCCACCTAGCAAGACCATTTTACGTAAAAATTTTTCTACGCACATAGCCAGCATATATTTTAAAAAGCAGACAATTTGGTAACTAAATACGTTAGATATATGACTTTTATTTTTTTTTGTCGCGGTAGACCTTCCGATGGAAACTCTCATATATGGTTCTTAAAAAGCCTTAAAAGAAAGCAATTTCAATTTTGTGGCGCTTTCATCTTCCTTTTGGCTCTATTTTTGCAGTCCATCCGGCACATTTTGAAATTTTGGAATTCCATCCCTGACTTGAATACTTTCAGAGCTGGAGCGTCGGTGCCTATTCGAACGGCATGATCAAGCTAGCGGAGCCGCTCTATTTCATTTCGCTGCACTATTTACATGTCATCGTAAAGGCCCGTAAATCTTCCGCAAAAGCTTTCTCTCGAATATTTTAAAAGCCGCCTCATCGGATGGAGTCTTTGTCCATGCTTCTGTCCCATATATTATCACGGGTGTGATGAGTGACTTACGGAGCCCTGTTTTTGCAAGACAATGAACCCGTGCATACTGTGCGTGTTGCAAGACGTGCCTTGGCTGAGGCATACAGGCCAGACCTGGCCTCAGCGATTACTTCCTGTTCTACAATTTAAAGAAACACCTCCCAAGGATGAAAATTTTCGAGTAAAGAAGAAATGAAGGCGGCAATAGACGACCATTTCAAAGACAAAGACGGCGAATATTTTTTCACTGGATTAAAAGTCTTTTATGATAAATATAAGAAGTGCATTGAAGTAGAGGGAGATTATATAGAAAAATAAAATTTGTATTCGTTTCTAACAGCTATTTTAATAATTTAGGCTCAAAACTTTCCAGCCTCCCTTGGTATGTAGTTATTCCAAAAGCAAACTTGTAAAATGACAGATAAAATAGTCAACGGCAGTATAGTGGCTAGACAGATCAAGCGTAAATTTCTTTCTGCCACCAGGCTGCTCTTACAGACCCAGAATCTATGCCTAGGTAAAAAATTAAGAGTTTGTCTGGGATATTTTAAGCTTATTCGCATGTAACCAAGACCAATACAAGGGTTTTTAGTTTTTTTTTTTTACTGATAGTCGGTCTAGCCCTCTGAACGGATTTTGATGGGACTTCTAGAGCTTGAGAGCGTAAAATCAGTAAACAAGGTCGCAAGGCAGATTTTTTTTATCAGGTGACTCATATACATATATATACGTATGTGCATCCTTTTTATAACCCTCTTAGCAATGGCTAGTCCACTGAAAAGGAAATGACTTTATAAACCTATGATCTTGCATCAAAACCAAGAATAATGTCAGCCTGAGGATTAGAAGGAAAACAAGCCATGCCAATAGGTACTACCTTGGGCTTGGTAGGGAATTTAAAAGCAGAGACCACCACTCGCATAAGGCCCGTCCTATTCTAAAGCGAAAAAATGTAGACAATGTCGAACCAAGATGAAAACGGTGGCTTTAAGGGTTTTCGGGAGAACTTTTCTACATAAGATCTATGGTCGCATGGACGAAGAAGAAGTAAAGACGAAGTGAACGAGCTTTATGATGATATATTTGCTTACCAGTGCATAGCTTGGACATAACGTACGTGATGTTACTCTGGCCAAAAGCTTCTTCGACTTGACACCAACGAGTGTACAAACAAAGCAAGAGCTCCCACAAAAACAATGGAAGGACCAAGTGCAGAAGGACCTGTCTACATTTGGTACGAATAACTGGCATTACTTCGCAAATTGGTGAAGTTTTTTTTTGTACTCTGCCTAACCGCCTCTCAATTTGTTTAGAAGATACAGACATGTATGGGCGTAGAAGGCTTAACGTTTCGAAAAAACAAAGGTAGCCCTTTTTTTGCCAACCGGCGTTTAACCGAACGTTTAATCGGACTCTAGGGGCATCGCCTGGCTAAATCGTGTGAAACCATTTTAGTAGGATCATTCTTTCAAAATTCTCCGCGAGGAGGTTACTATTTTTTGCTGCAAAAATGGGGACGTTTCCTATGTATATTTTTCACACATATTATTTGTAATGTGCGTTTTAACAAATTAACCATCCTGAATCATTGTACAGCATGTCAATAACAAAAAAAAAACATATTTTTAATTAACTGCATTCACTCAGAGAAATTTCTCGCTACATCCAATCAATTTGCAATATAACTAAATAAACTATCGGCAAAAAAAAAATCAACGACAAAACGGTTTTTTGGGTGTGTCGCATATTTGTATCAAAAGCGCATTTAACTGTGCATTTATTAAAACGTCATTGCGACGAAAGATAAGCAGAGCTGAAAATAATGTAAATGCATTTATGCGCATATACATATGTATGTTTGTATGTACATGTCGGTATGTGCTATTTATGTGCAAAAAACGTGTAGGAGCAGCCGATTGATTGGACAAATAATAGGAGCGTTCCTTATCTCCCAGAAATAGTCAGAAAAAGTCCGAAGTAGTCAGATTTAGTCCAAAAAGCGTTCCTTAACTCGGAAATGACAGCAAAAATGAGAGAGCAACAGTCAGTGAGAGTGACTCTCATCAGTCCGAAGTAGTCAGATTTAGTCAGAAGAATTTTTTCTGGCAAAATCCTGAAAAGTGTCAAACTCAACTGAATTTAAATTAACGGAAATTAAAGAATACGCTAAAAGTGAGAATAATCTAAAAAGTAAAAGAAATGAATTGAAATTGGAAGGAGGCAAAAATAATTGATATAGCAAGTGTTTATTGTGCTTGTGCTTGTGTGAATGTGTTTTGTACATACATTTCTGTTCTTATTTGACGTTAGTTTTGTTGTTGCCATTCTTTGGACTAAAAATTTGGTTTTTTGCGTTCCTTTACTTTTTCTGTTATTCTCTTTTAGTGAGCGCATTTTGCTTACGCTCTGGCATTTTGACACTTTTCAGATTTTAGTCCAAAAAGATAAGGAATGAACCTAATACCCACCAAAAGAAATATTGCATACGTTTATACATTTGTCTGTGATTTTATGTCGCGGCATATTAAATGCATGGGGTTACTGAATTGTGCTGTAAACAACCAATCGATCCACCGATCGAATATTCGACCACCAAAAGCTCGCGCTCGTTGGCAAGGCAAGGCGGCGGCGCACACATTTGTTTCTACATACATATGTACGTACGTTTGTATGTATTTACATACATACATAAATATGTAAACTTTTGAATATTGTAATGTGAAATGCAACATGCCACATGCTGCTGCACAATATTAACTCTGCTGCATGCTGCTTGCAACGGACCAACGGCTTTTCGCCTCCCCTCGTTGGCTTTTCGTTTTGTTTTGCTGCTGCTCTGTTCGGTCGACTGTGTGACATGAAAGACGCCTCCTACTTTTGGTTGTTTTGATAAATGAAAAGAAATTTTAAAAGGTTTTAAAGTAATCGAAAATCTGTCAAATTTTAATACAACAACTTGAAAGTTAGTCAAACGTACTGCGGTACGTACAACAGCAGCAGAAGCGTACAAGAGTTAACGGATTAACAAGACTGAGACTTTTTTTTTCAAATAACGAAGAAACCAATAAATGTTTAAAACTAATTGAACACTGGCAATTTGGGCAAAAGAAAGCTTTGAAGGCAGAAAAGGGGCGGCAAGATGAGTTGAAGATGCTGCCAAGGCTTACATATTTCTGATTACTTTTCATTTGCTGTGTTAATCAAATTAAAAGTAAACGGAAAATGAAATTAAAACCAATCCCACAATTATTGACGTCTGACAGTGCGCAACCCGAAGTAGAAAATTTAAATTAAACACAATATCGGCTTCTTAATTTGTAATGTTATGTATACATATGTATGTACTCGTATATATATTATTTACTTGTTGATTTTCAATTTTTTTTTTTTAATTTTCAACCATTGTTCATCCAAAGTAAAGGCTTCACAAAAATGAAATATGATATGAACGTTGCGGAAGTCACTGAGTTTTTGCATTGAAAAGCTTATAATTGGTGAAAGCGCCTTCAAGAAATTGACAGTAGGTGTGACGATAAATTAATGACCATTGCATGCATTTCCTTTTTGGCCTTATGCTTTAAAGATAATAACGAAAAAGTTCATTAATTTTTTGCTTTGTCTTTTGAGTAAAGAAAATATTTGTATAGCTTCAGAGCAATCATATTCTTAGTTGTTTAATAACTTCAGCAGTGATGCATTCATGTTGTTTTTTAAGGCTTGTTTCCACTATGACAACTACACTGTAAGCCTTCGAATTATTGAAATTAGGGAATGTTAAAAGCTATGCAGGCGTGATAAATATATCGACTTTGTTTTAGGATTTTGTTAAATAGTTTGCTTGGAAAAATTTCCAAAAACTATCGCTATATGTCAACTACGATCTTTTGTGAAATTTATTATTTTTAGAAAAACATTTTTTTTTGTTTACTGAATCCAAATTTGATCATTCGTTTTTTGATTGTTAGAACAGTGCCCAGCTAACTAGGAAAATAGTGAAATTCATAACTTTTTTGAAGAATTTGGTTGATCTATAGAGTCCAGAGATTGAAATAGTGCCAGAGCCAATGGTTAATTTTTAAAAATGGTTAATTTTTAAAAATGGTTGACTAAAGAATTGGGTATTTTATTGGAGAAACTAAGTTTTCCGATCGAAATATTTTGATTTTCAAAAATTTCCTCACAAAATTGTTTTTTTCTTTTTGTTCATATAAAATACATGAAACACTTTGAGCGCTTTGAGCGACCTCTAAAGATTTTAGGGGTATAGGGGTATAATTTTTTCGGTATAGAACAATGTTAGGGGGTGAGAGCATCGAAATTCCGATTTTACATTTATCGGACCACCGTAATGTTCATACTTAGATACTCATTTATAAAGAAATCTTTTACAGACGTGCATATTTTGCTAACTTCAAAATATCGATGACTGCCTCAATTCTCTATAGCATCACACGTATTGAACTGGAAGGGAAATTAAAAGTTGAGGTGTTTTTTCTTTCATTTGCAATTCCAGTAACTTTTTCATTGAGAATACGTTTCCATGTATCACTGTAGTGTTGCGCTTGACGAGCCAGCTCATCAGCTTGGAAGTTTCCTAGATATGGCCAGGAACCCAGACGATTTTTGTGCGAAATGCCTCATCAACTGGACTTGTCTGCTTTTCTAACGTTAACCTTCTTATTGCGAGCTCCCACTAAACTACGAGTCGTAGAATAAAATAGGATCTCTCATCACCGCCAAACAGATCCAAGAAACGATGTAGAGTTTCAGAACGCAATTTTCATAAATGCACCCAATTTAGTTACCTATTCACTTGCTTTGTTTAGTCCTTTCTAATGTTACATCCTTCAATGTAATGTTACCCAGAGAGGAATAATGATGTTTCGTAGTTAATAGATTTGGTTGGCATAGACTCTTAGATACCCATTACTTATAAACAAGTACTACTGACGTCAATGTTGTTGGTCGTAATTTTTCTCATGAGAAGATTACTAATTTTCAAATAATGGTACATAACGGAGTCTCTTTTGATATTAAAAACTAAACAGCTATATTAGCCTCTAGCTTGCATGTCAAGCTTTTTTAAGCTTTCTATACAAATTCTATACTGCGGACACAGAGTAAAAGTCTCTCTGGCCAATATTGTTCTATACCATTAATTATGTTTATACCATTAATTTCCGATCAGCCAGTTCATCGACATTGTCTTTTTTTTCAACATGTAAACCTGTTGCCGCTTTTAAATTAGGGAACTAACTCTATTTGTATGTACATATTTACCTATCGATGCGTGGAAAAGTTATTTCCGTTCTCCTGCACACACTTTTAACAAATTTTTGGTAATCTTTTAAATAACCTATAATTATTTTTGCATTTTCGCTCTGCACTGGCTGTTGTTACCATTCCTTTTCCTGGCCACACTTGAATGAATGCTACACACGTAATTATTTACTAGCAGCAGCAGCAGCCATATTTCGATGGTAGCTGTAATTGATATCGTTGATTTTACTGCTATTATTTAGGCTAGCACCAACATGACTCTGGGTCATTCGTTTACTGGCAATTGCAAACGCCATTGTTTTTATAGTTTTATTTTGTTTTGGTATTTTTTTTTCCTGTGGGGTTTGTGGACCTTTCCCTCGATGCATAAAAAAAACAGCACTCCATTCAACTCACATGCGAATATTTGCCGCGGCACATGTGGCTCAATTTTTCGGCTGCTGGCCGGCCGCCTTTCTTTTAGTAAACTTTCGTTCCTGTACAAATGGCTGGGACTGGCCTGTGCGCCCGGTTGAAGTTCCGTTCCATTCCATTTGTGGTGTCATGCCACTGCCTGCCAGCAGTTAGTTAGCTGGGCAGTCAGCCACCAGCCGCTTGTCAGTGGGTAAATACTATTTATGACCACATTAGTATTTTTCACAAACAAACCAATGACCAAATGTCAATAAAAAAGAAATGTACCTACAGTCATGTGATAAATAATAGGGACACGACAGTTTTTACTATTTTCCTTTTGGTTTGTTGAATGTTTCTTATATTTTTTTTATAAAAATACAGCTCCTTAGCTAAGAAAAACCATATGATTCAAAATTTTAAAGGTTGTAGAAGAATTTGAAAATTTCACAAAATTTTAAAACAACAACAAATTAAGATTTCGCGTTGATTTTGGACACTTTGCCGATGGTGTTATTATTTTCATCCGTATAAAAAAAAAAAAAAATTGTCGAACATACTTTACTTTGTATGGAAGGAAATGCGTGACACCGTCAGCAAACAGAAATCAAAATCAATGCGAATTCTTAGCCACTCAAAACTTGCACTTTATTAAGCTATAATTTAATGGGCTATAAAATTGCATTACAAAAGTTCTTAATAAAAAGTTTGTAGTTGTTGCAAAGTTTTGTAGATTTTTTTTTTATTTTCTAAAAAGTTAGAAATTTGGACTTATATAATCAGCTGTATTTTTATAAGTGTTGCGAAGTGTCGAGCACTTTTGAGGATTGAGTTCTTTGGTATCGATACTTTCAAGAATCGGGTATTTTTGAGAGTGCTGAGTACTTTCTTTATATATGCACATCGTGGTAACATTTTAATGCTTAGGGTGGAAATCTCACCTGCTGGTGGTAACACTTTATTCGAATTAATTTATTAACCCCAAATTATACCAAATCAATGAGTAACATTATTGGGTACAAGTATGGTACTTGAAAACTATTGAAACTTCAAATCGAGTACAATCAGTTCTGAATACCGGTAAATGTAAACGCACTCAGTTCTTTGTAAGTATCTATTCGACACTTAATACTAAGTAATTTGAATCGATCCTGAGTACATTTATCAAAGAGATTGGAACAGAGTATTTTTAAGTACTGAGTACTTTCGAGTTCTTTTAAATTCTGATTACTTTCGAGCTCTTTTGTGAGTACTGAGTATTTTCAAGTTCTTTTAAGTACTGAGTACTTCTAGTTCTTTTGGAATACTAAGTACTTCGAGTTCTTTTGTGAGTGCTAAGTACTTTGTAGTAGGTACTCAGCATCGATACTTTTAAAAATCGGGTGCTGTCGATCCTTTTGAGAATCGAGTTCAGTAGCTCGTTTCTGTAACAATTCTCTACCAAGGCGAATTGAGATATGAATTCGCCGCCCTGTTCTCTACTCCTAATTAGTAGGTGAGAGTGACGTATTTTCTCTACCAGTAGAGAAATAATCGGTAGAGAAAAGTTACAGAAACGGGCTACTGAGTACTTTTGGTATTGATACTGCCCATCACTAATTTTTATGAAAAAAAAAAATAAAAATAATAAATATTAAACAAACAAAAGAAAAATTGCCGAAACTAGACAAAACTTCGTGTCTGTTTAATTTTTCACATCACTGTATGTATGTATCTCTATACTCGTATGTACATAGATACATATGTAGGTATGCATGTATGTATCAAAAGCAAACAAAAATTAAAAATACAGTTTAAAATAGTAATACAATTTTTCTCTTTGGTTAATGAAAGGGGCCAACAACAACAACTAGCTTAAGTGATTTTTCACATTTCATTAGGTTTTTGTTACAAAACTCTCGCTCTTTTGTGTTGCATGCAACATTTTGTTTTGTTGTTTTTTTTTTGTTTCTTTGTTTCGTGGTTCAATACCGCATCATCCATCGCCCCTTTCCGCTTATTGTCTTAGTTAGCCATATCGTACTTTCACTTGTACGCTCGTGTGGAACTTACATACCACTTACCTATCACTAACCAAGCACAAATAAATGGACAAATACACTTACTTACTATATCGTACACTTCTTGCCGTCTGTCAAGCGTGATTCGATTTCGACTATTTATTTATTACTTTTGGGATGGTGCTTCCAGCGCTGCGCCTTCGATAAAATATATGTACATATAAGTATATGTTTGTATGTGTATTTAGCTGATTTCTCATTAAATAATTGAATTGTATGGCATGTGTCAGAGGTTGACAGCTCGCGGTGCAATACTCCATGACAGGTGGGTATAAAAGTTTTTCATATACATATATAAGTATAATTGTATGCACCAAGTAAGTACCACGCTATGAACAATAAAAATGCGATGCTGACCAGCTAGTCGCTGGGCTGGTACGATAAGGCACGTACCTAATGATATGTCGATCGTTGCGAACCGATTGTTAAATTGTTCGCCGTAAAAGTGAATAATGATAGTTTGTTAGTTAAGCGCTTATTTGGGGTGAAAGAGCGGCATATGTACATACATACATAATGGGTGCAATCCCGTATTCCTCGGACTCGGACTAGTAAAACTGTCAAAAAATAAAAATTCGCTCAGAGCTAGAGAGTAACATTAAAAAGTACGGGATCGCTTTCTAGTAAAAAATGGGAACTTCTGTCAACTTCAACATAACCTCCAAATTTTGGTTGTAAATTTTTGCTTATTTTGTACCTATGTAAACACACTCAGCTCACACATGTAAATAACCAAAAATACTTTCAAATTCATTAGAATCCACTTAAACAAGTAATTAAATACTTTTCAACATGAATTTGCAGAGTGCACTTTTCTTTTGTTTACAATTCAGTTGCCAAACACACTACAGGTGATCGTTTGACACATTTACTAGAATTTACCAGCAAAAAATTCTCGGACTAAAACT
>NW_023458555.1:45928841-45928996 GCF_013731165.1 Rhagoletis pomonella
CGGCACTTGGTGTAGTGAAAATTTACGAATTGACCCGGATTAACGCTGCCATCTGTCTATGATTTAACGAAACAACCAGAAGCGAATACAAACATTTTACTTTTTTACTATTTGTTTATAGTTCATTTTTCTTTAATTCCTCTAACTTGTTTTTT
>NW_023458555.1:45929006-45942342 GCF_013731165.1 Rhagoletis pomonella
GCTGCTGTTTGGTGAGCATCTACATATGCGCTGCATGCCAGCCAATCGCTGCTGGATATGAACAGCAACTTAATCAATGAAAAATTTCTTGCTATGCATTTGAAATTGTTTGCGTTCTTTTTTTTAATTTGGTTTGCTTTGTTTTTTTTTTTTTGTTTGCATGCTCACTCATCTTTTGTTTTAATCCATGTTGGCTCGCAGCAAATATTTCGCTTGTTCACATTCTCCAACTCCCAACTCGCTGCGGCTATTGTATGCTGAGTGCCCCGTCTACAAGGGCAGCTCCTTCATTGTGTTATTGTGTTGGCTGTTGCTGCTGCTGTAGAAATCAATGGCAATTAATCAAACGTTGTTGCTCAAGCCTTAGGTATGGCTGGCAGAAGTGAACTGAGCTGTGTGCTATAAATACTATGTATACTCTTAAGCTTAGTTGACTGGCTAGCAGCCGAAAAAAATAGACAAAAAATGAAATATGAGATGTGAAAAGTGCACTCATACTCGAATGCCAGCTGCGCATGCGCCACAACTTCATTACATGCCAGAAAAGAAATACATCAAATACCATACATGCTCCATGTACATAAGTGGGCATACAAGCAGCCGCCTTGCCAGCCAGCAGCCACCAGCCACTACCATTTGTAGGTTTCGAACAGACACACACCATAAAATGCACATTCACCGAATGTAATCACCGGCAATCAGAATGGCTGTGGCAACGGCGGCGGCAACACAGACAACGGTGGCGGTGACGGTGACGGTGGCTCTGGCGGCAATGGCAGTGAACACCCACCGCCTACCTACAACAAGCTGCTGGTGGCTGCCTGCCTAGTAGGACTGTTGGATCGTTTGCCATGATATCCTCTGGCTTGTGTGTATGTGGGGTATATGCAGACGTGCTCGATTGATCTTTCCAACTTTTATTATTGCGCCCAAATAGCAGTGCCACATTTGAAGTGGAATTTAAAGAAGTGAAAAACAACATTTCAATAGAGGCGAGCGAGCGCGAAATAAAACAGCGAAATTGCGCACGTAGCTCGCCCACGTCTATAGAAACGGACGGGGAAAAATGCTATTGTGAAGTATGTAACGACTGCGCAGGCGAAATGTTGCAGTAACTATTGCGCATGCGCGGCACTTAGGCGCACTTACAGCATACACACACATGCGATTTGTGTGCTTAAGGCTTCCTTTTGCTGAGTGGTGTCCACTGACGGCATGTGAGTTGGTAGCATCGAGCAAACAACGGTGCGCCATCGCATAACATTGACCATTTTGGGTTTAACGAAGTAGACAAATTGTCGTCGACGCCACTGCCTATGGATGACGCCCCTTCAAGGCTGCAGTGGCTGCTTGACGCTGGAAAAAAATTCACTGCGCTGTACATATGAGTAAATCACACTGCAGGCATGCATCCATCTGGTTGCGCGGACATACCCACGGCTGTCTGTCGGGATTAACTATTGCCGCCTTCTTATTTGGCGGCTGGTTGTGCTGAATGTGAGTTGGCGAAATTTACAATGTCTCCAGTTTGCGACAAGTAGTATGTATGTAATTGTACGCCAGCAGTAGGCCGTGAATCGAGACAGGGAGACAATAGTCAGCGGTAGTTTGATTGGAGACAAGCAATTGTTGGAGTCATCGCTGATTACTCCATGACTTTGACTTTGACTTTGTTGCTGTGTCTGGTCTGATCACTACTGCTGGTGTCTAAATTCGGCGTTAAATGAAGTTGTCAAACAATTTCTTTGCTATTCATTTTTATCGGTTAGAAGCAATACAAACGTTCCGTGGTCGTTGTTGGTGTACGAGCACATATTAGGTACTGTTGACGGTGTTGTTGGTGGTGACACTACTGACTCTCCACAACACATTTCATTTCACTTTGCTGACTTATTAGCATTGGTTTTTGATTACCTACTGAGTAGTGCCTTTATTGATAAGCCATCAAGTAAATTTTTATTTTTTTATTATTATTATTATTTTTTTTTGTAGTAATGCATCTTCTTTTTTCACTCTTCTTCCATGGCAAAGTGTTTTGTTATGCTGAAGAGTGCTAGTTGAACATTTTCTTAATTGGTTCCGAGCGAAAGTTCAGAAAAAAGTTGCTGTATTGGTGGCAGTAAATCATACTTAAGCAGTTTTCATGGCTCAATGTCGCAGTTGGAATAAGGGTCACCAGACTGCATACAATCAAAGAAGAAAGGTGTGCCGGAATCACAGAATCTTTAATATCTAATCGGATGGCTCAATGATTGGCGTATAAGGGGGTACAAATACATACGAAGGAAGTGGCGCACCTAACATAGGGAGACGCCACAATGAAAGTTTTGCGTTTTTAAACAAAAGGCAGCTTTTCTTAATGGCCTATGACCTATACAACTGTCAGCATTGCCGGACATAAGTACTTGCGTCAAAAGTTTCGACTTGGCCAGCGTTCGTTTGTTCCGTCGACGTAAAGGTTGCCAATCCGGCGCTCTCCATGCAAATGCACACAGTCTACTCAACTGCCGGTTTCACCCTTCAGTGTCACGTTCACAGATCATCCATTCTATAAAGTCTACTGCGAAGAATTGGGCACTCAGCAGTTATTTAAACTTATGTTTACTACTATAAATTAATGCAAAGGCAAGTACAAAGTTATGAGATCGCACAATATAACTATCTTCTAAATTCCGGAGGTCATTTGCAAAACAATCGAAGATAACTATGCCCGATTTGTACCAGCGTTTTCGCTGCAGCACAACAGGTGCCAAATAGAAAAATAAAGGTGACAAATAAAATGCCGTCCTTTTTAATCGAATGAGGATTATTTCTTTCTTTCCCCTTCAGGAATAAAATAAAAATTAGATTTCTAAAACAAAAGTGCAATGCCAAAAATTTATTGATGAATTACTATTTTTCAAAAATGTCATTTTGACACTGTGCTAAGTTGAAAAGTTAGTTGCGATTTGAGGTGAAAAATAGCAAAAAAAAAAAGGCGCGGTTTGAGCCAAGTTGACAGGCCGGCTGACAGGTCACATGCGAAACACAAACTTAAAAGGGGTGCCCAGGTTATTCAGTTCAAAAACCTGGAAGATATATACATATCTCGAGAGTGTGAATGCTGTCTTTATGTTGGCTAAAGGAGTTGGCATTCGAAATCTATGTAATACGGTCTATGTGCGCAACACCCTCCAAAAAAAAAAAATATATATATATATATATAAAATCAAAGGTAATTTTTAGCAACTTGAAACTTGCACTTTATTGAACTAAAATTGAATGGGCTACAAAACTGCATACCCGAAAATTTCCAAATATTTTGATTAAAAATTTGGAAATTTTGATGACAATTTTTTAAGTTTGATTTTTATTTATTTTTTATTTATGCAGTCTTTGAAATTTGTATTTGTGTGGTTTCTGTTATAGATTGAATTATATTTTAAATGCAAATTATTGAAAATAAATAAATAGATAGAGATAAGTTGCAAACAGTGTTATTTTGAATTTTGGCGCTAATTAGTTGGACGCATGCGAGGGTCGATTTTTCTTCTTTATTAACTACTGTCTTTAAAATATTTGTTTTGTTTCACTTTTTACTACGTAAAAAATACCTTTGTATGGCACATACGATAATTTCGTTCACAAGTAAAGAAATAAGGGTGGCCTTAGTGTCATATTATCTGCGCTTATAAATAGTTGTCGATGAAATCAAAATTACTTGTTTTGAAATGGAATTTTGTTTTTTTCTTTACACGTTAAGCGTAGATGTACATATATGCGTGTAAAAAAAAACACAGCTATTTTTGTCTGTCGTAAAACTTAAAAGCTTAAATAAATGTTTAGAGAACATGAAACCATAGGAACCTATTTTTTAACACCGTGAAAATTCATAATATGACTTAAATGTTACCCTTACCGCAATATATACAGCAAATTTTTGACGTAGCCATAGGAATTCCAGCTAAATTTTTGTGTTGTGGATTGTAGAACCAGTTGGCATCAAAAAGTCAATTTAGAAAAAATTACTCATACGACAATTTCGTCGATATGTATCTTTTTCTATTATTATGCTTATTTACATATGTAGGTACATGTAGATATGTTATATGATATATATATTTTTTTTTAACTTATATTTTTCCTAAATGCTTTTGATCCACTTCAAGATTAGTAGAATAATATCGTAGCAAACCGAATTAAGCAAGCAATACATAAAAGACCCATAACAAAGTTAAATCCTGCACTGTTTCTCAAGATCAAATAAAAATCCCGTTGCTGACCCAGTGAGTTAAATTATTTCGAACACAGCAGATTTCTGGAATACCAAACTACATACCGAGACGAGCGTTGGTACGCAGTCGCACATAAATCCAGATAATTCCCATAATTTGACGTACTGCTGCTCTGCTGATCTTTGAAATACCGTATTTTTCTTACTTTTGCATTCAGCAACAAAATTGTGCTGAGATTTTTTATTTGATTGATGCAAAAATTTACCGGCGCAAATGTGTTTTCTTCACAGCCGACACTAATTTGCAACTGGTGACGGTGGTAGAGCTTGTGGTGGCGTCCATGTCTGTGATGGTAAATGGCGAAGTCTGACTCCCACCACAGCATTCTTTGCGGCCAGGCTGTTCTTTCATTCATTATGTTCCCTTCCACTAACTTTGTATGTGCTTGTTCAGTTTAATGTGCTGTGCTGTCTAATCCATGCATTCGAATTTTGCTTCCTGTTTCACAAGAAATTAGAACAAACACCGATTACATTGTAAGGCTTTTAAGTGGCTTTAATGCTGCTGCTGCTGCTGACTTGCTTCGTACCCACACCGCTGAAGCGACCAACAAGTGGGAAGTTCGCAATGTAAAGCGTGTTTAGAATAATGGAATAAAGGGCAATAATTGTTGGAAGAGATTGAAGAGTTTTGTTTAGTAGAATGTAAATACCACAAATTTGCAAAATTATAGGAATTTAGCTTACCATTCTCGCCTTCTGAATTCGCGCCAGTTGTTGAACAATGCATTGAGAAGTGATTTGCGCGCTAATTACGATATTACAATGGTAGTGCTAAGCAAAAAGGTGGCGCAAAACTCAAGCAAATATTTGAGGGAAGTGGTTCACTTAGACTTCAGTGCGCTGAGGAGAGGAAAAGGGCATCGGTGTGCGAAGGTAAGCAGTGTAAACTCGGGGTTAAGAACACTCGCGAGTAATTGTTTTTGAGAGTGTGTAGACAAGTATTGTGTACACATGGCTGTATGTAAAACTAAACAGTTCACTTACTTCTAATTTACCAAAGCAAAGTGAAAGCTTTGTACTTATAAATAAAACAAAGCAAGCACCTTTTTTAACTGCTTTAATTTTAAAATCTTTTTTCCCACAGAAATTGCTATTTTCTACCGCTTTTAGCCACAAAATTTTTGTATCACCTAGTGAAAGTCAGTCACTTCCTGCTTAAGAACTAAAATACCATGTGTCAATGCTTTTGGTGAATGACCAACTTTGTACAACTCGCTTGCTCACTGCTTCATACCCCTTCTCAGGTGTCAACGTACTGCTTTGGCAACGTCAAATGTCAAATTTTGTTTAATGCTCTGCAATATTCTGTTTGAGGCGCTTGCTTTACTGTCCAGCCGTGATGTTTTTAAATGCAATCGGCGTTGTGCTTCAACAGCTGTTCGATGGCATTCATATGACGACTGCATTTTAGCATCATTAGTAAGCAGACAGCTGGCTAATACCTGCGACAGCCAGTCTGTAGACAAGCGTAACTAATGAAGCCGATTTCATGCTTTTCTTTTTTGTTACATACATTTTCTATGTTTTTTTTTTTCTTTTTGGAAAATTTACTAATGGACCGATAATTTTGCCTGAGTAAAGAAAGGTCTTGCAACATTCATGCCTTTTCCGTTATCCGACGTATGACAGTCGCACGAATCTAAAAGCATAGACAGACGGCAGCGCTAATCCGAATCAACTCGTTAATTTAGAATTATCTAAGGAATTAACTACAGTTGATCTGGATTAAGCCCTTCAGCTAATCTTCAAAATGTATGCGGATCAGGAAAATTTTCGATGAAAACACTGACCAAAACGGCCAGCTGTGGTCTTTTGTGCTGCCTACTACAACTCCGTAGGACCCAGGGTCGATGCTGTGTTCGAGCGTTTGCCGGAAATGTTGTATTTCTATTTTATAATTTTTTATTTAATTTGATTTAGTACAATCTTGAACGGTTCAACTGCACCCATAATTCTGATTAACGTTGCCGTCTGTCTACGCTATAATCCTTTCATAACAATTTTATGAGTAAAGATGTGTCTAAAATTAAAACTGCCTTAACTTAGCGACTAATGGAAGTCTTTCAGTACAAAATATGAAATGTCAGTTCCTTGGTAAACCTTTGCGATCTTTAATACAGCTCTCATTTATTTATTTTTTTCATTTCCTTTTGTAACATAAGTATCCCCCTATAAGTTTTTTTTAACTACAAATAATAATAAAAAAATTAAGGGCGGTACATTGTCCAGCAATTACCTAACTTTCTATAACTACTTTTGTAGAGCGGTTTTGCCTTACGGCAATCACTCTTTCGTTAAAGGATCTTTCCACGTCATTTGAGGTTTGTTGCGATTTCTGTACAGAGTTCATTGTCACACTGGCAGATAAGTGGTTAGTTCATTTAAGGATGTTTATATGAGGAAGAAAAATACTTTTGTAAAATTTCTCCCGCCAGGTGACTTACAAATCATTACAGATATCTCGCAGTTGGAAATAGAACAATTAGCAAAGTTCATTGCACCATCAAAGTGGATTGTTCCCAAGCGCGTAAGATCGAAAGAGAATGCTATTGCCAGGTCGCATCACAACGGTACTTTTATAAGCACCTATAAGCTATCTTTAATTATTTCAACTTAACTTAAGACCTTTTGTTCAACTTTGCTGCTTTTCATAAATTTGATATAAACGCACACAGAACACAAACACTCTCTGGTCGTCACTGATGTAAATAAATAAAATGGCGTAAATGAGTGTAAAAAGTATTCTCACTCGTCTTTGAAGAATAAGTTTCTTCGTCAACCTGATTATTCAGGTAGTACCTGGTTATGAGATATCTGACCATTGGCCTAAAAAGTGCTGAGACCAGGTATTTTTCGATCAACAGCCACTTATAGCACTCTCATCTTCGGCCCTTAGAACCAAACTCAGAACTGAGTGAATATATCGCCCAGCAATGATTTGGAGGCTTCGTTGGCTGAAAGTGGACAGCACTGATGCTTTCCTCCATCTCAAAAACTCCAGCTAGTTACAAATCTCTCTCTCTACAAAATTGGTTCAGGTAAAACAAAAAAAAAAACGGATATACATAGTCTTGAAAATTCGGTAAAATGTTTTCTTTTAAATAATTGCATTCCCTTATTATTTTGTTTTATTTCCGCCATATTGGATTCGCCATTTTGAATTTAAAAAATTCATTGTCAGACTCATAATCAGCGACCCTAAAAAGCAGAGTAACAATTTTCGAGCGAATTCAAAAATTTTTAAAAATTTTCCGCCATATTGGATTTTAAAAAACCCCACTCCGAATTTTCAAGAATATAACCGTTTTTTTATTTTTTTCGCCTGAATCAGTTTTGGTAAAGGGGGCTTCAATTGACGAATACTTCCTATAGATAGATATCTGCTTTTATTGAGTAGATGGGACTTCAGACAACTTGTGCGATTGTCTGACTGGTCGCAGTATAAACACCCGCCTTTGCAAGGTTAGGTATGAGGCTTTGCTGTGATTTATTCCTGGATTCTGTAGAAAACAGAAAAATGGACGGTATATTGTTTGAGGACTGGTATAACAGTAGTTTTATATGTAGTTAGAGAATCTAATCATCTAGAAAAAATATTTGCATTATTTTGAGATAAATCCTAAGAATTTAATTATGCAGATTTTTTTTAAGTTGTGCCTTTTTTTAAGAGGGTGCGCGATATGGACTATTTTCATTTATTTTGGTGCGAGTACTACTATGCAAATGGATGAAAATATAGTACCACGATCGCCAGTAGTTACATCGAAAACCGAATAGCACGACTTCGATTCGAATTTCAGAAAATATCTAAAGACTTAAAGAGTGCTTATAGATGCAAGATTCGATTATAAACGAAATAATATTATTAATATCCACATTTTTGTTGTTGGTGTTTCTGTCAGGCTGATGTATTGTGGAACCATTTTCCGTCATCCCTTTGTCAATTTTGGTTGGGAGACAAAGCGGTTTCGACGTTGTGCCATCTTCACATCACATCATTTTTCGTACTGAATGTCATTAAAACGTTTATAAAAAAATTCTTTTTTTCCACATCTTTTCCTGGCGATCCGAAAATATTGAATTTGGCTTCATTCAATACCTGCAATATAAATCCTACATTCGCTGGGCTATTTTACAGCAGTCTCATATTCGCTACTATTTTCAATGTTTCGCACTAAACTTTTAAGCTATGTATTAGTTAAGCCAATTTTTCATGCCATTTACGTACTATTCAAAAATTTTACATTCAAAAGCAACTTTAAACTTTATGCGCAGCTAATTAAAATTGTCTTGCCTAAGTATTACTGTGTTGAAACTGCACTGAAATTTGTATGCTCATAATTTTCCGTTTGTTTTGCTTCTATACAAACATTGTTTTCTCACCATCAACAATGCACCGCTAATGAATTTGAGCTCATTTTTTCTGGGCACACACACATTAAACTTCAGCTCAGCTGCAACGATGGACGCAGGCGGGTGCAACATTTTTGTTGGAAATGCATACCAAAAATGTATTTACTCGTATTATGTAGTATGTACATAAGTAAATGTGCAACAAGCACTGCAACTGTAAAAAGAAACAAATAAACAAAAAAAAACTATAAAACAATGTGCTCACTTATAATAACAACCAAACAATCTTACTAATAAAAAACAAAACAATGAACCACACTCGAGCAGCAACGCAGGCAAGCATAACATTCAATCACACCAGCCATCGGCCGGCAACCAACCACTCACCCGCTCACTTGGCTCTTTGTTGCTTTGCTAAGGTACTTGCTTCTCAATTTTCCACAGCATGGGCTTTATAATCACTAACAACAGCAGCATCACAATCACCATAAAAAACGATAACAATTCGTTTATCTTTGTTTGCTTGTGGCTTGGGAAACTGTGTTAATAAAGCATTTCAATCATGTAATCGAACAGGCGAGAAAGAAAAAAAGACAACAAATATATTATACATATTTATAAAAAGCTTTAAAAATGCATAAAAGTGGTAATAAATATTTAAAAAATGCATTAAAGGTAAAAAAGAACAACACAATCTATATACATATGTATGTATGTAGTTCAACTTCACATCAGTGAAAAAGACGCATATATTTTTTTAGTATAGAAATCTCACCTTATCTTAGGTAGATGCACCTGAAAGTACACAAATAACCCAAAATCTCTATGGTATTTTGATGACGATGACTCTTTTTTCATAGAGACGAATATTTACAAATCCTAACCACGATGTAGAGAACAAAGATGGCGCCGATCTCGGTACCGCTTTTCCGCTCTCAGTGAATTTGACAGAAGCGCTGTTAATGACTTCACACTTGTGCATCTTGTTTACGTTTTGCTTGCAACATTTTTTCTTCTTCTTCCATTCTTGCTCGCGTTTTGGCATTTCTCTCTCGCAAATGCACCAGTGTGACGTCACACAAAAATTATTTTCAAAAATCCTCTCTGATTGGCGCAATTTTGTATTCTATCATTCTTGAATCCTAACAACAACGACAACAAGTTCAACAAGTAGATTGGATTTGAAATATGCATTTCAATCTCTGTACTTGCCCATAGGACGTGTTCCGATATCTCTTCATTGTGAAGAAATATTGTAGCTCCGAAACCCCCAACTAAGACACCTACCTAACAATTTCAAAATCTTCCACTGATAACCTGAAATGTTAGGTCTGGCTGCGGCCCAAATACTAGTCAGATGGTAGCCTGCGGCTGACGTAGGATACTTCTTGCATTGTCCATTGCTTTGACACTCGATAGAGACTGCGACTAATCCACATGAAGTTCTTGAGAAAAAAAGGTGGTTGCTGAAAATTAAATTTCGCAGGTTACTGATAATAAACCCAGCAGCTCGGGAGTGTTAATGAAATCTGGGCACGGATGTCTAAACTTAAGATATTTAAACTAAGCAGCAACCGGGGACGAAGTGCTGAGATAATTTCACCTCATCATCTTCGAAACTGCTAAGGTAATTCCGCTCCGAAACGATGTTAAGTGGCACCTCTTGCGTTTCCATTGGGCAATGCACGGTCAGGACGGCCCGAGATTTGCTCATTTTACCACCTGCCGTCGACTAACGGCCAGAAGAACTTTACAACTTCCCAGGACAGAGTTTTCGCACAACACGCGCTGAGCCGACTAAAAAACCCATCTATCCAAGAGCACTTCACAGATTGCTATATGACCTGCTGCGCCTTACCCATCAATGAGATGACCTCTAGGCTGGCCTGCCTAGCCAATAAACCAGTTTGCTGCAAAGTCGCTGTGTCCTGGAACCCTAAACAGATTGATTTCGGTGAAGTCCGAGGCAGCTGAGAAAAGATCAGACATTCTCTCCCAGTTTCGATCGCGGTTCTAGAAGCGTGCCTAAGGTCTTGATTACCGTACTGCAGAAATCCAAACCCTAAACTTTACATTGACGGAGAGTTACGAACAGAACACACCCCTTCCAACTTCGACCCCTTCACATATATACTGGGCTTCTTTTCCAGAGTATGGCATTCTCCCTTCGGCTCTTGGAGAGATGTGTGTAGAGAAGGATCCATTCAGAGCCTAGATCGCTACGCACCGATTCGTTTCTTCAGGTATGATGTAGAAACTAGTGCTCATTAGCCGGATGGTATCTAAGAGAACAAAGCTAAGCATACTTAATGTTAAGCGCTAAAGTAGAAGTGGTCCGGAGCGCTTTGCAGATTCTAACATAGGCAGACCTTGCAAGCGTTCTAAGGTCCTAAAGACGTTTCTATTGAATTCCACGACACAATTACTCTATACAACTAATTCCGTTTAGTTATGGTTTCACAGAACCAGTAAATTACCTTTGAAAAGAGGCTTCATCTCTTCCCAATAGCACTTTTCAGTATAGAGCTGATGATTCCTCTTTTAACTGGATCCTCGGTATTTGGTTTCTTGTCCAGGATCACGCGCAAATACTTGGTTCTGTGAGAGAGCGAAAGTGTAATGCCGTCGATCGAGGGAAGCTGAGCATTCGACTTTTCTTACATCCCTGTGAAAACAATAAGCTCCGTCTTACCAGGACTAAAGCAAGTCCGCAGCTAGCTTATAAATTTATGGCTAAGTTTAGCTGAAACTGAATAAGGGCATACGGCGACAATTCCACATTCTCGCCTATGCAACTTCTCCAGGACATCGTTGATGCCGACGATCCAGGGAAAGTCCCCCTTGTGAGATATCTCAACTCATAGCACACTGGACGGAGACTTTGTCGCATTCCGCAGAGCAGTAAATTAGTGATTTAAACTCCTAACTTACCCAGAGGTTTTAATACCCTCAATATCGAGAAAAGCAAGGCATTCGCTTCAAAGTCGATTTCGATATTTACAAACGGTGCAGGCCAGGTTTTGAAGATTTTCCTTAACGTAAGTAACTCGTTTCGTGAATAAATTGCGTATGAACCAATTATTGGTGATTTTATTCTTCATTTGAAATAATTAAAAGAAAAACGAATTATGACTCTGAGCAACGAGCTACTTTCATTTCACTCAATGTCGCTGATTGTCAACTAGTTGTTATGTAGCGGCTGTCGATGTAGCGGCTTACTTAGCCTGCCTAGATTGGCTTTTCTCCTAGTCGTTGTAGTCAAGCTCAACCAGCGGGAGGCTCAATCACCGTGCCACTTCAACTGGGTTGGACCAGCAGGAAAGTGACGTTAGATGAGTGGGGTGACTCTCCGCATGCCGGACATCCGTTGGGCACATCTGAGTTTATCCCACTCAGGTATAGTTTAGAGTGGTGCGAGACACGCTAGTCAAAAGGAGTTATGTCTCGTCCACGTCGGCTGTTTTCTAAAACTGCATTCACTGGTCGGGAGTTGGCATAAGTTAACACCGACTCCCTGTGAATGCCGTTTATGGCCTGTCGGTACGCTTTTGGGCCCAGTGATTGTTTTATGAAGTTCTGGACATTCCTTTGGCGAGGGCTCTGCCGCAAGCAGATATCTGTTGGGGTGCGGTCCGGAGTGTCGTTTTTTGGCAGTTAATTAAACTCTTAATTACTGTTTTATCAATAATACTACTTTTTCTTAACCGACTTCAAAAAATGGAGGATGTTAACAATTCGGCGGAATATTTTATTTTTAATTTATTTTTTATGTATGTTACCGCATTACTTTGGATCACGTTAACCGATTTCTATAATTATTTTTTTTAAAGAAAAGTTGGTAGGTACCTAAGAGGCATACTAATTTGGTTTAGATCCGATCATTTGATATTGATGAAACTAACGGCACTAATAAATTTTTATATGAGAATTGAAGTCGGTAGTGTGTTTTGCTTAAAGATTACTTCCCTTTTTAATTAATTACATAGGGCAACACTGATTTTGGTGCGGCAAATGTTAATGCTTTTTGGTGCTGATCAAGAATCCTTAAGTAAAAAGTTTCCATCAAGATCAAGATTTTGAAAAAAACGAGGTCAAAGTGTAAAAAATTGCGTTTTTTGTAATATTTATCTAAAACTGGGCATGGAACTATGCGAATATTCGGATATTCGTGTATACGGTTAAAATCCGGATATCCGACTAATATCCGTTAATTTTTCTATCCCAATATCCGGTTAATATCGGTTCATTTTGTTATATGGACAGCCAGTTCATATCCGGATATTTGCATTTATTAATCAGGTAATCCATATAGAGCTCCCAGCCTTAATCTAAACTCTTACGGTTTTTTAAAGGAGTATTTGAAAAGTCGAAAAGTTTAAAAAGTTGTTCACCACTGTAAAAGAATGTGTCTACAGTACGAGCAATGCATCGATAAAGTTACTCATCATCATCATTATCATCATCAGCGGTTGTATACATTCACAACTTCATGAACTGATGTTGGCGCTAAGTAAGGGGATTTCCAATCTCTTTTATATGAAAATCACACCAAAATACTGCAACAAAAATTGGTATAATAATGAATATTTGGTATGTTGAAAAAAAAACTCCGCTTATAAATTATTGAATGCCTATGCAATATGCGACATGCAATCATATTTACTTGGCACACCAAGCCGAACCGTTTGCCTGTACCCTGCAGCTTGT